>NC_090745.1:92248274-92526563 GCF_036898095.1 Palaemon carinicauda
CCTTGATAACAACATACCTAAACAAGGTATTATAAACCACGATCACCTCGCATAATAGTATCTTCTCAATAATATACTATATTTTGCATGAAACATATTCAGGCGAGTTATTTCTAAGCGCGCCAATTTTCAAAACACTTGCTCCTGAAAATTTTCTTTATTTTTAACATAGATTTATCTTTAAAGATAGTGAGCTAAAAATGAGTCCGGATGAAAAGAGGAAGGCCCTATCTCCTTCGTCTTTACCTTTGCTGGTTTTGACTAACACCAAGACGAACCGGTGTTGCTCAGGGTAGGTCTAGATTCAATGACCTCAAGATTAAGAGGGCAACGCTCGACTACTTTGATCATCTTCGATGGAATGTTTGAGAGTGAAGGGTATGAAACACATGTTGTAAATAGAACATAGAACCACAGAGCCCTTATAAATATAAAAAGGCCAAGTTTCAATAAATTATTCTTCAAGATAAAATTGTTATTGAATTTGGAAAAGATGCACTGAAGTTTCTAAGATACAAGGGATATATATATATATATATATATATATATATATATATATATATATATATATATATATATATAAAATATATACATATATATATATGTGTGTGTGTGTGTGTCGTATAGACAAAATGAGATTGAACTCTTTCCTCAATCAATCATTGACATATTTAGGCTTCTATAAAACGTAATTGTTGGGGTAAAACCCACAACAAGAAACAGCACGAAGAAAACAATGTGCGGTCGTTCCCCCCTTTCCCGAAGCCATAAATTAGACGGAACAGTAATCTAATCACATTTCGTTGAGAGAGAGAGAGAGAGAGAGAGAGAGAGAGAGAGAGAGAGAGAGAGAGAGAGAGAGAGAGAGAGAGAGAGAACTTTGAGGGAGAAGGAATGCTTACCCACAGCAGATTTCATCCTACACAATGGAATGAGATATTCGAGTCTCTTATCGGAGAAAGCTACTCCCCTTCATTCAGGAAAATATGGATGCAACGTGCCTCGTAAATCAAAGTAATTGTGAATGAATGTTAGAACTTATAGTAACAAATAACGGAATACAACATAACTTTTTTTTGGAATAAGATACAGGCCGAATCAACCGTTGTTTTCAAAAACAATAATTACCGCATATAACTTTTACATTACCTGTTCATAACATGTATAATGTTTCTTTGAAAATATGAGGGAAAATCTAAAATCAAATAAAAAATAATTAATGATATATGGCACTTTGTCGTACTACAAAAACAAGAAAAAGTTGTAATTTCATAGTAGATTACCTTGGGTTCATATTTATAAATTTCAAAGACAACAACGTTATATATATATATATATATATATATATATATATATATATATATATATATATATATATATATATATATATATATATATATATATATATAAAGCTATGGAGCAACATCTGACTGAAACGGCCATGTTAAAACTGAAATACAAAGGTCAATCTTACACATGTAAATATTTATTTTAAATGAAACAATCAAGTAAAATGCAACTAACAACCATTAATGAAAAGCATTCAGGATATCTATACATATAACATGATTAGCAAGGAAAACATATTCAACTTAACATTCACCAGACATTAGCATATACGGGAATCCCAACGAGTTAGGCCTCGCCATTATCCCCGACTATGTTATGCTAACCACCAACTGTATTGCAGAAATATTATTTAAGTCGTAGTGAACAAGAGGAACCGGAGAACCTGAATTATTGAGCTTAGACCTTTAACTAATGGGCCACCAGGAAGGGAACGAGAAAGAGAAGAAAAACCTGATTAACATTCACTGGAAAGGGGGACGAGAAGGTGATCAATATTTTGAAGTCACTTTAATCAGAAACTGTACGAGACAAGTTTTGAATTAAACATTTAACTCCTGTCTATTCGGAAGTTGGAAGACTTTATACAGTCACTGAAAATAAGATTAATAATCTCTAAGGTTATCGATTAATATGACTCTAAAATAGAAAGTAATTTCCGTCAAAGAACAGGTACGAAATTACATCATCAATTAACACACGAAGAACTTTCGTTCCAATTTACTTCAATACATAGAAAGCAGGTATAATCCATTAATTTCCCGTCTTATGCACACGTCCTCTGTTGGTTGTTTTTGTTTTCTTTCTTAACTGTGGAACTGCCTTTGTAATATACTCCTAAAACTAAAAATCCGCCGTAAATTTGTAAATGACAATGATTTTCAACAAACTAGCATACAATTTTGTACTATATAGTGATATGAACTTATTATTTAACCTCATACAAATATTCAATTTCATTGCAGCACCTTAGACATTTATTCCTTAAGATGAAGCAGAGAAGTTTGAAATTTTCCTCTTGTATAAACACCCATTTTCTCATATGGTTTTAGCATAAAATATGAGTTCTTATTCTTTTTTTTTTTTTCACGAGATCCTCACACTCCCAACACTCTGACCCTCCGTCGCTCTCTCTCCAATCTTTACGCATAATTCAAGTCTTCAATATCAAAACACCATTAAATCGTGGTTCAGGTGAAAAGATAAATTCATGTGTGTGTGTTTGTTAGCATTTATAGTTTAAGGTAAATATTCCCTCTCGCACAAGAAAGGTATTCGTTATACAATTTAAGGTATCTTAATCACGTCAGATTTATCTATTCTGCGTTTCTTAAAGTGCGCCCTAATGATCCCGGCCAAACACTACCTATTGTAAAAACAAGACTTAAAACAACTAAAGTGTCGTCAAAACTTGTTTCATTTTACGCAATGTTAGTTTGAACACAGGTCAAAACACTTATCATGCACATGATCGTCCCAATCCACTTAGTAACTGGAAAGAGAAGATACAACAGTTCGATGGACGTACCATAAAAGCTGTTTATGCCAGTTGTCTAATCAACTTTGTAATGGTTGTTTGGTTTCAAGTTTACCTTTGTCAGTATCAGAAGTTTTATCACCTTCAAGAATTCTATGCCTTTAAGTTTAGTTGTGCATTGCAGCTTATTCAATGCCTTTCTTTACTGGGCTATTCTCCCCGCTGGAGGCATTAGGCTTATAGCTTCTTGCTCTTCCAATTAGGGTTGTAGCTTGGCTAGTAATAATAACAATACTAAACGTTACCTAAAATGCAAAAGGTAACTTGAGTGTTTAAGTTAAGAAATGAAAATTCTGATAAGGTCTTCACAAACTTTGGGTAAAATTACTTAAGAAAAATGAATCTGCTAATGTACTTGAAGATATTCAGATGATAAGAAAAAATGAATCTGCTAAAGTACTTGAAGATATTCAGATAAGAAAAAATGAATCTGATAATGTACTTGAAGATATTCAGATGTTGTCAATTATGCTAATGGAACCAGTAGAGATGATGCAGCGATTACAACAATGTAGAAGGTAGTAACAGAAAAAAACATTGGGAAAAGGTTGTGGTAGCCTATTGGAAATATCCCTATCTCCTGATCTGTTGAACGGAGGCTAGAGACTCTCTCACAAGCTCGATAGTTTCTACTGTAGTGGTCCTCAACCCCACCATCATTGTGTAGGATGAAATCTGCTGTGGGTAAGCATACCTTCTCCCCCAAAGGTTCTCTCTCTCTCTCTCAACAAAATGTGATTAGATTACTATAGTAGTGTCCTAAACCCCATCATTATGAGTAAGTAGTTTACTGTAGGGGTGTCCTCAACCCCACCATCATTACGAGTGAGTAGTTTCTTCTGTAGTGTGTCCTCAACCCCACCATCATTATGAGTAAGTAGTTTCTACTATAGTATTGTCCTCAACCCCACCATCATTATGAATAGGTAGCTTTCACTGTAGTGATGTCCTCAACCCCACCATCATTATGAGTAGGTAGCTTCTACTGTAGTATTGTCCTCAACCCCACCATCATTACGAGTAAGTAGTTTCAACTGTAGTGGTGTCCTCAACCCCACCATCATTACGAGTAAGTAGTTTCCACTGTAGTGGTGTCCTCAACCCCACCATCATTGCGAGTGAGTAGTAAGTAGTTTCCACTGTAGGTAGCTTCTACTGTAGTATTGTCCTCAACCCCACCATCATTACGAGTAAGTAGTTTCCACTGTAGTGGTGTCCTCAACCCCACCATCATTGCGAGTGAGTAGTTTCCACTGTAGTGGTGTCCTCAACCCCACCATCATTGCGAGTGAGTAGTTTCCACTGCAGTGGTGTCCCCAACCCCACCATCATTGCGAGTGAGTAGTTTCCACTGCAGTGGTGTCCCCAACCCCACCATCATTGCGAGTGAGTAGTTTCCACTTCAGTGGTGTCCCCAACCCCACCATCATTGCGAGTGAGTAGTTTCCACGGCAGTGGTGTCGCCAACCCCACCATCATTGCGAGTGAGTAGTTTCCACGGCAGTGGTGTCCCCAACCCCACCATCATTGCGAGTGAGTAGTTTCCACTGCAGTGGTGTCCCCAACCCCACCATCATCGCGAGTGAGTAGTAAGTAGTTTCCACTGCAGTGGTGTCCCCAACCCCACCATCATCGCGAGTGAGTAGTTTCCACTGCAGTGGTGTCCCCAAACCCACCATCATCGCGAGTGGGGAGCTTCCACTGCAGTGGTGTCCCCAACCCCACCATCATCACGAGTGGGGAGCTTCCACTGCAGTGGTGTCCCCAACCCCACCATCATCACGAGTGGGGAGCTTCCACTGCAGTGGTGTCCCCAACCCCACCATCATCACGAGTGGGGAGCTTCCACTGCAGTGGTGTCCCCAACCCCACCATCATCACGAGTAAGGAGCTTCCACTGCAGTAGTGTCCCCAACCCCATCATCATCACGAGCAAGTAGTTTCCACTGCAGTAGTGTCCACTACCCAACCATCATTATGAGTACAGTAAGTAGTTTCTACTGCAGTAGTGTCCTCAACCCCAACATCATTATGAGAAATAGTTTCCACTGTAGTAGTGTCCTCAACCCCACCATCATTATGAGTAAGTAGTTTCCACTGCAGTAGTGTCCTCAACCCCACCATCATTATGAGTAAGTAGTTTCCACTGCAGTAGTGTCCTCAACCCCACCATCATTATGAGTAAGTAGTTTCCACTGCAGTAGTGTCCTCAACCCCACCATCATTATGAGTAAGTAGTTTCTCTGCAGTAGTGTCCTCAACCCCACCATCATTATGAGTAAGTAGTTTCCACTGCAGTAGTGTCCTCAACCCCACCATCATTATGAGTAAGTAGTTTCCACTGCAGTAGTGTCCTCAACCCCACCATCATTATGAGTAAGTAGTTTCCACTGCAGTAGTGTCCTCAACCCCACCATCATTATGAGTAAGTAGTTTCCACTGTAGTAGTGTCCTCAACCCCAACATCATTATGAGTAAGTAGTTTCCACTGTAGTAGTGTCCTCAACCCCAACATCATTATGAGTAAGTAGTTTCTACTGTAGTAGTGTCCTCAACCCCAACATCATTATGAGTAAGTAGTTTCCACTGTAGTAGTGTCCTCAACCCCAACATCATTATGAGTAAGTAGTTTCTACTGTAGTAGTGTCCTCAACCCCAACATCATTATGAGTAAGTAGTTTCCACTGTAGTAGTGTCCTCAACCCAACCATCATTATGAGTAAGTAGTTTCCACTGTAGTAGTGTCCTCAACCCCAACATCATTATGAGTAAGTAGTTTCCACTGTAGTAGTGTCCTCAACCCCACCATCATTATGAGCAAGTAGTTTCTACTGTAGTGGTGTCCTCACCCCGACCATTATTATTATCATCATTATGAGTAAGTAGCTTCTACTGTAGTATTGTCCTCAACACCAAACCCCCCCCCCCCCCAACCATTATGAGTGAGTAGTTTCTACTGTAGTATTGTCCTCAAACTCACCATGTGTAAATGGTCAGTATATAGGACATTGTCCTATCACTTGCTTCGACCATTCATTATCGACCTTTAAATCTATTAAATTTAAACCAATATTGCGATAATTTATCTATAGTGAATAGCCCGTGCATCGATTAATAAGTTATCTAATGTAAATTCGTGATGTAAATGAGAGGGTATTTTATCCTAGAAATCTATTAAATTTCCAATTCATGATCTAGATATTAATCCCTAGCACGTCGTTTAACTAGTTCATTATGCATGTTGCATAAGATTTTCTTTATAATTCTGACCTCTCGGACAGTTCCATCCTGTCCGTAATACTAAGCATGCAGTTAATTCTAATAGTCAGACCTCCATCCTGAGGCTCAATACTACGGAGTACTCTAGAAGTTTTATTCCAGCTGTGACCAAGTTGTGGAATGAGGTTCCTAATCAGGTAGTTGAATCAGTGAAACTTCAAAAGTTCAAACTTGCAGCAAATGTTTTTATGTTGAACAGGCTGACATAAGAATTATGTTTTAATGTTGTTAGTGTTTTTAAAATATTTCATTCTAATTGTTCATTACTTCTTCTATCGTTTATTTATTTCCTTATTTCCTTTCCTCACTGGGATATTTTTTCCTGTTGGAGCCCTTGGGCTTATAGCATCTTGCTCTTCCAACTAGAGTTGTAGCTTAGCTAATAATAATAATAATAATAATAATAATCTGCCACACATGGAACTCCGCATAACAAGTGATCCTAAATTCGGAAAGCCATTCAAGATAATGGTGATAATTTTGAGATGATAGGGGAAGTGCTTACTTTTATTGTTGAGGATTTTGGTCATATTGAACTGAATTAATTAGTGGAAATTATGCCGGTGACCACGAAATGAGGAAAAATATCGTTCAGTGCAAGGTTCAGAGTCCATCAAAAGTATTCACTGTTTAAGATAGATAAAAAAAAATTGCAAGGTGCATTCGAGAAGTTGCAAAGCTTTTTATGTTAAAATAGAGTAGCCACAAGGGTTGATAATTGATAAAAATTTAATATTCCAAGTTTAGTCATTTGGAAATAGATGCAATGAAACAGTTTATAAAGATTTTTTTTTTATATTAATATCATGAGTTGCTCTGTTAACTTAGAAATACTGTAATTGTTGATAGTTCTGATAGTAATGCGGTGAGATTATTCCCTTTTCAGTGGTATTATACATCATATGAATTAAAATATAACAAATGAATGATGAAAATTATAAGAAGATCCATTGTTTACGAAATATAACGAAACATTTTGAAAAAAAAAATCACTCAAGATCACTAGATAATAGCCAACGAGTAAACAAAAATGAATAAAAAATAAAGCACGATTGCTCTGAACCAACGTGGAATGAATATCGTTAAAATTATAAGGGAAAAAAGCAATTTGTCTAATTTCCATAACCTATTATCCCATATCATGGTGTTAAACACATGGGCGGAAAAAAGGCAAACAAACTGAGTCGATAACGTGAACAACGGACAAGCAAACTGCACTTACCTTTATGATTATTGATCATTATCCTGCATGAGGCTAATGCTTCGATAAGCGGCCTTTCTCGGCAGCTTGGAATCAATAAAGACTTTATACAAATGAATCATGGTACATTACTTTCTTTTTCGTTTTCATGTCTTAGTCATCTATACATCATTGCTCAAAGTTTAACTATAACAGATAAGAGTAAAATTGAAAATGCAGTCCGTTTTAGTTATATGCTGAGAACGATATAAGATAAGCCTAAAGTAACATCTATATACAGTAAATCTGATCAGCTAAATGATTACCCTAAAGTGAATATGTAAATTTATTCCATTTAATGTGTATCGTACATCGATGTAAATAATGCTTTGTTCCTCCATGGATCAATGATATTCTTTGTGAATTAGCCAAAAATATTCAGCCGATAAGAAGTGGCAAAATCACGGCATCACTTAAGGAATGGATGGCTGCTGATAGTGGTCCAGGAGAACTATGAGATCAATGAAGGATTGAGCAACTGGCACCAAAATAAACTTTAAAAAAAAAAAAAAAATAATCTTAATGGAAGATACAGCGCGTGTAAAGGTTAAACTGACGATCAAGGAAAAGCATTAAACTGCAGAACTGAAGCGTGAATAAGTGAAGTTTTAACTCTGCAGTTTATCTAACTACATATCTGGAGCTATGCGACATACAACATAGAAATATGGCCTAGTAAGGAAATGTTTTGAACGTTATGAGTGCGAAACTTATCATGGCAACATGGCGAGCACCTGTAGGATCTCCATCATGATTGTGAGGAGAGCTCTGTCGGTGTCAACGGTGTCAAAGGACTACATAATTATTCAAAATGTCCCGCCCTCTCCCCTTCGGGGAAATACAGGAAGATTAATCGATGTCCTTAATAAACGAGTTCCTGGACAGTGGATCTAATGCGCAAGGGGGAGGGGATTAAGAACGGGTAATGATTGTGGGGAGTGAACCATGATATACTGTAGAACAGAACCAAGGAAAAGTACACACGAGAAGCAAAGTGTACCAGCATATAGCCCCGTAATGTTTGAAGTGTGCAAATTAATCCAGTAGCCTACACACACACACACACACACACACACATATATATATATATATATATATATATATATATATATATATATATATATATATATATAAACATTTTAGAAGCGTATGAATACACTGGGAGGTAAACACCTACACAAGTAATAAATAACATAAATGGACATGCAAGGAGAAAAAATACTTAACTCTATTAAAAAATGATAGCTTGTAAAAACGTATAATATTCTATACTCATAGCAAGATCCAGCAAGAAAACATATCACTGTAACAAAAAGCAAAAAATAGACATCTGACTTCTGATCAAGCAGTCAACATTTTTTCTAAAAGATATATCGAAGACAGACAGCGAAACTATCAAGACACTGTTATTGAAAGACGTGATTAATAAATCAAAAGCTTAAGTACTTGTTACGAAGACAACTATTTTCTATGAAAATGGTACAATATTATACTTGCGTGAGCAAATGCCAATTAGCCATCGGGGAATTTGCATTAGTGATATCCATACTTATAGATCGATGTTCCTGGAAAAGCATAGAACCGCCATAAAGAGCTTAGGTTACATAAAAAGGAAGATTCATTCTCAAAATTATGAAGTGCAATATAAAAGATATTAAACTACCTCACAGTAACGTGGAGACGTCGTTTACGTGATTTGTTATCGGAGTGTTCTATGTTCCTCATAAAAATCTTCAAACTCTTTTTATATTTATCAGAGAACCAGAATCAATCAGGAAGCACTTCGTTCACTGTATTGTCAAAGCTTTCACGATCAATATGCGTTAATAATTCACGAATACTTCTCAACTATAAGCTCTTACGCACGCACATATCACTTTAGCAAAGGAACAACTCGCAAAGCTGCTAACTTACAGTAGTAAAGCATAAAACTATTGCTTTACTTGGCCAATTGAACAAACGCCCAACTAGAGCGGCAATGGTGGAAGGTCGACCGAAAATGACTCTTCATCAGTGAACGGCAGATTGAAGTTATGTTGCATCGGGCATTCTAATATGACAACTACGATTCAACATAAATCATACTCGCCACCTCCACAACCATAATGGCGCATCAAAAGGAAATATGCTTAAAAGTTTCTTCCAACACTTTACCACGAGAAATGAAGGATGAATCAAATATTACAGTACAGACCTCAGAAGCATGCACATTAAGTCTCCTTGAATGGTAGTTGTGTGTTAAGGAAAAGTAAATATAAACAGATTACCTACCAGGTCTACCATCTTTTATCCCATTTCTAACGGTTATTTATGTAATTATGTCTATTATTTAAGATGAAATATCTATGTATGTAATGACTGCTAAATTCAAAATTTGTTACAACTGATACGTTATTTTGAATCAATACACCTGGATCTGCTGTTGCACTGCTTTTTTTATTGTTATTACTCAAAAAATGCTCAAGGTACGGAATGAAAAATTTTAATTGTTATTCATCGCTATATAATTATGAGGCAGTTTCATAAATAAAACCTACTAACGAAGCTATAAAGACTGAATAGAACACTCTCGAGGAGCACACGATATAATCGGATTCGATATTAAGCATTGTAGAAAACTACAAGAGGCAGAGGTATCTAACAAATCTTTCAAGACGTTAAAGCCAGTAATAAAAGAACAGTTCTTCACCAAATATTTTTGTTTTAAAATAGTCATTCAAGTGATGATGGTTTCTCAGTCATATAGACCTTTAGATCGCTTATTTGAACCTTGCAGGAAATGAATTTCATTCGAAGAAATGTCAGAAATACTTTAAATAAAAAAAATAAGGCCCATAACTTATGTTCGGTAAAAAGACCAAACTTTTCTTTTATCATTGCAACGTCTGTTTACCTTATTTCATTTAATTACTGGTTCTGTACCGTTAACCTTTGACGTTGCAACGCCAAATCTGCACGTGTTTCTCCAGTTTTCTTTGACTCGTTAATTTTGGATCCGTTGACCATGTCTCTTATGTATTGAACAAAGCTCGACTTATGCTGTGCAGATTTATTCTACACACACCTAGCAGTCTTGAAATAAAAATAGCCCTTTTAAAATAGTTCCACTTATATTCGCCGCAATAAATAAGTCTAATAATAGTTTTTTCCGAAACATTTGAAACCAACAGAAAAACAACATAGGTTACAAATAAAATTGAACATATTTTTAAATGGAAAAAAAAAAAAAACCATGAAAAAAAAATTTCCTATATATCAGCCGTTTACAGAGTGAAGCATAGAAATGCAAAATACAACGGGAAAACTTTAGAGGTGGCAACTTATCATAAGACGAGTTTCAATTACTAAAGGTAAAGGTTTCAGTTCCAGTATAAATAATTAATGTAGTGAAGTGAGTGAAAATAAAATTTCAAGAAAATTTGGAATGGATATATATATATATATATATATATATATATATATATATATATATATATATATATATATATATATATATATATCGTATATAGAAAGAAGATATGTAGAGAAAAAAGAAGAAATTTGAACCTATGTAATAGAAAATGAAATAAAGGGCAATATAGAATATATCAGAATTCTATTTAAATCGCATATATAATGTAACACATAGGCATCACGCAAAAATAGATACTTGCAGTACTGAAGTTGGAACCAGGCACTACTTCAGCTATATTTCATTACGCGCACAACAAATATTAATGAACTAATCTGATTCATACGAACTACTTACAATGTCTAATGACGCATGGACATATGTACACACAGTACAAGTCTTATCCATCATCGTTCCCACTTGTGCCTTCAAGAGAGAAAGCACGGCACATGAATTCCTTAATGTCTAAAATTAAATAGTCAAACTAATATATATATATATATATATATATATATATATACATATATATATATATATAATGAGTGGTGATACCCTAACGTGGCACAATGATGAGAACAGCTAAAGAATTATTGGGGAAAATGTCAGGTAGAGGACCACCCAATAACAAAGAGAGATAATGGTGGAACCAAGATACACAAGATAAAATAAAAATAAAACGAAAAGCTGGGATTGTATGAAAATAATTGGTTCTATGGAAAAAGAAATAGCTTGGAAGATTGCAAATAAAGAAGCAGAAAGTACAGAAGCTAGACCAGAGGCACAAGAAATGAATGACTTGTATCAGTATTTACATCATCAGGTCAGAGTATGATCTATAAAAGAGCAAAAATCTGACACAACATCAAGCAGACCAAGGACCGAAATGGTAGTGATGTCAAAGGAATGGTGTAAACGAGTAAGATGGAAGGAACATTTTGAGAAGTTAATCAGCATCCTTTCTTTTATTGGCGCAATTGGCCTCGGTTAGATTTCGCCAGTTATAACTATCTTGAGCTTTTAAGATAGCTATGGTAAGCAGCTCTTCTAGAGGACACACCAAAATCAAACCATTGTTCTCTAGTCTGGGGTAGTGCCATAGCCTCAGTACCATTGTCTTCCACTGTCTTGGGTTAGAGTTCTCTTGCTTGAGGGTACACTCGGGAAGACTTTTCTAACTAATTTTCTTCCTCTTGTCTTGTTAAAGTATTTATAGTTTATATAGGAAATATTTATTTCAATGTTACTATTCTTAAAATATTTCATTTTTCCTTGTTTCCTTTCCTCACTGGGCTATTTTCCCTGTTGGGGCCCCTGGGCATAATTATAGCATCCTGCTCTTCCAACTTGGGAAGCAATTAGCAATTAATAATTATAATCATTACGGACTTCACACTTCATAGTCCTCGGTCATGTAGGCCTGGGTCTTCCGACTCTTCTAGTGTCTTGTGGAACCTAGTTAAACGTTTGGTGAACTAACCTCTCTTGAGGAGTGGGAAGAGCATGCCCAAGCCATCTCTATCTACCTCACACCATGATCTCATTCATATATGACAATCGAACAATCTCTCTTTATAGTTTCATTTGTAATTTTGTCTTGCCATTTAACTCCGAATATTCTTCCGAGGGCCTTGTTCTCAAATCTACTAAATCTGTAGGAGATTGTTTCGTTGCCATACCACGACTCACGTACATAAAATAACTCTGAACTCTCCTGATAGTTAGCCTGATTTTTTTATGTAATTTCAGGCGATTTGATTTCCAAATTTTACTTAACCTAGCCATTGCGTGATTTGCCTTTTTCAATCTTTCACTAAATTCCAATTCTAATGACCCTGTATTGAAAATCATAGTTCATAAATACACATGATTCTACCTCATTAATCCTTTCTCCTTCCAATGATATTTCATCTTCCATTGCGTAGTCCGTTCTCATCATCTCTGCCTTTCTTCAGCCAAATCTCCTGTGATATTTCATGCATTCTGGTAAGGATGCATTGCCAATCCTGTGTTGTTCTGCTAATAAGGACAGCATCATCAGAATACTCTAGGTCAACTAATTTCCTATTAACAATGCAGTCCAATCCATCTCTACCATCTCCAACTGTTCTAAGCATTACAAAATTCATGAGGAGGATAAACAACATAAGTGACAAATATTCCCTTGAAGTACTCCGCTGTTGACTGAAAATTCATTTAATATGATTCCATTAACATTAACTTTGCACTTGCTATGCTAATGAACAGACTTTATTAAACTTACATACCCAAGAGGAATTCCATAATAATGCAGGACTCGCCACAAAATCGGCCGGTGCACACTATCAAAGGCTTTTTCATAGTCCACACAAGAGTGGATTTCTATATTCTACGAACTGCTATGCACAATGTCTCAAAATCAAAATTTGGTCAGTACAACTTCTACCTTTTCTAAATCCTGCTTGTTCATCGATCTTTTCTTCTAGTTTCTTTCGAATAAGCATACTATAAATTTAAATGACAACCGACTCGTGTGTAATTATTTCAATCAGTCGGGTCTCCTTTTTTTCTTTCTTCTTTCACCAACGCCACTAACTTCCATTTCCCTCTTCATGCCACATTCTAAAATAACCTTGTATTCTGGAGGTCACTTCATTTTCAGCTAGTATCATCTCAGCAGTTATTCCATTGTAACCCGGGCTTTCCATCTGAGTTTTTTAATGATAATTTCGACCTCTTTAACACACTGAATTCATTCATGGGCACATCGAGGTCTTCCCCAGCTTCAGATATATCAATCAGATTACTTCCTTCGTATTTCCTATGCATGACCTCATTAAATGGTTCCATCCAATGTTGCCGTTCTTCATCCTCTGATGTTATAACACACCATCTCTCTTTTTGATGGGTATATGCTTCTTCTTTGCCCCCATAAGGATTTCATTAATATTTCTATGAGCGATTCTTACACCATAGCTACTCTCTGAACACTACCTTCATCCGCCTCATCTGTTTTCCTTTCTAAATATTCTCTCCTGTCATTCCTGGCTTTTCTTTTGACCTCACTACCAAATACTGGGATACGTAGCACGCTCTACCTTGTAATTTTCATTATTTCTTCGAAAACTTCCAATAAATTTTTTATTTGTCTCCTTTAAAGGCCACGTATAATTTGATATCCATATCTTTCTCCTTTTAATTGCACGAGCCAAAACTTCAGAACCAACTGACTGATATAAGTTCTTAATATCACACCATTCTTCATTGATTGTCTGCTCTTCGTCTCTTAAAGTCTCTAACACTGTAAATCGATTCATACATTCAATTGCAAATGTTTCTCTAAGCTTACCCTCTAGAAGCTTGGTTATTTCAAACCTAGGTATGCTATCTACATTTCTGTTGGGTGCTTACAAGTTTAATTTCAGTGTGGCAATGAGGAGCTGGTAATCACTACCAATATCTACACCTCTATAGCTTCTTACATATCTTATGAGTCCTCCTTCTCTCTTTATTAATGGCTGTGATCTATTTGATTTTTGAAATTGCCACATGGTGAAGTCCATGTATATTTGTGGATGCCCTTGTGCTGAAAAAGAGGACCTCCAAAGACAAGATTGTTTTTTGAACAGAAACTTATAAAATGTGCTCCATTTTCATTTGAAACTCCCCCAAGACCCTCAAACCCATCACATTCTCTATACCCTGATTATTCCTTCCAACTTTAGCATTGAAGTCACCAATTACAATTGTCATCTCTCTCTCTCAGGGATCTCAGCTATTACACTTTGCAGTTCTTCATAGTATTCATCTTTCCTTTCTTAAAGTGAACCATTTGTTGGTGCATAGCAAACTATAATACTCTTATAGGTAGTAGGTACCAGCCACCCGTTGAGATACTACCGCTAGAGTTATGGGGTCCTTTGACTAGCCAGACAGTACTACATTGGATCCTTCTCTCTCGATACGGTTCACTTTCCTTTGCCTACAAATACACCGAATAGTCTGGCCTATTCTTTACAGATTCTCTGCCCTCATACACCTGACAACACTCAGATTACCAAACAATTCTTCGACAACACAGAAATTACCAAACAATTCTTCTTCACCCAAGGGGTTAACTACTACACTTTAATTGTTAAGTGGCTACTTTCCTCTTGGTAAGGGTAGAAGAGACTCTTTAGCTATTGTAAGCAACTCTTCTAGGAGAAGGACACTCCAAAATCAAACCATTGCTTTCTAGTCTTAGGTAGTGCCATAGCCTCTGTACCATGGTCTTCCATTATCTGGGGTTAGAGTTCTCTTGCTTGAGGATACACGCGGGCACATTATTCTATTTTTCTCTTCCTCTTATTTTGTTAAAGTTTTTATAGTTTATATGGGAAATATTTATTTTAATCCTGTTACTGTTCTTAAAATATTCTATTTTCGTGTGATTCCTTCCCTCACTGGCCTATTTTCATTGTTGTGGCCCCTGGGCTTATAGCATTCTGCTTTCCCTACTAGGGTTGTAGCTTAGCAAGTAAAAATAATAATAATAATAATAATAACAATACTGCACTGCTTTGATTTAAACTTTGCAAGTAACAATTTACTATTTAATCACTCAGTTAATGCCATTTCTGCTCTTGGTGTCAAAATCATTCCTACCCCTTCTCTTTCAACTCCATCTGTCCTTCCTGAATACATACACTATATATATGGCCTTGGTCTAAAGTTTCTTTAGCAATCCCCTTACAATGTGTTTCACTTAGGGCCAAGATATCCAAACTATATTTCATAAATTCATTTTCGACTTGCTGTAACTTCCAAATTTCATTCATGGTTCTAACAATCCAATTACCAATCTTAATTTTTTTTTAGTATCGATAAACTGGGAGATTCTTAGCACCCCACTACGCCTGGGATTGGAGGTCATTCTGTCATCTCTTTCCATTGACTGACTAAATGCATAGAGGATTCATTAACCAGATTCATCAAAGGATAGCCAGGTTGCTTGTGATGTACAGTGCCTTTCTAACTAAAGCAAGTGACCTCTGCCAGTCCCTCATAATTCAAGTAAGATCATCTGCCAGACATCAAAGAGTAGAAGCCGAGGAGACAGTTTGGGAATCGCCTTATACCCACTGTTGCCAGTGACTTCATTGAGAAGCTAATAAATGAAGAAAATAGAAGAATAAGAGAAGAGGGAACCCGCAAAAGCAGTCTCGTATATCTCCAAAGAAGAAGTGCACTTGATAAAATGAAAAAATAGAAAGACTGTCGTACCTGACAGCATACCAGTTGAGGTGTGGAAATACCTGGGAAGAGAGGGTATTGATATATTATGAGGCTCTTTAAAAAGATCTGCAATCAAGAAAAAACACCGGACTGATGGTGAAATAGTACCCTGGTCCCTATATAGAAAGAAAAGAGGGATATACAGGACTGCTGAAACTATAACGGGATAAAACTGATATCTCATACTAGGAAGTTCTATGAACAAATTTTTGAGAAAAGAATAAGAAATGTAACATCAGTAAGTGACGAACAGTTTAGATTTATGCCAGGAAAGGGTAAGTCGATGCTATTTTTGCATTGAGGCAACCAATGGAAAAATATGCAATATGACAAAGGAGACTAGAGTCCAAAAAAGTTTATTCAGACGTTACCACCAAAGTTACCAACGAAGTTTACTGTGAGAGAATAGTTTACATTAAGGTTCTTACATCTTTGATCTTAAGAAATTCCTTATTAGAGATCAGGCTACAATTAGTGCATGGTGCAAATTATGGGGCATGAAGTTGAATCCTAACAAACTCAAAGTATGATTGTAAATAGGAAAAGGTCAGTGGTTCCCCAACATCCGGATCTCAGCATTAATAATGTTTTTTTTTTTTTTTTTTTTTTTTTTTTTTTTTTAACTCTGAATGACTTCTAAATTTCTGGTGTGTTTTCTCGACAGCAAATTTACTTTTGAGAAACACATTAGGTCGGTGTCTTTTTCAATTGCACATAAAATTGGCTTATTGAGAAAGTCTTAAGATTTTTGGTGATCAATCTATTCTGAAGGTGGTTTTAATTCTTTCATTCTACCTTCTTTCGAGTATCGTTCTCCAGTCTGGTCTTCAGCTGCTGATTCTCATCTTAATTTGGTGGATAGGAACTTACTATTAAATTTCTTATTCCTCATCTAGATGTAAATCTTAGGCACCCTTTACATTAAGATCTTCCCAGACAGTACCATCCTATTCGTAATACTAGACATCCAGTTAATTCTAATAGCCAGGCCTTCTCCATTATGAGGCTCAATACTACAAAGTATTCAAAAAGTTTTATTCCAGTTGTGACCAAGTTGTGGAATGATCATCCTTATCAGGTAGTTGAATCGGTAGCACTTGAAAAGTTCAAACTTGCAACAAATGTTTTTATGTTGAACAGGCTGATATAAGTTTTTTATAGTTTATATGTGAAACATCTGTTTTGATGGTGTTAGTGTTTTTACAATATTTTATTTTAATTGTTCATTATTTCTCATATCGTTTATTTATTTCCTTATTTCATTTCCTCACTGGGCTACTTTTCCCTTTTTGAACCCTTGGGCTTATAGCATCTTGCTTTTCCAACTACGGTTATAGGTTAGCTAATAATAATAATAATAATAATAATAATAATAATAAAAATCGTAGTAATAATAATAACAACAATAATGGATATTCTTACAGCAAGTGTCAGAGAAGAAGTCCCTTGGAGTATGATGTTTGCTGATGAAGTTTTGGTTGATCTGACTATTGAAGAGGTGGAACGAAAATTAGATATGTGGAGACAAGCTCTTGAAGATCGAGGTTTAAGTATAAGTAGTGCCAGTATAGAATATCTGTGGATGGGAGAAAGAAAACTGGGTGCTGTTAAAATGGGTGTGCATAACATCACACAGGTTAACACGTTCAAGTACCTTGGGTCCTCTGTGATGGATAATGGAGACATGGAATCAGAAATTAATCACAAGAGACAGTGTGTTTGGTTGAACTGGAGATCATCAGGAACATCATGTGATAAGAGGGTTAGTACAAAAGTAAAAGGACGGTCTTATAGTGTAGTTAGACCAGCTTTGGTGTATGAAGCAGAAACTTGGGCGATAAAGATATCTCAAGAAAGGAAGTTAGAAGTGGCAGAAATGAGGATATTATGGTAGATGTGTGGAGTCACGAGAAAGGACAGGATCAGAAATGATTATAAGATGGACAGTCAAAGTAGGAGAGACAAAATACACAATGTTTTGAATAAAAAAAATAACTCCCGCGCAGAACATCTTCAGCAAAGAAGACGTAAGTGGTCTGGGCAAGTCATGCGAGAATACCCAATCATGTGTGCCAAAAGGTCATGAACATGGAGGTGGATGGGGGAAGGAGGAGGGGACAGCCCAAGTTCAGATGGAAGGATAAAGTAGCAAATGACATGAGCAAAAATGATTAGAACAGGGTGACCAGGATAGAAGAGAATGGAGAAGGCTTATACATAACAGTGACCCCCATAAAGAAATGGGTAAAGGCGTTAGACGAAGACAGTAACATGGTGACAGAGTGTGTATTTCCATGGTCAGCAAAGCTGTACTATTCAAGACCAGCCCTACTAGGTTGGTTTGCTGTGAGTGATCAGACAGGTCTAACACCATCAGCAATCCGCAATAGCCGGTGTGGTGATGCAAATCGCCAAACCCAGACATGACTAAGGACATGTCTGAGGCCTTTGTCCTGCAGTGGACTATAAAAGGCTACATTTGTTGTTATAGTGTATGTGTATGTATATATATATATATACATATATATATATATATATATATATATATATATATATATATATATATATATATATATATATACACACACTTATGCCATAAAGGGAAATGACAAATTTGGAGATAATTTGTATTTTTCCCTAATATAAAACTCGGACTATTTATTGGATATCACTTCTAGCGTAGCTGGAAGGCAGCCTTTAGATTTTAAGTGTGAGGTGGCAACCCTACTTAACCACAACAGTGGGTAAGTAGGGGGGTGGCTGGGAGCTGGGGGCTACCCAGCCACCTATATCTTCTCACGGTTTAGTGAACCACGTCACTTTTTGCTTGCAGGCAAGACTTACTTACAAGGGGACAGTTGATGGTGGGCCAATTCATATAAATAGCTCGGGGTTTGTATTAGCTAGGGAAAATACAAATTATCTCCGAATTTGTCATTTGTTCCCATACTAATAAACCTTCCACTATTTATTGGATGACTCACTCTTAGGAGGGTGGTAAGTCCAACTACTGGCTTAGTCATTGGCCCGGGTTTCCCTAGTACAGTATTAGACTGTAATCAAGGGAAAACCTCGCACCTCGCATATCAATACCAGTGAGTCTGATAGTGACCTGAGCAACCAAAATAGTTGTGAGAGATATCATAAGAATGTCTAGGTAGGAAGATGCTCCTAGTTGAAATAGGATCCTTGTAAACGAAAAGATGTTTTTGGGGACGTGTACAAGTATATACAAACATACTTGGTTACACAAGGGAAGTGGTTATTACCTGCAGAGGTTGAAGCCAGCTTTGCAAAGGTACCCATGGCACTGCCCCTCAAAGGAGTGGAAGATGATGAAAGTAAAAGAGCCAGGCATACTTTCATTCATCCCAGTCTTACCCCGGGTAGCCAATGCCTTCAACTTTCTGCTACTTGTCCAATGAGGAGCTTGAGGTATTATTAAACCACTTATTGTGTCACACCAACAGGAGTGATAGAGAAAATGTATCAGGTCTTCTGTGAGTTACATCTTGTGGGTAGGGAGAGGTGAAGATTAGACACGTATCCACCCTACTAATGACACAGTTTGTGTCACAAAGGAGCTGCTCGAGAGCGCTATGGACCACAGGAGTGATAGAGAAACGTATCAGGTCTTCTGTGGATCAAGTTTTGTAGGTAGGATATGAAGAACAAACACATTTTCACCCTACTAATGGCACGGTTTGAGCTTGAAAACGTTATGGACGGAATCACTCTAAACCGTACAGAGCTCCGGGTCATCTCTATGAGGAGGAGAAGAGGGATTCTGTGACTGTTATTCCTA
Organism: Palaemon carinicauda; assembly: GCF_036898095.1. Taxonomy (NCBI): domain Eukaryota; kingdom Metazoa; phylum Arthropoda; class Malacostraca; order Decapoda; family Palaemonidae; genus Palaemon; species Palaemon carinicauda. Next base: position 92,268,127 of record NC_090745.1, read on the forward strand.
TAACAGTCCTTACAACCTTCTTTGACCTTCCTAGGGTTAGCGAGGTGTGCTGAACCTAAGGAGCGAACTCCATCATTGTTTTCCCATGGTATGGCCTCAAAATAATCACTGGCGTGAGAAAGAAAACAATGACTAGTGTCTGACCCAGTGTGTTATACCCTTGGGACTAGGTAACCATCTTCCTTGAGGTATGTCCTCAAGTAATTACCTGTGTTACAGCCTTGATTACCAAGCGGCAGGTTCCCATTTGGAGGACTTGAACCTCAGGTTCAAGCTACCCGGAACAAAACGCGATGTTACTTGGTTTCTTGCCGTAATCAAGAGACGTTGAGGGAGACCCATAGGGTATGTCTCTCTTTCGGTCGAGTGTTACACTGGGAAAGACCTGTCTTCCGGATTAGGGGAAGATCTGCAGTTTAGAGTTACCCGTCCCGTAGACAGCTGCATTACCCCCTACAGGTAATCGGCCCAAACTCTATGAAGAGCAACGAGTAGAGATGTTCGATGGACGACCAAAGTTCCTCCGTTGCCTAGGCTGAAGAGCGTGATTTCCTTTGTTGGCAAATTATGAGTGCAGGACAAGAGTAGAACTCTTGAGAAGAGTAAGAAATAGACTTCACTCAACTCTCACCACGGATTATCTAGTCGTAGAGGAAGTCCGTAATAGAATCTCCGTAGTCGTTGACGTGGCAATGTATGTGACCTGTCTTTTCGGCAAGACAAGTCTTGCCAACAAGGCTAGACCTAGCTCTAGTCAAGACCCTTAATCAGACAAGTACGACTATAAGTCTGCACGGAAGTGGGGAGAAGCCATCTATTCCTTTCTCAGAGAAAATTGCTCGTAAAAGGGAATGAAACAGGAAACATCAGTCCTTCTCCTGTAAAGATGATCAATGCTTGGCATTAATACGTATTTTGCTACTCGACGGGAGACCTCTACAACAGAGGCTGTAGGAGGAATACTCCTGCATAGTGGTTGGCCTGTGGACAGGATATCCCAAAGGGGAGACCACATAGGAGCATAGAGAGACGGTATCATTCGTGCTCTGATCATAGTCCTAAGGACATATGGTCCTGAATGTGGCCTCTTCCCCCCCACCCTTTTCTTTGATGCCTCAATAGGAAGCATCAGATCCAGAAGTACAAGGAGATCTATTCCTTGGGAGAGATTCTCGTCAAGCAGTCTTTTAACTAGGCCCATTATTTGCGCAGGTCTTGTCGAGGACCAAGGGAAAGACGATCCCTTGTGCCGAAGGACCTGGGACCCGGCCAGTTCTTCATAGGTTGCACTCGACGGGGACAGGATATCCCAAAGGGGAGACCACATAGGAGCATAGAGAGACGGTATCATTCTTGCTCTGATCATAGTCCTAAGGGCATATGGTCCTGAATGTGGCCTCCCCCCCCCTTCTTTGATGCCTCTATAGGAAGCGTCAGATCCAGAAGGACAAGAAGATCAATTCCTTGGGAAAGATTCTCGTCAGGCAGTCTTTTAACTAGGCCCGTTATTTGCGCAGTTCTTGACAAGGACCAAGGGAAAGACGATCCCTAGCGCCAAAGGACCTGGGATCCGGCCAGTTCTTCAGTGGTCGCACTCAATAGGGACTAATGCGGTCAATGTCGGACCTGCGGAAGTTTCTACAGGGTAATGATACAGCCTACTGATATCCGTATAGGATATGACCTTCGTGTCATTCCTTCGATTATTCAAATAATAGATCGAGGCAAACGGAAGGAGATATCTCACAGGAGTAGACTTATAATCAGTTAGTAGACTGAGGTCTTAAAGACAAGGGCCAATTTTATATAGGAGGCTAACTGGTTGATCGCAAAACCTTCCCTCGCACAAGGTTTGAAGATTAAGCTCGTCTCACGAGGATAGACTAACAGTAGAAACTTCTAACCGACAAAGCATGGCTGCAACCCGGGGCCCTCTGACTTCCTATGAGATTGGATTTCAAAATCCTGAGGAAGAGGGATAGAGATTGCTTACCATTTCCTACAGGAAATGTAAGATACAAGATAGTATTCTTGTAGCTTCATTCTGGAGTTTCTTTCCTTGATGAAAAGACCTCTGAGCCGAATATTTCAAGCTCATGGAGGGTTTTTTTTTTTATAAGAAAGGAATATATTCCCAACCACTCTGGTCTAAGGGGTGGGAGTTCTGGTAATGGGAGAAAGTCATCATCCTCCTTGATGAACAAGTCTGAGTTTCATGAAGTGTAGACAGATGTTTCTCCAGAACGGAAGCAGATGGAGGTTGAATGTGTTTCTACAAAGGTCCGTGGTCCTAAGGGCCAACGTAGGTGAGGAGAACAGATTTTCAATATCCTTTGTATTCTTGTCAGTCACCTATCTAGGGCTGTAACGAATTGAAGCAAGTAAATTTCTATGGCTGTAGATTAGACAGCACTGAATTCTTTCCCTAGGAGTTAGAGAATGGCAGTAACCTCAAGATGTTGTCTCTCCCAGTGGGGGGGAGGGTAGAAACAGATTAAAAGAATCTGCCTTCCCTATCACCTCCGAAATCCAATTTGCTTCAAGACACTAACTGGCGTAGTTCCTATTCAGGCAAAATCATCTTGTGAGCAGCCCCATCCATAAACAGAACAAGAAGAAAGGCGGTACCAACCGAAGCAGCCCTTGATTCCTGAGGCAATTTGTTTGCAAACCTTATTGTAGTATGAATGAAATGTCAATGAAAACACGTACAATCAAGGTAGATGAACTCCCGTAAATGTGCCTGATTCAATGCATAAACCAGGCCACCTTGAATCGGATCCCTCTGATTCCGCCGATGGTGGGAAAGTTTTGGGAACCCAAGAAGCCATGTTTGTGATACACACACAAAAGACCAAAGAGCAGGAGGCGGGGGGGGATGAGCCTTGTACTAGCGAAATATCTCCATTCCTTCCCAGAAGGAAATATCCGTAATTCCATCAACTCTGCAGGGTCTAACTATGTTGTGTAAGCCCAAGAGTGACGAGACACAATCTATGCCATCTAGGAGAAAGTGCTCTCTTGAGCAGCTCCCTCTCAGGAAGTTGCAGGCTTATAGTGATCACTTGATTCTGACTAGTGAACTTTGGGCCGCACAATGGTCAGCAAGCAAAAATAATATGTTACAGTCGTGTAGGACAATGAATGACTAGCTATTGAACATGTACAGCGAATGGTGCTATTGAGAAGCAACTGTGATAGTCTACCCGTTGAAAAACGGCGATTAGTAGCTGACAAATCGGGGTCTACCGAATTGGTCAGGATCGCTTTGCTCGAGACTGTGAACATGATCAGGATAGCCTCATTCTAGGCCTTGGAACACCTGGTGTGAGCTCGTGAGAGTAATGTTTGTGATTGTGCACGTCTCCCACGTGGGCACCTCGAACAAGAGCGCGAACATCTTGCACGAGTGGCTTCTTGCTAATGAGTGCGAGTATCTCGCACAGGAACATGAGCATCTTATACAAAAGCGTGAGCCTCTCGCAAAGGAGCGAGAGCATCCTGAATGACTCCCTCGAGCACGTGAGCGTCTCGCACGAAAGAGAGAGCATCTCTCTTAAGAGCGTGAGTGTTTCACATGAAAGCGAATGCATCTCACTGGAGAGCGTCTAGCACAAAATATGCTTTACATAAAAGAGCGAGCGGTTCGCTCGTGAGCGTGAGCATCTAGTTCATGATTGTGAGCTTAAGCCTCTCGATATGAGCTTTTAACTCTTGATGAAGTGCGTATAGCTTGATATACAGGGTTGTAGCTTGTGATCATGAGCACTCAACTCGCGGTCACGCATGTAGCACGTGATCTTACCACAAGTCACTCGCGATTATGAACACAAGATTCTTGCTTGTGACCGTAAAAATGTATCTCATGATCAAGAGCTTGCTCACGACCTCGATTGCTGTCACAAGCGTCTCACTCGTGAGTATGTAACTCACGACCCCCACGTGAGCATCTCTGACGTGATCGATTACAAGTGTTTAGCTCGCAATCGCCATCACGAGTGTTGTGCTCGAGTATGTAGCTTCATGATGGTGAGTATGGAGCTCATGATGGTGAGTATGAGCTCGATCACGAGCGTGAGGTAGCAAACACGAGCGTTCAGCTCGTGATCGTGAATATCCTCACTTGCATCTACGAGAGCGTGTAACTCACGCTCGTGATCCTGAGAATATATTCAAGAGTTGAAGAGACTGGCTTCATAATCATGGGTTGTGACTGTGAGTGTGCAAATCATCCTCGTGAACGTGACCGCGAGCGTCTCACTTGCAATCACTTGAACGTTCTCAAGAGATGTAGACACTGATGTCATAATCATGATCATGAGCATCTTTCTCATGAGTGTGAGCGTGCTCGAGAGTGTGAGCACAAGTCTTGCTCGATTGCAAGCGTTCTCAAAGATAATGCGACTAGAGAGACAACGTAGTCATAAGCGTCACTCATGACCGAGAGTATTACTCATAAAACTAAGCATCTTGCTCGAGAGCGTGATCGTGAGCATGAGTGATTGTGAGCTTCCCACTCGAGAACGTTAGCGCAATAGTGAGTGATCGTGGGAGTCTCGCTCTCAGCATGAGCAAAATCGTGAGCGTCCTGCTCGTGGACGTGAATGCGATCATGAGCATCACACTCGTCAGCGTAAGTGATAGCGGGCGTCACACTCGTCAGCTCAAGTGATAGTGGGCGTCACACTCGTCAGCGGGAGCACGATCGTGCATTCTCATAGGTTGAGGAAAGAGTAATGCCGTAATCAAGGTCATTATCTCGCTCACGATCACGAGCGTGAGCACTAACATGATCGTCTGGTTACCAATCACAAGTGTCTACTTCATGATCATGACCACAAAACGCTCGTGATAGAGACCACGAGCATCGTGAGCTTGCAACTGTGAGTGTATAACTCACGGTCTTGAGCATGAGCACAAACATGTGCAAAGGTTGTGTTAAGACTCTCCCACGAAATGGGAAATCATACACTTGAAGGCAAACCAAGCAACGCTCCGTTTCCTTCCAACGAGTTCTATCTCAAAGGAAGGTTAACATTATGTGTGGCTACAGAAAAAAGCCAAGGCTTAACTCTGAGTTATGTTCTTCAAGGTAGAAGGTTGGCTGGGGAACCAGCCACCCGTTGAGATACTACCGCTAGAGGGTTCTGGGATCCTTTGGCTGGCCAGACAGTATTACATTGATCTTTCTCCCTGGTTACGGTTCATTTTCCCCTTGCCTACACATACACAGACTAGTGTGGCCTATTCTTTACACATTCTTTGTTCTCATACATGTGACAACACCAAGATTACTAAACAATTCTTCTTCACCCAAGGGGTGAACTACTGTACTGTAATTGTTCAGTGGCTACTTTCCTCTTGGTAAAGGTAGAAGACTCTTTTGCAATGGTAAGCAGCTCTTCTAGGAGAAGGACACTCCAAAATCAAACCATTGTTCTCTAGTCTAAGGTAGTGCTATAGCCTCTGTACCATGGTCTTTCACTGTCATGGGTTAAGAGTTCTCTTGCTTAAGGGTAAACTTAGGCACAATATTCAATCTTATTTCTCTTCCTCCTGTTTTGTTAAAGGTTTTAATGTTTATAAAGGAAATACTTATCTTAATTTTGTTACTGTTCTTGAAGTATATTTTTCCTTGTTTCCTTTCCTCACTGGGCTACTTTCCTTGTTGGAGCCCCTGGGCTTACAGCATCCTGCTTTTCCAACTAGGGTTATAGCTTAGCATTTTAATAATAATAATAATAATAATAATAATAATAATAATAATAATACTAATACTAATAAAGAGGAACATCAAAATCCCGATCCCCTACGATCTCTTTGGCAATTAATGATCATCACAAAAAACGCCCTAATGGGTGTCTAACAACCGACAATCTGACCGACCAGGAAGACAAGTTGAGGAGACTTGCCCCTGCGATCATTAAAAAGAATAAAATTCTGAGCACATCATTGGAACGTCACGAATGACATCCTGAGCGACCAGGAAGACAAGGTGATGAGTCTTGCCCCTGCGATCGTTAAAAAGAAGGAAGATCCGTCGATTGTCGAACAAGCTGTTGGTTGACGATTGTCCTTGATCCCGCAATCCTCAACAGGTGGAAGCTACATACGCGCTGAAATATGGCCTGTAGGGAGAGAGACAAAATTGCGGAATGTTGGCACACGACGAGAACGGCGAAAGGCGAGAAAACTTATTGTCAGCAAAAGTCAAAGGATGGAAGGGCGAACAGGAGTAGACCTAATCAACAGCTAAGACGTCAGCTGCAACCAGTCACCGACTTCACCCACGATGTCGTCATGAAGCGCTGAGGAAAAAATAAATAGAGGATTAAAAGTTCCTCCCCTCCGAGGGGGAAGAATAAACCTAACCCGCGAACGGGAAAGGAAACCCCAAAGAGTAGACTTCAGGGCAGAGAAATCCTCAGATAACTCGCAGAACGAACATCAGCACCTGAAATCGCCATGTTATCCTGTAATGGAGCGTCGTGTTACAACACAAGATTTATCTCTAAAGAAAAAGAATGAGCGTAAAGCAATAGTGGTAAATGGCTAATCCTTGAAGCGAGAGAGAGGAGACGTCCTCGCTCTAACAGCCAAAAGTAAAAAGTGACGTGGTTCAGCCACCTCGCACTTAAAAATTGGTGGCTGTCTTCCAGCTGTGCTAGAATTAATATTCAATAAATGCAGAAGGTTTGTTAGTAGAGGAACAAATGTGTATTCAAAAAAAAAAAAAAAAAAAAAAAAAAAAAAAAAAAACAGCACAGTACAGTAATTGAATAACACAATCTTTAATGTCAAACAATCAAACTAACGTAACATACATACTCTGTACCCCTACATAGGCTTGGGTGACTTCAGTAATTGAGTAGATATGATGTATGAATACTGTCCCAGGGCCCATGGACTGAGAATCAAATTACATATATCATAGACATGACAAATTCATAGATAATTTGCATTTTTCCTAGCTATACAAACCTTAGCTATTTATTAGGGGTTATACTTTTGGCGGAGCTGAAATAATGAGCCATTAAAATTTAGCGAGGGTTAACTACTCACACCGCTAGTTAGCGGGGGATAGGGGGGGGTAGCTTGCTACAACTACTCTTCACACACCTGTGATTTAGTCACTTTGCTTAAAGGTAGGACTTCAAGGGGGATAGGGATGGCGGGCAAGTTTGTATAAATAGCTAAGGTTTGTATAGTTAGGAAAAATACAAATTATCTACGACTTTGTCATTTGTTCCGTAACTGGAATACAAAACACGCTATTTATTAGGGGTGACTCACCCATTAGGAAGGGTGGATGTCCCTGCCAATATGGCTTTTGGCTTTGCCCGGGGCCTCCTTATCTGAGTATGTTAGTACAGTACTCAAAAATAAGGAGTCCCTACCCTCGCTAAAACCTTGCTATGCAAGGTCCGCTGCATAGGCAAGCTGTGTGTTGAGACATGCAGAAGTGTGACAGTCTAGGTAAAGTTATTCAGAGTCTATGTAGGAAAAATCTGATGTAACCAAGACTTTCCCAATACCACCTCGTCAGGGTATGGGGACGCAACAGTATTAGCTTAATACTAGGTACACAAGTGAGCATGGTTTAAGGTCAGCTTATGCAGAGAACCCAGGATGCTGCTTTCCCCACGAGAGGGTAGGATGAAGAAAAGAATAAGAGCCAGTCAAATCTTTTCATTCACGCAGACTAAAATCGAGTAACAGTGCTCTCAACCTTCTGCTACTTGTCCAATAAGGAGCTTGAGGTATACAACCAGCTTTGTGCAGCCACCACTGGACCGATAGAGATCGTATCGAGTTCCTGTGGGTCATATCTTGCAGGAGAAAGGTTGTGAAAGTCACCTGGAGCATTCACATCCTTTCTTGTAAAACCTGCGTCACAGAGTAATCTGCTAAGAAGGACCAGGGGCATAGCTATGCTCCTGACACTGTGAGTTGTCATGTCGAGATGATGTTTTGATGATCCTCCTCTAGTCTCTAGAGACTGGCAGTGATGACCAGATAAAGGGTTTCCAAACTTATAGATCAGACAGAAAAAATAGGAATCAAGGGGGAACCGCAATATATGGAAGAGACATAAATCAAGGAAAAGTATGTGAAAAATACAGCAACACAGAATGTGAATTGATTGCGGTAGAATTTGAATTTGAAAAACTAATGAATATTGTAGTTTACAGACCCCCAAACACTAAGGAGTTTGACATAATAATAGAAAAAATAGATGATATATGTAGAAACCATAAAGACTGGAATATACTCCTATCCGGAGATTTTAACTTTCCTTTCGTGGATTGGAAAGAACGGATAGAAGAAAGTGGTTGTATGTATACATATAAAAAAGATAGTAATAGTAGCGCAGAAGATAAGAGGCAATTTGAAAAGCTTCAAGATATGCTATTAGAACATAATATGCAACAAATAAACCACATTCCAACAAGAAAGGAAAAGGTCCTAGATCTAGTATTAGTGAATGAGGTGAATTATGTTAAAGAAATAATAGTGTATAACACGGGAATTTCAGACCACAATGTCATAGAATTGATAGTTCATTCCAAAGCAAGTGATCACAGAATTAATAAAAGCACAAAACTTTGGGAAGGATATGGAAAATATAACTTTTACAGTAAGAATATAAAATGGTCAGAAATAAATGAAGAACTGAATAAAGAATGGAAAAATGTATTTATAAGTGATAATATACAGGTAAATACGGATATACTGTACAAAATACTGGAGAAAATTGTTGAAAAATATGTACCGAAAAAAAACAATAAACAAAAGACGTGCATACCAAGAGACAGAAGGATATTATTTCAGAAAATTAAAAAGTGGAAGAAAAATCTTGCAAAAGAAAAAAATGTGTGGAAAATGAGGGAAATAAAATGTAAGATAGAAAATGCAGAACAAAAGATTATACAGTCGAAAGAAAATGAAAAAAGGGACTTAGAAGAAAGGACACTTCAAAATATAAAAAGAAACCCCAAAGTACTTTACTCCTATGCAAAAAAGATGAATAAAAGGAGAATAGAAATAGGCCCTCTAAGAATTGAAGGACGGCTAACGAATGAAAAAAGGGAAATATGCAACATATTAGCAGAAAAATATAAGAGTGAGTTCACGCCAAGAATTGCGAATGAGAATAATGAAACAGAAATGAGAGAAGAAAATGTTGAATATCTAACGGATATAGATATTAATGAAGCAGATATTGTCACGGCTATAAACGAAATTAAAAATGGATCGGCAGCCGGACCAGATGGAGTTCCAGCGATTTTGTTAAAAAAAACTGCAAACACTATCGCGAAGCCACTTGCAATACTGCTAAGACAGAGTATAGATATGAGCGAGATATATGTTAAACATAAATTAGCTTATATAACCCCTATCTTCAAAAGTGGATCAAGACTAGAGGCAAGCAATTATAGACCTGTTAGTCTAACATCACATATTATGAAAGTGTATGAGAGGGTAATAAAAAAGAAAATAATGAACCATTTGGTCAAAAATAATTTGTTTAATATGGGTCAACACGGTTTCGTACCTGGAAAAAGTACACAGACCCAACTGATAGCTCACTATGAAAACATATACAATAATATGATAAATGAAAAAGACACAGATGTGATCTATCTAGATTTTGCAAAAGCCTTTGACAAGGTAGACCATAACATATTGGAGAAAAAAATGAGAAAGCATAATATTGTGGGAAAGATAGGAAAATGGGTAAAAGAATTCCTGCAAAACAGAAAACAGATAGTGGTTGCAAATGACGAGAAATCAGATGAAGCCCAGGTAATATCTGGTGTGCCCCAAGGTACGGTATTAGCTGCACTGCTATTTGTTATTATGATCTCAGACATAGACTGTGATGTTGAAAACTCCGTAGTGAGAAGTTTCGCCGATGACACAAGAATAAGTAGAGAAATTACTTGTGATGAAGATAGGAACTCACTACAAAGAGATCTAAACAAAATATATGAATGGGCGGAGATAAATAGGATGGTATTTAACTCCGATAAATTCGAATCAATAAATTATGGAAACAGAGAAGGAATGGTGTATGCATACAAGGGACCTAATAATGAGACAATCACAAACAAGGAAGCAATTAAAGACCTTGGTGTAATTTTAAATAGGAATATGTTATGCAACGACCAAATAGCAACACTGTTGGCTGAATGTAAAGCAAAAATGGGAATGTTATTCAGACACTTTAAAACAAGAAAAGCTGAACACATGATTATGCTTTACAAAACTTATGTGCGTAGTACACTCGAGTACTGCAATGTGATATGGTACCCACACTACCAAAAGGATATTGCGCAAATAGAGAGTGTACAAAGGTCCTATACTGCTAGAATAGAAGAAGTTAAGGACCTTGATTACTGGGAAAGACTGCAATTTTTAAAACTATACAGTCTAGAAAGGAGAAGAGAACGCTACATGATAATACAAGCATGGAAGCAAATAGAAGGAATTGCTGAAAACATCATGGAGCTTAAAGTATCAGAAAGAGCAAGCCGAGGTAGATTAATAGTGCCAAAAAGCATTCCAGGTAAACTGAGAAAGGCGCACAGGACATTAATCCACTACGCACCAGCATCGATAATGCAGCGACTATTTAATGTGCTGCCAGCTCATCTAAGAAACATATCAGGAGTGAGCGTAGATGCGTTTAAAAATCAGCTCGATAAATACCTAAGATGCATCCCAGACCATCCAAGACTGGAAGATGCAAAATACACCGGAAGATGTATTAGCAACTCTCTGGTGGATATACGAGGTGCCTCACACTGAGGGACCTGGGGGAACCCAAACAAAAAAATAAGGTAAGGCAGTGCTGATGACAAGAGAAGGGACCCAGGTGGGCTGTTGCCGTTTTCTTTAGGTAAAGTCTCATACCTTACCCTGGGTACAGTGACGGATGATCTGGATCGTCCGTTACCGAGTAGAGACTTGTGTAGGATCCGTCACCTCTGGAAACTGTGTCTGGCGACATACTCAAGGACCAAATTGAACACTGTCTTTCGCCCTTCTCAATAATGGGCGATGTTGCAAGAGAGACCATGAAGTTCCTTGACTCATATGGTTGCTGTCTGAGTGTGTAGGAACATTGTGTTCTTAAATCAGGAGAAAATTTGTTGCCTGGTGAAGTGGAACATAAGGTCGTCTCTTTAAAGATCGGAGAATTTGTACCATGTTCCAAGAGGAAGGTCTCAATTCCGACTGGGGAAAAGCAAGTTGTAAGTCCGCATGAGTTAGGAAAAGTCTATCGATGAGAGGATGTCCCTTTCTTTCAGTTTGAAGGTGACGGAACAAGGTTGAGTGATCATCTTTACCTGTCGAAACTGAATAGGGGGTCTTTTCCTCTTATATATACTCGCTATTGCTGGAATCGAGGTATCGAGTGGAGAGACACACTTTCACATGACACCAACCACACAAGACGTTATACTGCCTGGTAGACTGATGCTGAGGAATTCCTCAGATATCTAGACAACCTTTTCGCCAAAGAGGTATTGGGTAGTCTCCAGGTGTACAATCATAGCAAAGCTATAGCTTGTGGTAGGTGTCGAAGTGGTTTGTCTGTGATGTGGAGAGGGTTCTCTTGGAAACTATCAGGAGCTGCAAAAGGTTTGCAAACCGTTTTGCATAATGCCATATCGGAGCTAGGAGAGTCCTTGAGAGGTTGACCAATGTTCTAGCCTTCTTGAGTGTCCTTCTCCAGATAAAACAGGGACGAGACGTAAACGTCATTGTTGTACCCACCGTTGTTGCCAGAGAGCCTTGGGGTCTAGGGCTGGGGAATAACGTCAGCCTGAGATTCAGGAGCGTTGCGAACAGATCCCTAGTTGGAGGACCCGGTAAAGTCGGGACTTTGTCGGCTACAAGGCGATCCAAAGACCATTCGGTATACCTTATCTGAGATGCTGTGCACAGATTGTCAGTGAGCATGTTCTTTTAGTCTGGTATGAAGCGGGCTGATTGTGGTACCGAACGGACTTTGGCCCATCTTAATGTTTATACTGTTAGATGGGAAGAGGCTACGAGCAAGTTCCTTCTTGCTTGTCGATGTCAGTCTCTATGAGGTGTGAGGTGTGTCGTCCATCATATCACTGAGTGGTCTGTTAGGAACCAATGAGGCTGCTGAAGGACCGGAAAGTTGGCCTTCATCTCCTAAGAGATTTAAGTGAAGGTACTTTCGGACTCTGTCCAGAGGGCTGAGGTCATGTGGTGCAGTACTATGGTCCCTCCTCTCTTCTTTTGATGTGTTCTAAACACAACCTCAAGTCCGAGAGGTGGGAAAGGATGAGAAGGTTATGCCGCTCTGTAGATTCTTGACTGACACCAATCCCTTGAGGTTTGTCCAAACTTATGGTCACATGGTGGTCAGAATGTTTGGGGGATCGAGGGTCTGATTCCAGTCCAACTCGAGTCGCTTTAGAATGGGAGTTGTTCTCGCTCCGAGAAGGTTTTGTGGAGATTGGTGTCTAGAATCATTCCCAGATACACCAGTCTTCTGGAAGGGAAGTGGGGAAGACTTCTGCAGGTTTACCCTGATCACTGGATCTTGGTAAAAAACTTCAGAAGTTCCAGTATTAATGTAAGGTTGCCACTGAGTCTGCTAAGGTCAGTCAGTCGTCCCGAAACGGAGGAGACAGAAGCTGATCCTGTGAGACCAGGATGGGTGAAGTGGAAAGACCGAAGCACAGTGCCCTGAACTGGTGTTTCTTGTTTGTCTAGACTGAATCTTCCAACCTTCCTAGATGGATGGTTTGGACCTGGGAGTAAGTGTCCTTTAGGTCCAGTGTGCAAATGAAGACCTGAGGTCTTAGCCCTTGTTCGAACTCCAACATGGTGTGGTCATCGACCCAAAGGGACAGCTCCTTGCAGTTCCTTTTGCATGGAAGATTGTCGACGCTGGAGTCTTGACTCATGTCATAAAGGATCAGACGCGATACCCAGTGTAAGAATTCTTCTCTGAGAGAGAATTCCCTTTAACTAACAGAAGGATGGCAATGTTTAGCCTTACCATGCGCCCTGATGGGATTGATGCTACAGTATTCCTTAAAATAAAATCAATCTGGCGAATGTTAAATAATGGTTAACAGTTGGGTATTGTGGTTACTGTGCAGTTGGAGAGTGCTCGCAAGTACTCCCCTGTCGACAAGCCGTTGATGAGGGTTGTCGAACGTTCGCCGATCACTTTAGTGTGATGGCGAGCGGCCAGTAGCGAGAAGTATGATGTATACCTTCTGATCTAGGAAACTACGGGAAGAGGGTGACTAGTAAGTTCGAGTCACGAACTGCTGGCGAATTGCCGATGATCGGTGAATCGGTGGTCTGTGAGCAGATGGTGAGCTAGAGCTCAGCAAGCTGATTATGGTCCACCCTGGTTGGTCAGAGATGAGCAAGCTGAAGATGGGCTGGTCAGAGATCAGCGAGCTGAGTTCAATGATCGAAAATGAGCTGCCCATCGGTGATCTAGTGATCAGCAAGCTGATAACTGGTTATTGACTAGCAATCAGAGATCGTTAGTCACTGGAGGGACTAGAGGTCAAAGATCAGCGTTGAGCTTGCAATTGGCGATCTGGTGATCGGCGACCTAGCGATCAGTAAACCGTGAACTAGCCATCAGCAAACAGTGATCTAGATATCAGACTGTTGATGCTTTCCTGTTTGCTGACGGTAGTGTGACGGCGCCGAGTAAGGTTGTGAACTCAAAGGCAGGTTGGAAACGACTGAGTTATATTGTTATAGAACACTCTCCTTTATATACAAAACCTCAAGGCAACAGGACATAACAAGTTAACAAGACAGACAATGTTACAGAGGAAACAGCAGACATGAATTTTCATGTTCGTTTAGTGTGAGGAAAGAGCGAAGATACAAGCATAATATATGCAAAAGGAATTATGTACAATTGTGTGACACACGGTTGGTACATGGCTCCCCCCCTAAAAATTACATACTGTACATGTTAAATAGGGCGCCCTGATCTGGAGAGGCGAACTGTAGGCGGGTCATCTGGCAGAAGATAAGCAGGTTTTAGACGATCAATGGAGACCCAGTCTTCTTTGCCCCGAATCTTTAGTAGGAATGCTTTCGGACTGCGTCGGATCACAAGGAAAGGGCCCGTGTAAGGGGGCGTTAGTGGTGGCTTGCTAGTGTCGTTGCGCAGGAAGACGTGCGTTGCAGAGTGCAAGTCCGTTGGTATGTGATGCTTCGCTGGGGGCTTGTAAGTCTGGCGGCACGGAGTAAATTTTCCCACGACGTGACGTATGCGCTGGAGATCGTCGGAGGAGGTTGTAGAAGGAAAAAATTCGGCAGGGACGACCAACGGGTCGCCATACACCATTTCAGCTGCCGAGACGTCAAGGGCGTCTTTAGGAGTGGTCCTTAGTCCCAGGAGGACCCAGGGAAGCTGAGTAAACCAGTTGCAATCCTTGCAGCGGGACATCAAAGCTGCTTTGAGGGTGCGATGAAAATGTTCAACCATTCCATTGGCAGCGGGGTTGTAGGCCGTTGTCTGATGTAGGGTGATGCCCAGGAGATTCGCTAATGACGTCCACAATTGAGAGGTGAAAGTGGTTCCCCTGTCAGAAGTAATATGCTCAGGGATACCAAATCTTGCAATCCATCCAGAGAGTAAGGCAGATGTACATGAGGCGGACGTTGCAGTTTCCATGGGAATGGCTTCAGGCCAACGAGTGGAGCGGTCGATGACGGTAAACAGGTAACGATGTCCTTGTGATGTGGGTAGGGGGCCTACAACGTCGAGGTGAATGTGTACGAAACGACGCTGAGGTTGAGGAAAGGTGCCCACTCCTGAATCCGTGTGTCGATGTACTTAGGAAGTTTGGCAAGAAGTACAGGCGCGGACCCAATCCTTAGCATCCTTAGAAATGCTGTGCCAAATGAACTTTGCCTTCAGCAGCTGTGCAGTAGAACGGCACGAGGGATGTGAAAGGCCGTGAATGAAATCAAACAGCTGTCGGCGCATGGGAGCAGGAATCCAAGGTCGCGGTCTACCAGTACTGACGTCACAGAGGAGGGTGGTGTTGGAGTCTTCGAGGGGAAAATCTTCCCAACGGAGGGACGTGCAGGATGTCCTACAAGCTTGATACTCTGGATCCTGTCGTTGGGCTTCAGCCAGGGCGTTGTAATCCAATCCCAGTTGAACGGCAGCCAACATGTTTCTTGACAGGGCATCGGCAACGGGATTCATTTTCCCAGGGACGTATTGGAGGGTGCAATTGTATTCAGCCACGGCGGAGAGATGTCGGCGTTGACGGGCGGACCAGGCGTCAGACTGTCGAGTGAAGGCGTGCACCAGAGGCATGTGGTCTGTGCGAATGACGAAGGGCGTACCTTCTAAGAAATGGTGAAAGTGACGGACAGCCAAGTGCACCGCCAGCAATTCTCGATCGAAGGTAGAATAACCCGATTCTGCCTTGGACAGTTTTCTGCTGAAGAAGGCCAATGGGCGGGGCGAGCCTTTGACCACCTGCTCGAGTACTGCACCAATAGCGACGTCGCTGGCATCGGTGGAGAGAAGGAGAGGGGCGTGTGGGATAGGAAAAGTGAGAGCCGCAGCAGTTGATAGGGCCTTCTTTGCATTGCAGAAGGCTGCTTGTTGAAGGGGACCCCACTTCAGGTCCTTTGGCTTGCCCTTGAGGGAGGCGTAGAGGGGAGCAAGAGTGGCGGCAATGGCTGGCAGAAAACGGTGATAATAGTTGATCATGCCCAAGAATTCCTGCAGAGCTTTGACGGTCGGGGGCGCGGGGAAATTCTGAACTGCTGCTACCTTCTCATGGAGGGGATGGACTCCTTCAGGAGTGATACGGTGCCCTAAGAACGACACTTCGTTGGCGCCAAAGGTACACTTGTCGTACCGGACTACAAGGCCGTTTTGTTGCAGGCGGTCGAGCACGATGCGCAGGTGATGGAGGTGTTCTTCTTTTGAGGGAGAACACAAGTATGTCGTCCACATAACATACACAGAAAGGGAGGTCCCCTAAGATGCCATCCATGAGACGTTGAAACGTTGCCCCAGCATTACGAAGGCCAAAACAGGAGTGATTGAAGGTGTATGTACCAAACGGAGTGGTGATGGCGGATTTGGGGATGTCTTCTGGGTTCATAGGCACCTGATAATACCCCTTCAGGAGGTCGAGCGTAGAGAAAACCTTCGCTTTGTGCAGGTAGGAGGTCACATCGGCAATGTTTGGGAGGGGGTAGTGATCCAGTTCTGTTTGCATGTTCAGGCGCCTGTAATCCCCGCACGGACGGAGGGAGCCGTCTTTCTTCAGAACGATGTGTAAGGGTGACGACCATGGGCTGGAGGCCTTTTAGCAAAGGCCCATTTCCTCCATTTCGGCGAACGTCTGTTTGGCGGCTGCCAATCGTTCCGGTGCCAGACGTCTGAATTTTGCGAAGAGTGGGGGTCCCGTCGTCTTGATATGGTGATAAATACCGTGCTTGGCAGGAACCGTGGGCGTTTGGCGAAGTTCTGGACGGAAAACTTCCGGGTACGACGTGAGGAGGTGGGCGTAGGCATCCGTGGGTGCGCTGATGTGGAGAGCGAGGTTAGAGGGGGCGGGTTGAAGAGGTGTCGACAAGTACGAGTCTGCGTTGACCAATCGTCGGTGGGCGACATCGACCAGAAGGTGGAAATGAGAGAGGAAATCCGCACCGAGGATTGGCATTGTGACGTCAGCAACGAGAAACTTCCAATTGAATTTACCGTTTCCGAACGATAATGTGAGGTTCTCGTAACCGTAGGTGGGTATCGCAGATCCGTTGGCAGCTACTAAGCGGACGTCGGCAGATGTAGACAGACTATGTCGTGCCTTGAAGAGTTCCCTTGGCAAAAGAGAACGACAAGCACCCGTGTCTACCAAAAATCGCACGCCCGTTCCTGCATCCTGTAAAAAGAAAAGATTAGAAACATGGGAGGCCACCGCCACAAGCGATGGCCTACTTACACGTTTTTTGGCCACTGACAATCCTTGGCACATTTCTTCGCGGTTGCCCCGAATCTGAAGTGGTAGTAGCAAAACTGCGGCGGATGGGAGGTAGTAAGTGGCTGTAGAAGTCGTTCGTTGGGGCGCGAGCGATTGGTGGGTGGTGGGCGGCTTTGTCGCCGCTTCGGCATGTCACGGGGTAGGCGTGTATGTCCTACGGCATTCATGTCAGCTTCGGTTGACGTTGAATAGGCATCCTCGTCGTCAGGGGTGGAGGCGTTGATGGAGGTCTTGAAGTGGCTGTCCATAAGGGCGTCGGCTTTGGTCATCAAGTCCTTTATGGGTAAACTATCGACATCGGGTATGGCAGCGCGTACAGGTTCGGGAACACGGCATATCCAAAGGGCACGAAGTAGGTTCACCTCACGAGGAGAGCCGTCTGCGGCAGGTTGAAGGCGAGCGATACTGGTCATTTCCCTGAGGGCAAGCGAAGCCCTTTGGTCCCCCAACGGTTGTTGCGAGAGCTGAAAAAGCTTTGCTATACGGGCGGCTGGCGACGGCAAGTACTGCTGCAGAAGGTATGTTTTGAGGGCGTCATACGCTATTGGGGCGTCTCCTTGTTCACAAAGCCAGTCGGATATTTCTGGGAAGGTGTCCTCGGGTATCGCCGCGAGAACATAATCCGCTTTGGTGGTTGAGCGAGTCACGCCCCTGATACGAAAGTGGACTTCTGCGCGCTGAAACCAAGCAAACGCCTCTCCGGTGGCAAACGGTGAAAGTTTCAATGGGGCGGCCGCAGCGCCAACTGCTGTAGTAGAGTCCGTTTCCGTCATAGTACCAACGATGGAGGGGCGAGGGAGGTGGGGGTGGAAGGCAGTGGGAGCGAGTCGACTTCCGGGGTCACCAATGTGACGGCGCCGAGTAAGGTTGTGAACTCAAAGGCAGGTTGGAAACGACTGAGTTATATTGTTATAGAACACTCTCCTTTATATACAAAACCTCAAGGCAACAGGACATAAGTTAACAAGACAGACAATGTTACAGAGGAAACAGCAGACATGAATTTTCATGTTCGTTTAGTGCGAGGGAAGAGCGAAGATACAAGCATAATATATGCAAAAGGAATTATGTACAATTGTGTGACACACGGTTGGTACAGTAGTCTGTCAAGGAAAAAATAAACTTCAGAAGAGGCAGAGACCACGGATTCCCCGTTTCGATTCCCCTTATAAGATGGAATCTTCGGGATCTTGAATCCTTCTGTGAAGCCTTTTTCCTCTTTTCCAGGTGGCAATGTTATGTGTTTGCGGGGAGGAATGGGGCAATGGTGACCTGTTCAAAAGTTTTATTCCTTTTTACTGCCTATTGCGCAAGTATGTAGGAGAGTACTGGAGCGATGGCACACAGGATGATGCTGGTGCTCAATTTCTTCCTGGAGAGCAGACAAGCGCTGGCTCTTAGGCAAGAGCTAAGAGCTGGCACCTTGGATCTGCGAACACTGACTTTTTGGCAAGAGCTAGTGCATTGGATCTGAGATCGCAACTGCGCAGGAAAGTGCGGAAGAGAGCTGGCGCGCAATAAGGCACTGTGTAGTTTTGTGCATTCTCCCTAGAAAGCGCCGAAGCATGTGACTGGTTGTGCAAGGGCGGGTGCATTGGCGCGTGCATGAGAGTACTATGTGGAGACTGCTGGCGCGCGTGTGGAAGACCATTGGTGCGCACGCGCGGAAGACTGTCGTTGGGCGCGTGCGCGGAAGACTGTCGTTGGGCGCGTGCGCGGAAGAAAGTCGTTGGGCGTGTGCGCGGAAGACTGTCGTTGGGCGCGTGCGCGGAAGACTGTCGCTGGGCACGTGCGCGAAAGACTGTCGCTGGGCGCGTGCGCGGAAGACTGCGTGCGCTCGCAAGACGCGCAAAAGCATTGGCGTGCATGCGTGTGCATGGGGGTGGAAGGCCATCAGGCGTTCGCGCGCGGAAGACCATCGCGGGTGTGCACGGAAGGCCGTCGAGGCACACATGCGGAAGACCGTCGGCGAGCGCGCGGAAGACCGTCGGCGAGCGCGCGGAAGACCGTCGGCGCGCGCGGAAGACCGTCGGCGAGCGCGCGGAAAACCGTCGGCGAGCGTGCGGAATACCGTCGGCGCGCGCACGGAAGACTGTCGGCGCGCGCGCGGAAGACTGTCGGCGTGCGCGCGGAAGAATGTCGGCGCTCGCACGCGCGGGAGATCGTCAGCGCCCCCGCGCACGCGAAGGTAGTGCTAGTAGGTTGGCAGGTTAGCTGGCAGGACGACCAGAAACTGGGATGAGCCATTTGGAAGGGCAAACATCCATGATGGAGACCGTAAAGGTCCACGGAAGACTCCAGGACCAAAGTCCAAGGACTAACAGCGGCGTATGGTTGCGTTGGTAGATCGGTAGGTCAGCTGGCAGGACGACCAGGAACTGGGATGGGCCCTTTGGAAGGGCGAGCATCCACCGATGGAGACTGTAAAAAGGTCCGCGTTAGAGTCCAAGACCGAAGTCCAAAGGACTACCCGCGGCGTAAGGATGTGTTGGTAGATCGGCAGATCAGCTGGTAGGACGATCTGGAACTGCGATGTGCCCTTTGGAAGGGCAAACATCCACTGATGGCAACCGTGAAAGGTCCATAGAAGAGTCCATGACCGAAGTCCACAGACTAAGTTGCAGCGCAAGCTTGCGCTGGTAGGATGATCAGGAACTGATGAAGCCCATTAGGGCCGGTGGACCAGCAAGCTGGCCTTAGGAAGAGTCTAGGACCGAAGTCCACGGACAAAGTTGTAGGGCAAGCTTGCACTGGTAGGTCTGCTGGTAGGATGGTCAGGAACTGATGAGCAGCGTGATCCTCCGAAGAGGTGTCTCTATTAGTGGCCTCTCTCGCGAACGAGAGAGGTGAACACTTCGTAGAAGAGACTTGAAGACGCCCATGAGGGATGGTGGATCAGCAAGCTGACCTTTAACAGTAGCGATCCTCCGAAGAGGAGTCTCTGTGAGTGGCCTCTCTCGCGAACGAGAGAGGTGAACACTTTGTAGAAGAGACTTGAAGACGCTCATGAGGGCCGGTGGATCAGCAAGCTGACCTTTAACAGTAGCGATCCTCCGAAGAGGAGTCTCTAAGAGTGGCCTCTCTCGCGAACGAGAGGTAAGCACTTCATAGAAGAGACTTGCCAAGACTGTGCTCCGCCCCTGAAGGAAGAGAAACTCAGCAAGGGAGGAGAGAAGTCTGGGCGAAGGCAGCAACAGCAGTCGGAGACGATGAATTTATTAAGATGTGAGAAGTTCTCCCTCGGAAGGGAGAAACAACCTCACACCTGGGGAGGAAACTTTTCCTCAGAAGGGAAGTTGTCCAACCCCTGGAGGCGAACCTCCTTTAGCGTTCTAAGATGATCTTTAGTGCTGGTCATGTTGTCACGGGAGTACTTCTAAGTGAAGGGATGACGCCCATGACGATGTCCTCTGAGGGATGGCAGTGACAGCAGATTCCCCAGGCATGACCAGAACAGCTCTGCTTCGTCAGCACTCTTAGTCGAACGAAGAAAAACTTGGAAAAAGTAAAATTAATTATTTAACAGAAATTCCCTAGGGAGGAACTCCGAAGAGGAACCCCGAGGGAACAAAATAAGAATAAGTATTGCGCCCTTCCTTCCCCAGTCGACATCCACGGGAGAAGGGGGAGCGGAGTAACTGTAATAAAAACAGAATTACAATTATTTAAATCAGCTAAGAATATTCACTAATGGTGAGAACCACTGATACTCCGAAGGGAATTGTTCCCCACAGAGAAAAGCTGAAAAGTTAAAATTACAATTATAATTTCATTGAAAATAATTGAGACAAACAATCGGAAGAGCAACCTAACCCGCGCACGGGAAAGTTGCTTCCCTAATAATACACTGTTGTTGTAAAGGTGAACGACCTCAAGAAGAGAAAGACCGTAGTCAATTTCTGAGAGGACACATTCCCTTCGCTCAGAAATCCATGTTTCCCGTAGGTAAAGAGAAAAGGCTAAGACAATAGCCGAATGAAGAGGGTCCAGGCGATGACGATTCCCCTGCGGCGGCCGAGTTAATGGTTATATGCTGACGGGAAGACCGATGGACCTGAGAGGGAGAGGTCGTTCCCCACGAAGTGGAACTGTGCTGGCCTTGCTAATCTACGCAAGTGTCGTTGTCGTATATGTATCACACACAGCACAAACATTGAAAAGGAAACTTATCACATTTCTATACACATATATATACATGTATAAGAAAAAGTAAGTTAAAAGAAAAATTAGTGGCAGTCCAGAATAGGCGAGGAGGGAGAGAGGAAACAACCACTCTCCCTCTGAGCCAAAAGTAAAGTGACTAAATCACAGTTGTGTGAACAGGAGTGGTAGCAAGCTAACCCCCCCTACCCCCACTAACTAGCGGTGTGGGTAGTTAACCCTCGCTAAATTTTAATGGCTCGTCATTTCAGCTCCGCCAAAAGTATAACCCCTAATAAATATCGTGGTTTGTATTCCAGTTACGGAACAAACTACATTTAAAACAAATGTACCAATAGGGTGTGTCACATTACTGGAACGTGGAATTTTCCTCAGGTGATTTCCACAATTCTAGTTGATTCAGCATTTCCGAGTATGACATTGGTCCTCTTGCACATATGAGTCACTAAGCCAGCAACTACTCGTAAGAACAAGAACTCATCTGAGTGTTCATTTGTAATATTTTGCATACTGTATAGTGCTCACCAAATACAGTAAAAATCATAAGTTTCTGTATTTGACCACAAGTTCAAGCCAACAGATAACAGGAAGTGTGGGGTCTGAATAGTGCTGCAAAATGAAAAAAAGTTTTATTAAAGTTAGCAAGATAAAGTCCAAGAAACCAAAGCAAACCAGAGGCAAAGCGTCATTTGTTACTTCAGCAGACGAGTGTAAAAATGATGTCATGGGCCGTGTAGTTGATGATGAAAATATACAAGAATGATGGAACTAAACCCAGGAAGATCAACTTGATATGTTAACATAAGTAGTAGAGTGATTATTAACAAAGGAAGAACAGCAGTGCCAAGCCATGACTGCTATACCAAACTATCCAAGTGATAATTAAACACACACCCACACAAAACACTGATGACGCTAAATGTTATTGTCGAAATTGCCTGAATCATACTTCGACAATCAACACCCAATTTCGAGCAAGGTCTTTTTGAGGCTTCGAACTAGCCACATATGGATGACAAGAACAAGAATAGGGCATACAGATCCTACGGTTATTGGGAGAAACACTCACAATGAAAGTGACAGATTGGCAACCTAAAACTTCAAGAGACTATAATGAAATACATTCACAGCTACTAGAGAAATATGCAATGCCTGATGAAAGAAAAAGTGATATCATTGTTATTATGATTATTATTACTAACTAACAACCCTACTTAGAAATGCAGGAAGATTGAGGAAGCTTTAAGCCAAAGGACTCCAACAGGGAAAAATAGCCTAGTGAGGAAAGGAAATAATGAAATAAATATACTAAGAGAATTAACAAAGAATTAACTTTACACATTTTAAGCAAACAATTAACATGAAACATTTTAGGAACAATAACATTAAAATAGACCTTTTTGTATATAAACAATAAAGTCTTATTTCAGACTGTTCAACATATAAACATTTGCACCAAGTTTGAACTACTGTATTGAAGTTCATCGGGTTTAACTGCCTCATTAAGAAGATCATTTCACAATCTGGTCATAGCTGCAATAAACCTTCCAAAGTATTGTGTAGGATTAAGCCTCATGGTTGATAGCCACATTTGGTGACTACGGACATGAGCAGCAAATCAATCTGGGGCCAAATATCACAACGTGACTGTGAGCCTGTGAGGTTAGAGCAAGACTCATTTCTTTTGTTGCCTAAGCAGTAAAAGGAGCAAAAAAGATCTCTAGCGCCTTTGGTTGTGAGGTGTAGCCAATTTTGTGGGTCTTGGAGAGGAAAGTGGGAACATCATTTCCCACTTAGTTGCAGATGCCTGCAACTGAAATCCAATCCTTTGTATGAAAATCACTCTTTCTTATTCTCTGGCACAATAATCATAACACTAATAATGAACGAATGCAACAAAAGTCCAGCAAATTAACAAATAGGACACAGGACAAGATTGATAAAAGCTGATGCAAAATATAATAAAACAACATACATGTAGCTTATATCAATTTCTGGGTCGACCTGTGACGCCCGGTGAAAAGGGTCCTTCTTTACACTTTTCTGATATAAATACTTCCAAATATACCAGAGAAAGTTAAAAGCATGGAATGCAGAGGTTACTACCCTCGCGCGAGCACCCTGAAGGTGTCGTGCATAAAGCAGGGGCGTGTGAAAACCACTATTCACAGGCTGTCTTCCATTTAGCTAATTCCTTCGTCAAAAGGGATGGGCCGATACAGAGGCATCAGCTACGCTACCTGAACCACACCACCGACGCCCGACGCGAGCGCCATCTGAACAACATCCTTCTTTTGGAACTCATAAGCGTCGTCTCGTTTGTTTTGTGCTCTCGCTATCTTTTGTGTTTTGAGGATTTATTCATCATGGCCGATGCTCTCCTTCCTCCTACACCAATGTTAAGTACCATAGATTATTGTGACAGTTATCTTAGTACCGGGCTTTGTATCATTTTTTCACTTTGCGTTTGTTAGTGCGACCGGCCTTGTGCCTCCCGCGTCGTTCGCGGCCATTGTTGTTGTTTATGTCTTACGTTTTTATTTATTGCCCGTTCGGTACTTTGTCATTTAGGTTCTTACCATTACAGTATTATTATTATAGATTTTAGGTCTTGTGCCTGTTATTTGAACCTTGTTATATTCTTTGGTACTTATTTACGCTTTGAGTTCATTTCTTAGTAGAACGAAGGATAACGTTTAGGGCTTTATTATAGTTTAGTACCCTACAGGCGTGGTCTTGTTTCCGCCATTATTTTCATGTTACGGGTATTATTTTACGTTATTCTATCGTTATATCCTTTTTCGTTATTCTTTGTTCCCTTTTGTTTATTGTTTTCATGTGTGTGGCTGTTTGGTTCGTTTTGGTTGTGGTTATCGTAACCACGAGTCCGAGAAGCTGGAGTTCCCGTTTTCTGTTCATGAGATAACGAGTTCTCCCTTTCTCTATCTCCCCAATGGGCATTGTTCCCGAGTGTGAGCGGCTGGAGCTTCCCGTTTTCTGTTCATACAATCACGGGTTCTCCCTCTCTCTAACTAAACCTTTTACGATATTTTTTTTATCATATTATTAGTCCATTTTGTATTTATGGTTACTTTTACATTCTATTTATCATAGGCTAGTGTTTATGTTGTTCCTTTTGTATGAGTGTCTATAGTTGGTTAGTTGGCAATGAGTTTTACTGCTTGAGCCGGGAACACGTTACTTACCTATTCTAATGCGCTCCTCCGGCAGGGTCTCATCCCCTCGGTAGTTCCCCGCACATAGACTCCGGCTACGGCCGTATAAAACCATCCCCCCCCCATCCATCTCACGCTCCGGGGGATACTTTACAGATATCTTTTCGAAGATCAGTCACACATTAGATTTTATTTTTATTATCGAGGACCTTACCCCGAGATCTCCGGCTCGTTCCGGCGCTCTTTCACGCACTAGCCTACATGTTAGCTGTAATTACCCAGAGGCTCTGGCCCATATATGCTTTTCGCTCCGGCACACTATGGAGTAGTTTAAATCTCACCAGTTTAGTAATTAAAATGGGGCTCCGGCCCCTTTTTTAGTACGAACCTTGCATGCACACCATATTCCTCCCAAACTCTCTATAATTTTCATGTTATTTTAGAGTCTCCGGGAGCGACTTAATTTATTTAACCTTTTTATTACAGAAAGTCCGTTGTGCTGTCAAGGATTGCGCCGCCTTCTTTACGAATCCGATAGGCCACGATGTCTGCCGATCCCACGCCCACTGTGCGATCTCCTTCATCCGTGAACCGGGCCAGGCCTCCTACATGGTCTGGTTCCCGGAGGCTTGCACCTTGTGCTACGACCTCTCAACGGTCTTGCTTAATGATGATGTAAAATTCCTCTATTTCTACTGTATCTTCTATGATTATAATATTGAATTTCAATTCAGTGTTCTATTATCAATTTTTGAGATGTATCTTACTGTTTTATATTTGGAAATACGTTAACTTTTTCCTTAGTTCTAATGTATTTTACCACTTCCAGGCTGATGAGGATGCTCTCCGGGCCGCCAAATCCAGTCTCCGGCCCTGGGTGTCAGGGTTTGGAAGAAACGCCCCCACCGGCTGCCCTTATCTCCTTGACGGTGACCTGGCCTCCCGTCTTTTTCCAGGCTCCTCCTCAGCGGCGGTACCTTCAGCCCTAGCCGCTCCCATGATTGAAGCTATCAGGGCGTCTATCCCTCTGGAGGAAGATAACCAGCTCTCAGGAGACGTCTCCGCCCTGGATATCAACGTCGAACTAATGGACGAGCAGGTTGGTGGTGTTGAGTTGGCAGATCCCTTTCCCTCACCTACTCCTTCCTCTTCCTCATCTTTCCTCAGCTTTGAAAAGCCTCAGACTTCATCTTGGGATCCCTCTCTATCTGTTCGACCCAAGGTGAAGCCGCTTTGCAAACCCAAAATACTTCATAGCACTTCAGCTTCGCCAATTTCCGTATCTTCGGTCCCCGGACCTTCATCGACTCCTGACATCCCTACCAAAACTACTTCGCCTCCCAAAGGACACAAAAACAAGTCCGCTAAGACCAAGGCTTCAGGTGCGAGTAGTTCTTCGGAGCCTCCGTTAACACTTAATGCCCTCAAGGATTTCATGCAGTCACAGGTGAAGGTCCTGGTACAATCGCAAATTAAACAGCAAGCGGGTTCTATAACGGAGTTGAGGGATATGGTATCGAGCCTCCTCCGTACTGGGTCTCAGGTACCCCCACCTACAGCCCCAGACACGTCTAAGCTACCACCCTTTGATAAAAATAATCCGTGGCGGTTCGCTAGGCATGCTCCGTACCTAGATGGTACCCTGACGCTAGAGGGATTGGGAACCCGTCCTCTAGATGATCTGGAGTTTTACCCTCCTGGTCTTCAATTCCCATTTAACGGTTTCGTCCAGCTGAAAGAACACGCTCTTGTTCGGATGGATAAGGTTCCTAAGGAAACCGTGATTTTCCCTAAGGAACAGGCCCAAGCTGTCTGGGCCCGGACTCTCACCGACTGGGGATGTGTTAATTCTAAACTGACCGCTCATAAGGGAGCCTATACCATCTTTACGGCTCCCCCATCCATCGCCTCCCCGCTTGTGGATAAGGTGGCCGAATTGACTATACAATCAGTCAAGGAAAACTCACCTATGCCTATCTTGAAAGAGACGGACCCCACCTCTATGCTCGTTCCAGCCCCTTCGGGCATCTGGAATGATACATCTGCTACCTTTACGGTGGGGAAGCTAGATCCGGACTGCGCGTCCTCGCTGTTCTCTGAGAGACTTCCCAAGTTGCCGGACCAACTCCTTAAATCGGAGCTTGACGCTAGAAACAGGCTGGCTAGATCTCGCCATTCCATAGTGTCTACGGAGTTGTTGTCCTCCCTGTACAATGATGAGCCCATCTTCCGCGTCTTTGCGAAGAATTTGCTCCAGACGTTTCAAGTGGACCTGCATGATTTCTGGACAGCCCGGACGAACTGCACAAAACATGTTCTTTCCGAGGCCTCCATTAGACATGAACCAAATAGGCTCATCGCCTCCTCCTGCTGGGGTAAGACACTCTTCCCCCAAGAAGAAGTCGACAAGGTCCTCCAGGATGCAGCGAGGGCTAATCAGAACCTACAGGTTCAATGGGGCCTTTCGAACAAAAGAAAGTTCGAATACGGGAGACAACCCTTTTCCATCAACCTCAGGGCCCTCACTCATCGACTCCCTCTACCTCTAAGATGGCTCCTCCACAAGCTCCTCAGCCTCAACAGATTGTTTTCCTTCCGGCACCTCAAGGTACCCAAGCAACTCCCATGGCTTCTTGGATGACCTCCCCTGCCTTCAACCCTGCCTATGAGACCTCGGCTTCCTTTCGAGGGTACTCTAGAGGCAGCAACAAGGGTAGAGGTCAGTTCCGCCAGCGAGGCGGACCTAGGACCAGGGGTCCCCGAGGAGGACGTGGAGCTAAATTCACCTCGACACAATGATGTGAGTCAGGTAGGGGGGAGACTATATCATTTCCGGGACCAATGGACCTTCAGTCCTTGGGCTCACAGCATAGTCTCCAAAGGCCTAGGATGGAAGTGGTCGCACGGATCTCCACCTCCGATAGCGACCTTCTTCCAGAAACCCACTCCCATCTTGGAAGAATACACCAAGGAGTTACTCAGGAAAAATGCGATAAAGAGGGTTCGGTCACTGAAATTCCAAGGACGCCTCTTCACAGTTCCCAAGAAAGACTCTTCGGCGTTGAGAGTGGTCCTGGACTTGTCCAAACTGAATGCTTACATTCTTTGCGACAAGTTCCGTATGCTGACTGTCTCTCAGGTACGGACCTTACTTCCCCGTGGGGCCGTCACCACCTCTATCGATCTTACCGACGCCTATTATCCCCGACGCCTATTATCCAGGATATTTACAAAACTGGGGGAAACAGTATTGGAACAACTCAGAGGACAAGGGATCATGGTAATCGCTTATCTGGACGATTGGCTCATCTGGGCTCGGTCGGCCCCGGAATGCAACAAGGCTACAACCAAAGTGCTTCAGTTTCTCAACAAACTGGGGTTCAAGGTCAACCTACAAAAGTCTTGCCTTCAACCATCAAGCCACTTCGATTGGTTAGGCATCCGCTGGGACCTCTCAAATCACAAACTGTCTCTTCCTCCCAAAAAGGTCAAAGAGATAGCGTCCAAAACCAAGAACTTCCTCAAGAACAAACAGGTGTCACGGAGAACCTTGGAACGAGTTCTAGGCTTACTCCAATTCGCCTCAGAGACAGACCTCCTCCTGAAAGCCAAACTCAAGGACATCAATCGAGTTTGGAGAAAGAGAGCTACCATAAGACTACGAGACAAGATATCGAAGATCCCCTCAATCCTGATAAAGAGACTCTGACCATGGTCAAAACCAGAGAACCTTTCCAAATCGGTTCCTCTGCAATTCCCTCCTCCACAAGTGACGATTCACACAGACGCGTCTCTCAGTGGCTGGGGGGGTTACCACAAACAATGGATGTTTCAGGGATCCTGTTCCCCTGCCATGAAACACTTCCACATCAACGTACTAGAAGCCATGGCAGTACTCCTGACTCTCAAACGTCTCTCCCCTCCACGGTCCACCCATGTCAGGATAGTCTCCGACAGCACAGCAGTAGTACACTGCCTAAACAGAGGCGGATCAAAATCTCCCAACCTGAATCAAGTCCTGGTTATGATTTTTACCTTGGCATTGGAAAAGAACTGGTTCCTGTCAGCTTCTCACCTAGCAGGAGTCCAGAATGTGATAGCGGACTCACTATCCAGGACAAAACCACTGGAGTCAGAATGGTCTCTAGACGTGAATTCTTTCCGGTGGATATCCAGGCTGGTTCTCGGTCTTCAGGTGGATTTATTTGCAACACAACTGAACCACAAACTTCCCTGTTATGTAGCCCCGAACCTGGACCATTAGGCCTATGCTATGGACGCATTGACCCTGGATTGGAACCATTGGCGGAAGATTTACCTGTTCCCTCCGGTGAATCTTCTGATGAAAGTTTTACCAAAGCTACGCTCCTTCCGCGGAATAGTGGCTCTGGTAGCACCAAATTGGCCAAAAAGCAGTTGGTTTCCTCTGCTACTCGAGTTGAAACTCCGTCCCGTCCGGATCCGATTCCCCAAGCTGACCCAAGTAGTCCAAACACAGACTGTGTCAGATTCCTCAAGGATAGACCAAACCCTAACGTTGTGGACTTCATGAAGTTTGCTGCCCACAGAGATGCAAACATTGACCCGGAAAATGTCCTCTTCATAGAATCAGACAAGAGGGACTCCACAATTAGACAATATGATTCAGCCGTTAAGAAACTAGCAGATTTCCTAAATTCTTCAGGGGAGTCTCGAATGACCTCTAATTTGGCCATCTCATTCTTTAGGTCCTTATTTGACAAGGGTCTAGCAGCTAGTACTATAACCACAATTAAGTCAGCTCTGAAGATCTTCCTCGTGGGTTTCAACATTGACTTCGCTGATCCCTATTTTTCTTCTATCCCGAAAGCCTGTGCTAGGCTCAGACCTGCGGTTCGTCCACAAAAGGTCTCATGGTCTCTGAATGACGTACTGAAGCTCGCCTCAGACACCGATTATGAAGCCTGCTCCTACATCACTCTTCTTAGGAAGACCTTATTTCTAACGGTTTTGGCCTCAGGTGCTAGAATCTCAGAATTAGCAGCTCTCTCATATAATCCTGAAAATATAGATTTCCTCCCGTCAGGTGAAGTCCTACTTTCTCCAGACAGAGCTTGCCTAGCTAAAAACGAGGACCCACAACACAGATGGTCCCCTTGGAAGATTATCCCTCTTCCCCAAGATACTTCTCTGTGTCCAGTCACTACACTCTGGGCATTTGTAGGTAGAACTGCCACCCGCTCGTCTGGCCCCTTGTTTGTCAGAGAACAAGGAGGCACTATTTCCATTCAGGGCACCAGACAGCAAATCCTTTACTTTATTAAACAAGCTAACCCGGAATCATTTCCCCATGCTCATGATATCCGGTCAGTGCCAACCTCCATCAATTACTTTCAAAATATGGATTTTGATGACCTTAAGAAGTATACGGGTTGGAAATCCCCTATGGTATTCAAACGCCACTATTTAAAGAACTTACAGGCCCCTAAATTCTCCACGATTGCAGCTGGGAGTTTCATCTCCCCTCAATAATTTCTCCATTCTTCCTTTCATCCATCTCTTTCCTTCTCCCTCCTACCTGCCACTCTCACCACGTCGCCGCTCTCCGGGTGGTTCGTTTAGCCCTAAGATTACATTGTCATTATTGTGTTACAGTGAACCCTCGCTACTTCGCGGTTCGACCATCGCGGATTCACCACTTCGCGGATTTTTTCCATAACCCATATACAGTAATATATATATATATATATATGTATGCATGTATTTATGTATATATGTATGTATGTATATATGTAGGTACGTATATGTGTATACATATAAATATATATATATATATATATATATATATATATATATATATATATATATATATATATATATATATATATACATATATACACATATATATATATATATATATATATATATATATATATATATATATATATATATATATCTCAAGTAGGAAGATGTGATGTAGTTCTAAGGGAAAAGTATGGGAAATATGTCTGGGTAATAAGCAAAGCTCTACCTCCAGTTTGTTTCTTCATTATGATCAGAGATAAACGTAAACAAAACATTGGTTGCCATTTTTTATCGTGCTTTTTAGCGTGTTTAGGAAACGCATGATATAAAATCGCCTTTAATATTTGTGCCTGTTTTAGTTTAGGGTACTGTAGTACATGCATTAAGTGTTCTGTACATTAAAGGGTAGTTTGTTAACAGTACTACGTACAAGGGAAGGTTTTAAGTCTGAATATACATGTTGAATAAGTAGGTAAATATGGTGTCACTACTTCGCGGATTTTCACCTATCACGGCCGGGTCTGGAACCTATCTACCGCGATAAACGAGGGTTCACTGTACTTTGGTTACTTACCGTTACCTGTGTATAGCCTTACCTTTACGATTGTTATGTTACCATTTCGATTTGCCATGTAGGTTTGGTTTTTGTGATGCTGGGACCCAGGGGTACTCCCCTTTCATCGCTCTTTATGTATTTTATATTATTATTATTTCCAGTATGGCACCTTTTGTAATCTTGTATATAATTTTGACATTACTTAATATAATAACCTTAGGGACTTGTTGTTTTCTTACTCCAGTTTTATTTAGGGTATGGAAGGCATTCTCTGGTACATTTTCACCAGGCGTCACAGGTCAACCCAGAAAAGGGATTTTGACGAAGGAAAAATCTATTTCTGGGGAGATACCTGTGACGCCCGGTGAAACCCTTCCATTGTTATACCCCTCCCTTTCCTTTCCAAGCCATCATGTTCAATATAGAAGGATATTGTTCAGATGGCGCTCGCGTCGGGCGTCGGTGGTATGGTTCAGGTAGCGTAGCTGGTGCCTCTGTATGCCCCATCCCTTTTGACGAAGGAATTAGCTAAATGGAAGACAGCCTAAGAATAGTGGTTTTCACACGCCCCTGCTTTATACACGACACCTTCAGGGTGCTCGCGCGAGAGTAGTAACCTCTGCATTCCATGCTTTTAACTTTCTCTGGTATATTTGGAAGTATTTATATCAGAAAAGTGTAAAGAAGGACCCTTTTCACCGGGCGTCACAGGTATCTCCCCAGAAATAGATTTTTCCTTCGTCAAAATCCCTTTATCATATATATATATATATATATATATATATATATATATATATATATATATATATATATATATATATATATACACACATCATCAGCCGTTACGAGCATACTGCGAACAAATGCTTCAGACATGTCATTCCACTTGCATCTGTTTATGGTTTTTCTCTGTCCACACCGGCAAACTTTCTTGGTCCGTCAATCCATTGTCTTCTTTCCCTCTACTGCTTCTTTTGTAATCACTAGGGACCTACTCTGTTATCATTAATGTTCATCTATTATCTGTCATTCTCAGTATATATCTCCTGACCATGGCCATTTCATTTTCTTACAAGTTATTAGATTATCCTCTACTTTAGGTTGCTCTCGTATCTATGTTGCTCTTTTTCTCTCTCTTAGTGTTATTCTCATCATTATTTGTTCCACAGATCTTTGAGTTGTAACTAACTTGTGTTCTAAAGCTTTAGTAAGGCTCCAAGTCTCTGTTGCGTAAGTTAAAATTTGTTGAACCATCTGATTTAAAGAAAGTGGTATTTTGCTTTTCATAATCTCATTTTGTTTACCAAAAGCTCTCCATCCATGCTTATCATTTTCATTTTAGTCTTGAATCCTGAGGAAACACTTACTGTCTTTCCTAAGTACGTATATACATAAACAATATCTGGAGGTTCGATCATAACTCGTATTTATTGTATCTGTATTTTCATTGAACATTACCTTAGTTTTGCTCATATTCATATTCATTCCCACATTTCTGCTTCCTCTATTCAAATCTATCAACTTCTGCAATTCCTCCAATGATTCGCTAAATAGTACAGCCATCTACAAATCTTAAGCTGTTGAAGTATTCCCTATTAATATCAATTTCTACATTTTCCAAATTTAAATTTCTAAAACTTCTTTTAAGCATACTGTGAATAATTTAGTAGAGATGGGGTCTTTGTATCTATCTTCTCTCTCAACCAGATTATTCTCACTATCCCTATGTACTTCCTCTGTAGATATCTTCAAGTATTCTAACATAAGATATATCCATTCATTGTCTTTGTAGGGCTTCCATTACTGCTGAGGTTTTGAGAGAACCTAAAGCTTTCTCATGGTCTATAAATGACAAGCATAGTGGTGTGTTATAATCTCTTTGTTTTTCCATTAGCTGGTTAAAAATAGATATACACATACAGTATATATTAACACCTCTGTTTAAGGGCTTAATTCGTTCTGGATGTGAAGTCACAACCTACCGTAATATGCTCGTAGTAAAAATAAACTTTTTTTTTTTTTCAAATAAGAAATAAAAAAAATTCACTTGATGCATTCCACAAGTCCATACATACACATATACAATAGTACTCACCCTTTATGTCAGCTTGGCGTTAGTCAGCTATGAATTGATGTCGGTCATCCTTAAATATCAAATAGTAAACTGAAATTTGTGTTGCAATATTTTACGCGACCATACGTTTATTTAAATGTCGAACCATCATGATGAAAAATTATTAACTAAAATTCTATTTATGAAATTAGTGAATATAGTATAGTATATGTACACAAATTGAATGTGTTTGAGATGAAGTGTCTAAGGAGTATGGCTGGTGTATCTCGAGTAGATAGGGTTAGGAATGAAGTGGTGAGGGTGAGAACGGGTGTAAGAAATGAGTTAGCAGCTAGAGTGGATATGAATGTGTTGAGGTGGTTTGGCCATGTTGAGAGAATGGAAAATGGCTGTCTGCTAAAGAAGGTGATGAATGCAAGAGTTGATGGGAGAAGTACGAGAGGAAGGCCAAGGTTTGGGTGGGTGGATGGAGTGAAGGAAGCTCTGAATGATAGGAGGATAGATGTGAGCGAGGCAAGAGAGCGTGCTAGAAATAGAAATGAATGGCGAGCGATTGTGGCGCAGTTCCAGTAGGCCCTGCTGCTGCCTTCGATGCCTTAGATGACTGCGGTGGTAGCAGCAGTGGGGGATTCAGCATTGTGAAGCTTCATCTGTGGTGGATAATGTGGGAGGGTGGGCTGTGACACCCTAGCAGTACCAGCTGAACTCGGTTGAGTCCCTTGTTAGGCTGGAAGGAACGTAGAGAGTAGAGGTCCCCTTTTTGTTTTTGTTTCTTTGTTGATGTCGGCTACCCCCCAAAATTGGGGGAAGTGCCTTGGTATATGTATGTATGTATATGTACACATTCTTTATGAAAATATTGTATTATCTTTATTACTAATAAAGCTACTTTCTGGTTGGAAAAGCAAAATGCAACAAGCCCTAAGACACCAACAGGAAAAGTAACCCAGTGAGAAAAGGAAATAGGATGATAGCAAATGAATTACAGTATATATAGGTAAAGAATATAAAATATAAAATATTCTACGATCAGTAAAATTTCAAAAATATATCAGTAATATAAAAACTTGACAATGAGACGTCAACCTTTTCAATAGAAAAGAATTAACAAAATCCTTGAATTTCTGAAATTCTACCGATTAAGCTGCCAATTATCCAGATTATAAAGATCATTACACAATTGGGTTACAATTGGAAATAACCTAGAATACAGTGTAGGATTGTGCCCCAATGATGGAGGATGCATGACTGCTAAAGTATACTGCATACCTAGTATTATGTACAGGACAGTATAGTATGGTAAGATTTTAATGGCATGGATGATCAGAATTATGAAAAATCTTATGCAACATGTATAAAGAACTGAAAGAAGGTGCCAGAGATTAATATCCAGATCAAGAATAAGGAAATTAATAGACCAAAAATTTTTATCTAACAAATTTACACAAGAAACAGCAGCTAAAGACAAGACAGTAAAGGGATTTTGACGAAAGGAAAAATCTATTTCTGGGGAGAGACCTGTGGCGCCCGGTGAAAAGAGTCCTTCTTATATACCTTTTCTGATAAAACCTTCCAATTATACCAGAGAAAGATAAAAGCATGGAATGCTGAGGTTACAACCCTCGCGCGAGCACCTTTAGGGTGTCGTGTATAAAGCAAAGGCGCGTGAAATCCACTATTCACAGGTTGTCATGAAAGAATTAAATTATTTCCTAAGGACAGACTGATCACCAAAAAATTTAAAACATCTCAATACACATTTTTTTTATGCAATTGGAGAAGAAACAGACCTAATATATATTTGTAATCCTGAATAACAACTAAATTTTAAAGGAGTTGTATACAGTGTAGTGGAAGAGATGTCAAGGCTAAGATCTGGATGCTGAGGATCCAATGTCCTTAACCTACTTATAACTTTTGAAGATTATCGTAGTCAGATATCTACTAAGGGATTCAGCAACCACAGCTCTACATTCTGCAAATGGAACTGATAAAAAAAAGAGAGTAGCATCATCTGCATATATAACAAGAAAATAAGGAAACAGAATAGTGTGCCTGAGCGTACCCTCAAGCAAGGAGCACCAGCTATTACATTCCTAGAGTCACTGTAATCATCAACAACTACTTTTTGCAATCTATTACTTAAAAATTTGATAATGGTATCAAGAAAAGACCCACCTATACCACTCTGTTCAAGTTTGTAAACAAGGACCTCATGACTAACAGTCAAATGAAGTGCTATAATCAAGGCCAACCAAATGAACTTCAAGTGATTACTGTACAGAATTGGAAATTGTAAAGACATCACAAGCTCTATAGCTTTTGCAAAAGCCAAACTACGAATTAGGGAAATGATGATTACCTCCTGCATACCTACTATAGAAGTTTTGCCAAAATACTTTATAAATCTTTAGACAATATGAGAGCTATGCAAATTGGGCAGTAATCATTAGGGATAGAGCTACTACAAACACTTTTACCCAGTGTGGTAACATTAGCAATTTTCCATGTGTATAAAGAACATCTTGCTAACTTACAAAAAATTATAGGTAACTTATGAACTAAGATATCAGTTGTTCTTATAGAAAAGCAAAGGTAAAATACCATTAGAGTCTACACCTCTATAAGCATCAAGGTCCACTAAGTATTTTAATTTCATGGTACCAAATAGCTAAACTAGTTAGTTAGTTTAACCTCAGGAAAACAGGAATGAAAAATAGAGTTTCTTATTACTCTGCTTATTGTAAAACACATCAGCCAAAACGGTTGCCTTTTCCTTTGGACAGTGTAGACAAAACCCTCTGGTTTAGTACAGGAGGAACTGTTAAGTTTACCCTAAAAGGATGCAGATTTGAGCAGAGGCCACTATTTATGCTTCTGGTTATTCTAGAAAGGATTTCTTTTATGGCCAAATTATATTCCTTTTCAGTTAAAGTATCAACTCTGAGCGACAGCTAGCTCTCAACTGAGTATAGTTATTTCAAGTAACCAATTAAGAGTATCAATACCCCTTACTTATGAGAGGGTGCCCACGTGGCTGGTTGACACATCAAGTACTGCCTAATATTGTCCTTATTTGGTTTCTACCAGTTTATAATCAAATGTACAGTGTACAATACAAATGCACACATTTACACTATGTACTGGACACAGTAAGGCTACAGTACACTAGTATAATAAACTCAAAATTTACCAGGTCATCATATCCTTACTGTACTGTATTGATACCTATCGATAGGAAAGGTTCTGCATACAAAATTTTCCTGTTGGAAAAAGAGATGCGAATATTTTTCCAACTCATATTGCGAAAAATGTTTCATGCTACAAAACGAGATACGGTCTGAGATTCGTCCGACAACCAAGACTACTTTTAAGATTTGCGCCATGCGATCCTGCTCTCTTACTGGTCAGCATCTATCCCATTATGCATCTACATATCGGCGTCTCTCGCTCATTTCGTTTCGGCAGCACCAATGTTAACACTGAATTAGTTTGTGATTTCCCTTTCGTGCTTACTGACCTGTATCGTGTTGCGTTATTCAACTCATATGTTATTAGCCATGGGTCCAAAGAAAGTTGCTGCTGTGCAGGGAAAGAAGAAGAGGATGCTTTCTATAGAGACGAAGCTTGGGATAATCAAGAAGTATGAGGCAGACATGTGTGATTGCCAAGGAATATGGCAGAAATCCCTCTACGATAGGAGCCATCCTTAAACAGAAGAAAGCCATTAGAGAAGCAACACCTTCTAAGGGCGTGACAGTTTTCTCCAGCAAGAGGACCTACGTCCAGGATGAGATGGGGAGACTAGTGCTTATTTGGATTAAGGACAAGGAAATCGCTGGACACACTATCACTGAGACGATAATCTGCCAGAAGGCCAGTGCCATTTTCGCTGATCTCATGTGTGCTCAGGATAAAGACGAAGCAGGAGAAGGGACATCGAAGTAGGCACCCCCAAAGTTCAAGGCTTCTTTGGGTTGGTTTGAAAAATTTAAGAGACAGTCTGGTGTTTATTATGTGGTGCAGCATGGGGAGGCTGCCAGCTCGGACACGAAGTGGCCAAACATTCGACGAGTTGACTCTCCAGGAAGGCTACAGTCCCCAGCAAATCTTCAACTGCAACAAAACTGGGCTTTTTTGGAAGAAAATGCCTTGTCGGACATACTTCATGATGGAAGAAAAGAAGCTACCCGGGCATGAGCCTATGAAGGACAGGCTTACCCTTGCACTTTGTGCAAACGTCAGGGGGTATTGTAAGATGAAGCCACTGCTGGTGTATCACTCCGAGACTCCTTGAGCCTTCAAGGCCCACAAAGTGCTTAAGGAGAATCTTCCTGTGATGTCGTCTAATGCTAAAGCCTGGGTAACAAGACGCTTGTTCACCGAGTGGGTAAATCTTTGTTTCGGAAGACTGTGAAAAATCTTTGGAAGAGAAGCGCCTCTCCCTAAAATACCTCCTGGTGTACTTCAATGCTCCTGCTCACCATCGTTGCATCGAGGAAGATACCCTAGCGGAGTATTCATTCGTCAAGGTTCTCTATCTTCTGCCTGACACCATCCCTCTCATCCAGCCCATGTACCAGCAAGTGATTTCAAACTTTAAGAAGCTCTATACAAAATATCTCTACAAGAGATGTTTTGAAATTACTGAAGCACAAATCTCACCCTGTGTGAATTTTGGAAGGAGTATTTCAATATTGTGATATGCCTCACACTCATCGATACAGCTTGGCAGGTGGTTTCGAGGTGTACCTTGATCTCTGCGTGGAAGACGCTGTGGTCTGATGTCGTCTCCGCACAAAATTTCGAGGGTGTCCAAATAGGCCAAGCTGAAGCCGATGCCTAAAAACTGATGGTCCTGAGCCTGTTGCTCAATCTGAGGTTGCCAAGATTGTTACTCGGGATTCTCATGGGTCTGG
Source organism: Palaemon carinicauda (assembly GCF_036898095.1). NCBI lineage: Eukaryota > Metazoa > Arthropoda > Malacostraca > Decapoda > Palaemonidae > Palaemon > Palaemon carinicauda. The sequence continues at coordinate 92,305,839 of NC_090745.1, forward strand.
AAATCGATGAGGACGACATTAATGAGCTTCTCGAGGAGAAACAAGAGGAACTTTGGAAGGACAACCTGAAGGAGTTGGAGGCCATGCAATTGAACGTCATTCAGGAACAGTTCTCTAGCGGCGAGGAAGAAGATGATCCATTGACAACAGCAGAAATTAAGGATGGTCTAGCTGGCTGCCATAAAATGGCAGTTCTTGTAGAAAAGGAACTCTCAAAAAAGGTTTACACAGGTTATCTTCTTGAGGAGGATAATGATGTTTGCTTGAGTCATTTCAGGAACATTTTAAGAAGCAGGCAGAAACACACTTCCTTGGATAGTTTTTTTTATATTAAAGAGGCCTTCGATACTAGCAGGCAAAGAGGAAGCTGACAATGATCCAAAACAGAAGAGGCAGTGATGAAGAACATAATTACATTTATGAAAAAAAAAAAAAAATTAAGTTTATTGTACAGTTAAGTGTTACAGTAATATTTTCTACCATTTGTTAATGTGTTAATGTTTTCTGCCATTTATTAATGTGTTTTGTAAAGTTAAGTTTATGTTTTCAGCCAATCCACTTGTTAATGTTCTCTGCCGTTTGTCGTCATCCTCTGCCACTTCGCTCTCGGACATCGCCACACTCTAAAGGCAAGGTTCCAAATTTTTGTTACTGTATTTTCCATTTTCCGGGTCGATCTGTGACGGCCGGTGAAAAGGGTCCTTCTTTACACTTTTCTAATATAAATCTTCCAAATATACTAGAGAAAGATAAAAGCATGGAATGCAGAGGTTACAACCCTCGCGCGAAGTTAAATCATCGCCCAAGTATACCAAATAGAAACATTAGAACCAACTTACCTCAAGGGTTAGGAGTAGGGAGGACAGCTCGTAGCAGATCGTGCATGACTCCAGGAACCATACCTTGTAGGCGGACCTTCTGTAATAGAAAGGAGACATAAGTCTGGATGTTCCTTGAAACTCTGGTTAGTGATCCAGATTTTTCCTTCGTCAAAATCCATTTATTATTGTATTGTCGTACTGTCTGTTCTAATCATACATTTAATTTACAGGTTATCAACGTTTAGGTTATTATTGAGTGATCCAAATGATTGCATTTTGTAGTGTTTAGTGAAGATCAGCCTTATTATAAAAATTTAATGTGGTGTTTTTGTAGGGCTTGGAATGAATTAGGCTATTTACACGTGAAAGGCAACTCACAATGCTAAAAACTCACAGTATGAAAGCCACCATGGAACCAATTAATTTTGTATTGTGAGGCATTACAGTATAACAAAACAGTTGTTCCTATCTAGTAATACGTAGTGTATATTACTGTACAGTAATATATGTAGAGTCATATCAGTACAGTATATGTCTGGCATATGGGCAATGAAGTGAACGCCATCAGGCTATGAGATGTAGTATATGTCTGGCATATGGGCAATGAAGTGTATGCCATCAGGTTATGAGATGTAGTGCTTATCTTAAGGCTTACCAATAGAAACAATACATTTATGTATCAAACTTCAGGAAAGCATGACATTGAAATTGTAAACAAGTTGCAATATTTGTAATGAACTGTACAGTATGTTTAAAATAAGGATAATTGCCAGCCTCCAATTCAATCATACCAGAGAGAATCAAAAAGAGAAATTTATGCAATATAAAATGCAACTGTTCAAGATGAAAAGAAAAAATTACGGATAGTAAATTTTACATCGGCAATATGTTCACTAGCAATAAAAAATATGGAAGCATGTTAGTCAATGTGGTAGAGTAAGGAAATCATGACAGTCACAACAACTCCTCAAGTATTACAACTGAAGTAAGTGTAGAGCAGCTATGATGAATCAAATTAAAAAAAAAATCTATATATATATATATATATATATATATATATATATATATATATAAAGGAAAAAAAATTGGATATTGAAAAGGCAGTTTCCTGATAATCATCTGAATAACTGTTGGTCTCTGATTAACCTCTTCTACTCTTCTACACAACTCATGAGAATAAGGCAAAAAAATTTAAGTAAAACGTATCGTGGCTTGAAAACTTCTTTATACAGTTACCACCTGAGGAATAGCAGCTAAATGAGCTATCTTAAGATCTATTACAGGTACAAAACCTATACACATTTAATACCCGAGAAAAAAAATTAAAACTTGTATCTCCTGGTTCATTTATGTAGTTTGTCTTTTGTGGACATTATTAAAAGAAGGGTGTTCCAACTTACCATACAAAACCTATACGCATTTAATACCAGAGAAAAAAAATTAAAACTTGTATCTCCTGGTTCATTTATGTAGTTTGTCTTTTGTAGACATTAATAAAAGAAGGGTGTTCCCACTTACCATAGTTTTCCCGTTTAGCTTACCCTAATCCTGTGGCCCTTGAAAACCAGTAAATCATTAATCCTGCATCACATTAATGCACAATTATTTAAGGAACATGTGGGTTAACTAGTTCCTGGATCATTAGCTGTTATTTTACTCTTAATTCTTAACTGTTTGCTTACGCTTCCTCTCTGAAGCGCACCTTGATTAGGTAACTTGAAAATAACAGACAGTTCGAGTTGATTTAGACACTGTCATGTTCCTTCAACTTTTACCAACACCAAAATATTCAAACGCTTTAGTCTTCTACAGCATGTTTTAAGCTTATACTTCTTTGAGGTATACGGCATTCAGATTTTATTCAAGGCACTGAAACAAGAGAACATTGACTGAACCTGTAACTTATTACTATAATCATTATCACTAGCTAAGCTACAACCCTAGTTGGAAAAGCAAGATACTACATGACCAAGGGTACTAACAGGGAAAATTTCCAGTGAGGAAAGGAAATAAGGAAACAGTAGTGTGCTTGAGCACACCATCAAGCAAAGGAGCTCTAACCTAAGACAGTGGAACACCATGGTACAGAGGCTATGGCACTGCCAAAGGATAGAGAACAATGATTTGATTGATTGATTGATTGATTTAAAGTTTTCAGGCATCCTGACACAATGGTTTGATTTTGGAGGGTCCTTCTAGAAGAGCTGCTTACCATACCTGAAGTATCTTCTACCCTTACCAAGTGGAAAGTAGCCACAGTAGATAACAGTAGTTAACCCCTTAAGTGAATAAATTATTTTTAGTTATCTTAGTAATTATTTTTAGTTATCTTAGTATTGACAGGTTTATGAGAAAAGAGGCAAATGTGTAAAGAATAGACCAGACTATTCAGTGTATGTGTAAGCCAAAGAAAAATGATCTGTAATGAGGGATTGATCAATGTAATACTATCTGGCCAGTCAACGGGCCTAATAATTCTATAGTGGCAGTTTCTTAATGGGTGGCTGGTATTTTGGCCAACCTACTACATTTTATCCAAGCGGCATCAGCGGAATGCATTTCTGCGAATGAAAGGCAATTAACTTTTCCAACATTTTAGTTAGGAACATCTGGACTGTTGGGCTTCAAGATTTACTAATAGGACTTGGTAAATGATTACCAGCTATCTATCAATTCCAAATAAAACTAAAAGCTAAGAGATTAATAACTCATGTCTAAATCAGGAAATATTTTGTCTTGCTTTAATTTAACAGAAAAACCCTAAAATTTTCAGTAATTAACCCAAGTTCAATCTTATTGTCAATGAATACACCATTACGAAGGGAACCGAGTGATTCATATCTCCCAATTGGATTGTATAAATGCAAATAACCCAATATGAATCTTCAAGGGAAAGAAACTCACAGTGACAAGGCAACATAAAGTGTACATTTTTTACAAGGGAGACTTGCAATCCTTTGTATGGAAGAGAGACTTATGAGTGAATTGCTCATGTGTATTGTTACACTGGACATATAGTAACAGCTTTGATTTTCAACATTGGCTGTTAAAACTGGAAGCACAAAGCAATATCTTCAAACTGAACACCAATAAAGTCTTTGCATTCAGTAAAGATGTTTAACGAATGTGCATTCTGATTGTCTTCTGTGTATTCAGCTTTATGATAACCATGATTTGCCTTGGTTCCTCTCAGTATTTTACAGCAGATTCTCTACTGAATGCATGATAGCATTATCTGTATGGACAAAATAAAATGACCACGTGATTGTGTAGTGTATACTAATCTTTAAGTAGTCAAGCCCCCTAAACATTTTTAAGTAAAGTGAGTGTTCGCTACAAAGCTAAAATGGGTCACAAGGTTTTACAAAGGTTGAGAAGGCCCATATTTTTTTATTCAATGGAAAAAGAAAAAATGTTTGATACTATTTCATGTAGTATGTTAAAAAAAGATTCCGAGGCACTATGGGATACCAGAAGACTGTAAACATCATAACGGATAAGCATAACGGAACTTGGAGGGTAATGGTTAATGGTAGTCTTACAGATGCATTTGAAGTCAAGACTGAACTACTACAAGGTGGAATACTGTCCCCTATAATGTTCATTATGGTGATTGATTGTTATGAACAAGGTAATACAATGGATGAATAATGGCTTTCAAGGGAAAAGGGATCGGAGATTATGTGATCTTGAATATGCAGATGATGTAGTTCTGATTGCCTCCTCATTAGTTGAAATGCAGGAAATGATTGATAGGTTAATACTGAAGGGGTAAAAGGTTAGATTGATGATCAATCAGAGAAAGGCTGAAGTCATGCAGATTCGATTCAGAGTGGTGATCAGACGACATTCTTTATCGGAGGAGTAGCTTCATATTATCCTATTCAAACTTTCAAATATTTAGGAAACATCATTACCAGCAATGAATCACTAGTTATAAAATTCAAGGAGAGAATAGGGAGGGGCAGGACAAGCAATGGGCATATTAAAAACACTTTGAAAGTCAAATTGGATATAAGTTCACATCAAAATCAAAATACTGTATACATTTCACTTGTAAGATCAATACTGTATTGACTTACGGGCACTAGTCGTGGTACAGCACTGTAACAACTGATGCAAAATTTCTCGCCCTTGAGAATAAAGTATTAAGAAGGATTTCTGGATTTAAATGGCAGCAGTATACAGTTTAACAAAACGTGGCAATTCACAAAATTGCAGGGGTGCCTAATTTGAACAATATAGTTAGATTATCAAGATGGAGATGGATGGGGCATATTTAAAAAAAGGAAAGATGAGTTTGCCCAGGATGTACCAGGATGGAAGGTGCTAGGCAGAAACATGATAGACCAAGAGAAATGTAGCTGATGTCAAGCAGAGGGAGGTTGGATCTGAGAATTGGGTTATGCTCAGATAGGTGGCACGGGAAAGAGACATGGGTGTGAATTCATTGAGGCCCTATGCATCGCATGGGTGCCATAGGACTAAGCAAAAAGTTGCCTGAAAGTATGGGAATAATGAGGCTTCCATTAGGGAAAGGGGGAAGGCGATACAATAAACCACTATTACCACCCCTTGCACAGCTAACGTTAGTTTGATGATACACAACTAGGTAAAAGAGAAGACTGACAGGGCATTATACTTGTGGATAGAAGAATGACAAAAAGAATACCTATTGATTCACTTGTGTTGCAACAAATGGCCTTAAGATTACACAAAGATTTTGCAAGAACAGTTAATTTACTGCCTGGCGAATAAATACACCTCTTTTGAGTAAGTAAGGGATAAAATACTCAAGAGCTATAATTTGAAAAACATGACAAATTCATAGCTAATTTGTATTTTTCCTAACTATACAAACCTTAGCTATTTAATAGGGGTATTACTTTCGGCGTAGCTGAAATGACGAGCCATTAATATTTAACGAGGGTTTACTACCCACACTGCTAGTTAACGGGGGTAGGGGAGGGTAGCTTGCTAACCCCCATCTCAAACACCTGTGCTTGAGCTCTCGGGTCCTGAGTCTTAGCAATAAACTCAGGGACGAAGCTGAACGTTACCTCTCCCCATCCCCTTGAATGGGCAATGTCATACAAGAGACTATAAAGTTTGCTGACTCGCTTAGCCGAGGCCAAAGCTAGCAGGAACACCATATTCCAAGTTAGGTGGCGATCTGATGCCTGGCGTAATGGTTCATAGGGAGGGCTCTTAGGAGACCTGAGAACTCAAACCATGTTCCATGGTGGAGGTCTCACTTCCGACTGAGGGCAGGTAAGTTCATAACTCTGTATGAGTAGAGAAAGTTCTAGTGATGAAGAAATGTTCATTCCTTTCAGCCTGAAGGTGAAGCTTAAGGCTGAGCGATAGCCTTTCACTGCCGAGACTGATAGGCGCTTTTCTTCATGCAAATACACGAGGAACTCCGCTATTGCTGGAATAGTGGCATCGAGTGGAGAGATATCCCTTCCACGACACCAACCACAGAACACTTTCCACTTTGCCTGGTAGACTGCTGCTGATGACTTTTGCAGGTGTCTAGACATCCTAATTGCAACTTGTTGCAAAAATCCTCTCTCAGAGAGGAGATGCTGGTTAATCTCCAGGCGTGAAGTCATAGTGAAGCTACGGCTTTGTGGAAGATGTTGGCGTGTGGTTGTTTGAGTAGATTGTGTCGTGGAGGGAGTTCTCTTGGTGGCTCCGTTGGGAGTTGCAGAAGGTCCGGGAACCATTCTGCGTGAAGCCATAGCGGAGATATGAGGGTCATTGAAAGATTGACCGATGTTCTGGTCTTGCTGAGTACCCTCCTCATCAGACAGAACGGGGGAAAGGCATAAACGTTGATGTTGCCCCATTGTTGTTGGAAAGCATCTCGCCAGACTGGCCTTGGGGTCTGGGACTAGGGAACAGTAAAGCGGGAGCCTGAAGTTCAGGGCCGTTGCGAAAAGGTCCACCGTCGGTATACCCCACAACGTCAGGACTTTGTTGGCTACTAGATAATCCAAAGACCACTCGGTACTCACTATCTGCGATGCTCTGCTCAGGTTGTCGGCGACCACATTCCTCTTGCCCGGAATGAAGTGCCGATAGTAGTACCGAGAGGAGTTTGGCCCGTCTCAGTATCTCTACTGCTAGATGGGATAGTTGCTGGGAAAAAGTACCTCCTTGTTTGTTGATGTAGGCCACTATTATGGTGTTGTCGCTCATCACCACCACAGAGTGACTTACCAGGTACTGTTGGAAATGTTGAAGGGCTAGAAAGACGGTCTTCATCTTTAGGAGATTTATGAGGAGGTACTTTTCTGACTCTGACCAGAGGCCTGAGGTCGTGTGGTGCAGCACGTGGGCCCCCCACAATTTTTTTAGAAGCGTCCAAAAACAGCATCAAATCCAGGGGAAGGACGAGAAGATCCACTCCCTTTTGTAGGTTCTCGTCTGCCACCCACCACAGGTGCTCTGTCAGTTCTGCAGGTCCCATGGGGATCTGGATGTCCGGGGAGTTGTAAGCTTGATTCCACCGGGACTTGAGTCGCCACTGGAGGGATCTCATCCTGAGGCGACCATTGGGAACTAGACGGGCCAGCGATGAAAGGTGACCGAGGAGACATAACCATGATTAGGCTGGAAGTTCTTCTCGTCTGAGAAAAGGTCTTGTGACCTTCATCAGCCTTGCTATCCTGTCGTCTGATGGGAAGGCTTTGTGGAAAGTGGTGTCTATAATCATGCCTAAGTATACCAGTCTTTGAGTGGGAAGCAGGGAAGACTTCTCGAGATTTACCATGATCCCCAGATCTTGGCAAAGTCTCAGAAGTTTGTCTCAGTGTTGAGGAAGGGTTGACAGCGAGTCTACTGGGATTAACCAGTCGTCCAGATAACGGAGGAGACAGATGCCAATCCTGTGTGCCCAAGATGATACTAGGGTGAACACTCTGGTGAAGACTTGTGGTGCTGTGGAAAGACCGAAGCACAGCACCTTGAACTGGTATTTTCTGTTGTCCAGGCTGAATCTTAAGTACTTCCTTGAAGACGGATGGACTGGGATCTGGAAGTACGCGTCCTTTAAGTCCAGTGTGCACATGAAGTCTTGCGGTCTCACTGCTAGTCTGACTGTGTTTGCCGTCTCCATGCTGAACGGAGTTTGTTTGACAAACTTGTTCAGAGCTGAGAGGTCGATGACTGGTCTCCAGCCTCCAGACGCCTTGTTTACAAGAAAGAGTCGACTGAAGAAGCCTGGGGATCCGTCAAAGGACCTCTTGGAGAGCGCCCTTCTTCAACAGGGTCTGGACTTCTGCCCGAAGGGCTTGCCCCATTGCCGATCCCATGGCAAGGGAGTTCAATGACACTGGATTCGTCGTCAGGGGAGGTAGAGATGTTATGAACGGGACACGATATCCTAGACTGATCACGGAGATTGTCCAAGAATCGGCCCCGAGTTGCTTCCACCCGTTTGACCAACTGTGTAGGCATCCCCCCACTGGTGGAAATGCAGAGGGACTGCTTATCCTAGCGTTTGCGGCCTTGGCTGCTCCCTCTAGGATTTTTGCCTCCCTGGAGGACTTTTTGCCTTTCCTTTCTTTGACAAGAAAGGGCTTAGACACCATCAACTTCGCTGCTGTTGTCATCGTAGTGGTCTTGGCTGGACGGGACTGCTGTGGTGCTGGAGGCTTATAGGGCTTGGAGGTTAAAGCCCTATGAAGGAGGGAATCTTAATGAGACTTCCTCCACCTCTCAGTGGCATATTCCACATCCTTAGGCTCGAAAAGAACAGACCCCTCCATGGAGAAATGTCTGAGCCTATTGATCTCAGCGCTAGGGACCTTCTGATGGAATCTTTCAGCTACTGCATCCTGACGTTTCAGGATGGTATTTGCCCCCAAGTTCGAGACTTGGTAGGCCAGAAACTCGATCGTGCCAGTACCTGAGAGAAGGATGGTCTCCATAGCTTTCCTAGTACGTTCCTTGGAGAAATCCTCAGAGCGTATCAGGATACCTAAGGTCCCCAACCAGATATCGAGCCACGTGGTAGCTTACATAGCACACTTCGCGACACTTTCCTGATTGAGGATTTCAGCTGCCGAGAACGAGACCTGCCGGTTGGAGAGTCTCTCAAGAGGGACTCCCCTGGTTAGTTCTTCCAGTGAGTGGTGAAGTGGAAGAGCTAGACAAGGCTCCTCTAGGATCTCGAAGTACCTCCTCTGCTGTACGCGAGGAGGTGAGAAGAGCTTGTTGGTGGTACCGGAACGGTTGGAGGAGGACATCTCGGAGAGCTGTTGTGAGATCTTCTCCCTGGTACTCTTTACCCCTTGAGACCAGGGCAGGGCTGCACTGGTCTTAGAGGGCTTTTGAGTACCAAAGACGCGGTCTAAGACCGTGTCTTTGCACTCTCGAGGAGGGATCTCTGGGTCAGAAAACCCGTTGAGAGCCCTCATTAGAGTCAGAACTTGCCAAAAAGCGTGTTCTGACTCTTGCTTGTCTCCTCCAGTTGTAGGACTTGCAGCGAAGTCTCCTTCTATCCCCGAAGGCTCTTCTTGGGGAGAGTCGAGGACATTCCCTGAGTGGCTAGTTGGCTCCATGCTAGTCCTAGTGGAGGACTTAGGCAATGTTTTGGAGTCTTCGGATTCCTTCCTGGGAAGGATGTAAGACTCCTACACTGACGAGGGTGGCATGTTCCTTCCAATCCCTGACAGTGTGGAACTCTCGGCGCAAAGAGAGGTTTCCTCCATTGGTGCGATGGGGAAAAGTCTCTCCTCGCGTGGTTCCCTTGGAGACGGGAAACCTTTGCCTGAAAGGGAAGGAGAGGCAGTCTGAGAAATAGAAGGAACTTGCCTCGAAGGTCTGCGTGGAGTCAGTTTCGCCCTTGGGGAAGTGACCGCATCTAAAACTCCTCTTTTTCTCTTCAAAGGGGTAGAGAAAGCCATGGTTCCATGTCCCAATTCAGAGAGGACAGGCTTGAAAACCTCAGTTACGGCTCTGATCAGGGCACCGAACCAGGGCTGTTGGCTGACAGACGCACTGTCAGACACACTCCTTGAAGGGAAAGGGATTGAAGGATCCCTGGGAGGAGTCACTGTAATTGTTGTGTTTGCCTGTGGTAGCTTTGGGATCCTAAACCCCCTCTGAAAGTTTCCCTTCTCCCACAATGCGCGGTGGTATGCGCTTGCAGGGAGGGGAATGAGGCGATGGCGACCTATCGTTCTTTGGGATGCGTAGGCTTGCGCGGGGGATCGCGGGGGGTGGGGGGGTTGCACGGGCGGGAGGGCACCGGGTGGGGGGGGGCCCTCGCGCGGGCGGGAGGGCACCGGGGGGGGGAGGGCCTCGCGGGGGGGGGCCCCTCGCGCGGGGGGGGGGGGGCTCGCGCGGGGGGGGGGGAGGGCCTCGCGCGGGGGGGGGGGCCTCGCGCGGGGGGGGGCCTCGCGCAAGGGGAGGGGGGGGGCCTCGCGCGAGGGGAGGGGGGGGGCCTCGCGCGGGGGGGGGGGGGGGGCTCGCGCGGGGGGGAGGGCACTGCGGGGGGCGCGGGAGGGCACTGCGGGGGGCGCGGGAGGGCACTGCGGGGGGGCGCGGGAGGGGCACTGCGGGGGGCGCGCGAGGGAACCGGGGTGGGGGGGAACCGGGGTGGGGGGAAACCGGGGTGTGGGGGGAACCGGGGTGGTGGGGAACCGGGGTGGGGGGGAACCGGGGTGGGGGGCTCGCGCGGGCGGGAGGGCACTTGGGGGGCTCGCGCGGGCGGGAGGGCACTTGGGGGGCTCGCGCGGGCGGGAGGGCACTTGGGGGGCTCGCGCGGGCGGGAGGGCACTTGGGGGGCTCGCGCGGGCGGGGAGGGCACTTGGGGGGCTCGCGCGGGCGGGAGGGCACTTGGGGGGCTCGCGCGGGCGGGAGGGCACTTGGGGGGCTCGCGCGGGCGGGAGGGCACTTGGGGGGCTCGCGCGGGCGGGAGGGCACTTGGGGGGCTCGCGCGGGCGGGAGGGCACTTGGGGGGCTCGCGCGGGCGGGAGGGCACTTGGGGGGCTCGCGCGGGCGGGAGGGCACTTGGGGGGCTCGCGCGGGCGGGCGGGCACTTGGGGGGCTCGCGCGGGCGGGCGGGCACTTGGGGGGCTCGCGCGGGCGGGCGGGCACTTGGGGGGCTCGCGCGGGCGGGCGGGCACTTGGGGGGCTCGCGCGGGCGGGCGGGCACTTGGGGGGCTCGCGCGGGCGGGCGGGCACTTGGGGGGCTCGCGCGGGCGGGCGGGCACTTGGGGGGCTCGCGCGGGCGGGAGGGCACATGGGGGGGGGGGCCCTCGCGCGGGTGGGTGGGCACTGGGGGGGTTTGCTCGCGGGGGGGTTTGCTAGCGGGGGGGGGGGGGTTGGTTTGCTAGCGGGGGGGGGTTGGTTTGCTCGCGGGGGGGGGGGGGTTTGCTCGCCGAGGGGGGGGGTGTTTGCTCGAGTGGGCGGGAGGGCACGGGGGGGGCTTGCGCGGCTCGCTCGGGCGGGGGCTTGCGCGGCTCGCTCGGGCGGGGGCTCGTGCGGGAGGGGGGGCTCGCGCGGGAGGGGGGACTCGCGCGGGAGGGGGGACTCGCGCGGGAGGGGGGACTCGCGCGGGAGGGGGGGACTCGCGCGGGAGGGGGGACTCGCGCGGGAGGGGGGACTCGCGCGGGAGGGGGGACTCGCGCGGGAGGGGGGACTCGCGCGGGAGGGGGGACTCGCGCGGGAGGGGGGACTCGCGCGGGAGGGGGGACTCGCGCGGGAGGGGGGGACTCGCGCGGGGGGAGTGGCTCGCGCGGGGGGGAGTGGCTCGCGCGGGGGGGAGTGGCTCGCGCGGGGGGGAGTGGCTCGCGCGGGGGGGGAGTGGCTCGCGCGGGGGGGGAGTGGCTCGCGCGGGGGGGGAGTGGCTCGCGCGGGGGGGGAGTGGCTCGCGCGGGGGAGGAGTGGCTCGCGCGGGGGAGGAGTGGCTCGCGCGGGGGGGGGAGTGGCTCGCGCGGGGGGGGGAGTGGCTCGCGCAGGGGGGGGGGGGAGTGGCTCGCGCGGGGGGGGGGAGTGGCTCGCGCGGGGGGGGGGGGGGAGTGGCTCGCGCGGGGGGGGTAGTGGCTCGTTCGGGGGGGGGGGGAAGTGGCTCGCGCGGGGGGGGGGGAGTGGCTCGCGCGGGGGGGGGGGGGGAGTGGCTCGCGCGGGGGGGGGAGTGACTCGCGCGGGGGGGGGGAGTGACTCGCGCGGGGGGGGGGGAGTGGCTCGCGCGGGGGGGGGGAGTGGCTCGCGGGGGGGGAGTGGCTCGCGCGGGGGGGGGGGGGAGTGGCTCGCGCGGGGGGGGGGGGGAGTGGCTCGCGCGGGGGGGGGGGGAGTGGCTCGCGCGGGGGGGGGGGGGGAGTGGCTCGCGCGGGGGGGGGAGAGTGGCTCGCGCGGGGGGGAGTGGCTCGCGGGGGGGGGGGGGGAGTGGCTCGCGCGGGGGGGGGGAGTGGCTCGCGCGGGGGGGGGGGGAGTGGCTCGCGCGGGGGGGGGGAGGGAGTGGCTCGCGCGGGGGGGGGAGGGAGTGGCTCGCGCGGGGGGGGGGAGGGAGTGGCTCGCGCGGGGGGGGGGGAGGGGGAGTGGCTCGCGCGGGGGGGGGTGGGAGTGGCTCGCGCCGGGGGGGGGGGGTGGGAGAGGCTCGCGCTGGGGGGGAAGTGGCTCGCGCGGGGGGGGGGGGGGGGGAATGGCTCGCGCGGGGGGGGGGGAGTGGCTCGCGCGGGGGAGGGGGGAGTGGCTCGCGCTGGGGAGGGGGGGGAGTGGCTCGCGCTGGGGAGGGGGGGGAGTGGCTCGCGCTGGGGAGGGGGGGAGTGGCTCGCGCTGGGGAGGGGGGGAGTGGCTCGCGCTGGGGAGGGGGGGGAGTGGCTCGCGCTGGGGAGGGGGGGAGTGGCTCGCGCTGGGGAGGGGGGGAGTGGCTCGCGCTGGGGAGGGGGGGAGTGGCTCGCGCGGGGGGGGGAGTGGCTCGCGCGGGGGGGGGAGTGGCTCGCGCGGGGGGGAGAGACGCTCGCGCGGGGGGAGAGACGCTCGCGCGGGGGGAGAGACGCTCGCGCGGGGGGGAGAGACGCTCGCGCGGGGGGAGAGACGCTCGCGCGGGGGGGAGTGGCTCGCGCGGGGGGGGGGAGTGGCTCGCGCGGGGGGGGGGAGTGGCTCGCGCGGGGGGGGGGAGTGGCTCGCGCGGGGGGGGGAGTGGCTTGCGCGGGGGGGGGGGGAGTGGCTCGCGCGGGGGGGGTGGCTCGCGCGGGGGGGGTGGCTCGCGCGGGGGGGGGTGGCTCGCGCGGGAGGGGGGGCTCGCGCGGGAGGGGGGGCTCGCGCGGGAGGGGGGGCTCGCGGGGGCGGGGGGGGGGGCTCACGGGGGCGGGAGGGCACCGGGGGGGGCTCGCGTGGGCGGGAGGGCACCGGGGGGGGGGGCCTGGGGGGGACTGGGGGGGGGGCTTACGCGGGCGGGAGGGCACGGGGGGGGGGGGGGCTCTCTCGCGTGGGCGGGAGAACATCGGGGCTCGCGCGGGCGGGAGAACATCGGGGCTCGGGCGGCCGGGAGAACATCGGGGCTCGGGCGGCCGGGAGAACATCGGGGCTCGGGCGGCCGGGAGAACATCGGGGCTCGGGCGGCCGGGAGAACATCGGGGCTCGGGCAGCCGGGAGAACATTGGGCCTCGCGCGAGGAAGAACATCGGGCCTCGCGCGAGGAAGAACATCGGGCCTCACGTCACGAAGAGCGCGCGCAGGAGCATCACGAAGAGCGCGCGCAGGAGAGTGTTGGCGCGCATCTGTTACAGCCGTATGGCGTCCGCGCACAGGAAAAAGTCCCCTAGCGTGCGGGGGCGCGCAGTAGAAACATGCGGGGCGCGTGGGAGTGTCAGCGCGCATCCCTAGGATAGGATTGAAGAGCGTGCGCATATCCTCGTGGATGCGCGAGAGTGAAGGCTGGCGCGTTGGTAAGGGGTGGTGCGCGGGTGAAGGCAGCATGGCTGACTTGTCATTAGTCCTGCTATCAGGAGAAAGTTGGCGCGCAGGTTTTACCTGGCGCATAGGATGGTGCGCAGCATGGCGTGCAGGATAGTAAGATGTAGGGCGCATATGCGCACATGCAGGAGAATCTTGGCGCGTGGGAGAGCGCTGGCACGCAGGAGTGCTGTTGCGCAGGAGATCGAAGGCGCGCAAATAATTTGCATGCATGAGAACGTTGGCGCGCAGGTGAGTGTTGGCGTGCAGGTGGGCACTGGCGCATAGGAGATCGTTGGCGCGTAGGCGGAGTGTGCGCAGGTCGCGCACGAGATTATGGGCGCATGTGTGCATGAGGGCGCGCATGACGCGTGGTGGAGCTATGCTCTTGTTGGAGCGTATGCACATGTTGGCACGCACGCTCTTGATGCCCTGCGTTAGGGTTAGAAGGAAGATCAGCGCGTAGTGATGGGGCCTGACGAGCTACTAAATAGCGCTTGTCAGGTTTCATGGGCGCGCAGCGCGTAGGTTGTTGGCGCATGATAGCACGTTCAGTTGGAACCTTGTTAGGCCCATAAAGGAACGGCGACGGCAGGTCGGCAGGTCGGCAGGTCTGTCGGGTGGAAGGTCGATGTGTCCTTTAAAAGGACGACCTTTCACCGAAAGCGATCGCGAACGATCTGCAGAGAGGTCCAGAACCAATGCAGGTACAATGACGGATGATCGGTCTAGAGGCTCCTCTGAGGGGAACTGCATAGATGACGTTGAACCAAAGAAGCGCCTCCTCACTGCAGGTGAAGGAAGGCCTCTACGGCAAAGAGGAAGGCGAGCCTTCCGACGGATGCGACCTCTTAGGGCTGTTGGATCAGCAAGCTGACCTTCAGCAATCCTCCGAAGAGGAGTCTCTGTAAGTGAACTCCCCCGAGGGAGAGAAACACTAGCAGGAGAGACTGACGATACTTAGTTTCTCCTTCGTAGGTTGATCAGGTATGGGAGAAACTAAGCCGCCAGCTACTGTAGAGTCTGGAGTGGAAGAGGAGACGGGTGAAACCGCATTGGATACCTCTGACACCACAACGTCGACAAGAGACAAAGGATCAACCTCAGACGGTGCTGACGATTGCTTGACAGCAGCATCCAATCGGATATAGTTAAGCAAAACCTCCTTGGAGGGCGAACCCGTAAGCTCCGAGGAGCACCAAAGCTGAAACAGAGAGATTAGTGACATGTCCTCCCCCGGGGGGAGAGGTGGAGCTGCTTCGCTAAGGGAAGCAACGTCATCTCTCGAGACCCGAGGTTAACAATAAATCGGTCTACGCTACCACTCAACGGTCTCTCAAAAGAGACGGACAGAGTGGGAGCTTCGGAGGAGGTTTGGGCAACGGAAGAAGAGGCTTTGGGTTTTTCTCCCTTCGAAGCAACCTTCGAAGGAGAAATATCCCGTTTGGACTTCTTCCGTCATCGCGAAAACCTCTCCCACTGGGAGGTAGACCACTCCCTACACTTGTTGGTACTATCACACCGTTGGCCCCTACAAGAAGGACAAAGGGCATGAGGATCAGTCTCAACCGCCGACATGAACGCACCACAGGGGCGGTCGGAAAAACCAGGGCAGGTACGCATGATCACAGAGGCCAACTTCACATACACAGAAACTAGAAAAAGAAAGAACAAAAGCAATTAAATGGCTGCCAATATGAAGGCAAGGATGAGAGCGGACACGTCCGACCACCATCCGAGCTGAGAGCAAAGCGAGCTCAAGCAGGTGTGTGTGAGGGGGGGGGGAGAAAGCTACCCTCCCCTATCCCCGCTAACTAGCGGTGTGGGTAGTAAACCCTCGTTAAAACTTAATGGCTCGTCATTTCAGCTACGCCGAAAGTAATACCCCTATTAAATAGCGTGGTTAGTAGTCCAGTTACGGAAAAAATTAAAATTACCAGAGAATTTGCATCTGTGGATGAAGCGGTAGTGGTAAAATGTCCAGTAAAATTTGTAGAAATAATTAGAAAAAGCAAATAACATCTTAAGCAAGTCTTTAACTGTGATGACACTGGGTTTTCTACTGGAAATACCAAGTAGAACATGCATTCACCAAAGTGCAAAACAATTACCAGGGTTGAAGGCATGGAAGGATCACTTGCGTTAGTTTTTTGTGATAATGTGGTTGGTCATATGACGAAACAGGGCGTTATGGCTCAAAGAACCTGCATGCCAAAAAAATCAAGAAGACAAATTTCATGTTTTCTGGGAATACAATGACAAGGCCAGGGTCACTACTATATTTTCAAGCAGTAGTTAAGTAAAGGCTTTACTCTTAAAGTGAAAGTATACCTTAATTAAGAAGGAAGGGCTGCCAATTGCAGACAATGCTTCTGGACATCCTTGAGACAGGAGCGGAAAATCAGAAAATGTGTCAAACTTCTCCCAACCAACACAACCTTGATCCTACAACCTCTCGACCAGGGTTTCATAAAGTGCATTAAGGCCACTTACACTGAACAGGTAAGGACATCATACATGTTTTAAATGAAAACGTGTTATATTGTCAATACCTTTTTGTAATGAAATACAATAATATTAACAGTACAGTAAAGGAAATTTTTTCTATTTGATCAAACACTGTCAGCATACAGTATGCACAACCATGCACTGTACCATAGAAAACTTAAAATTGCAATTTTAAATGCTACTTTACCCCTACTCTTGATTATACCATTTGCTCAAATTTAGCGTAGAGTATTGTTTATAATGTTCTATGTATTTTACTGTACTTAATTGTTTGATAATATTGTCACTGTAGGCTACAGCCCACTATAATAATGAATCTTTTATTTCATCTACATCTACAGGAATTCGGTATGATTTGTATAGAGCTAGATGCAGAATCAGGTTTGAATGTAACAAATTGCTGGAAGTGGTTTTCCATAGCTGATGCTATTACTTCCATTAACGGAGCAATGGACGAGTTGCAGCTGGAGATAGTCAACACACGTGCAGGGAGAATTTTTGGTATGAGGCTTTAATAATTTCACTAGCATCCCAATAATAGATGGCAATGTCAAATTAATTTAGAAATGGCAAGTCAACTCAGTGGCCATGGAATGGCAGATGTTCTTGAACATACAGCATTGAGGAGCATCGGGAAAAGTGAACGAATGAGGATTTAAAAGAACTCTGAAGTTATTGATGGAAGAGGATGAAGATGACAACTCAGAGCCACAAAATTAGACATTAGAAAAACACACAGAGGTCTTTAGAAATTTTGGGATGAAGATGACAACTCAGAGCCACAAAATTGGACATTAGAAAAACACACGGAGGTCTTTAGAAATTTTGGTGAATTGACAAACATAGTAATTGAAGAGGAACTACATTTGGAAAAATCTATTATTACGCTCAGCGGAATCATGGGTATTGAGCTAACTTGGCCGTAGGCATAAGATGAACTAAAAAAGCAAAAACTACAGTTGCTAATTACAATATCTACGAAGAGCTAATAAAACCGAGGGTAAAAAGTATTTATCAAGAAAGGTTGAAAATGGCATATGACGCAGTGAAAGTAAGAGAAACTGGTAATTTGGAGGAGGAGTGGAAGTTAGTAAAAGAAAATTTTGTTGGGATTGCAACTGATGTGTGTGGCAAGAAGTCTGTTGGAGGCAGCATGGGGAAGGGCAGTGAATAGTGGAATGAAGGAGTGAAGGTAAAAGTGGAAGAGAAAAAGAGGGCTTTTGAAGAATGGCTGCAGAGTAATATTGTAGAGAAGTATGAAAGATATAGAGAGAAAAATGTGGAAGTAAAGCGCAAGGTAAGTGAGGCAAAGAGGGCAGCTGACCTGAGCTGGGGTCAGGGATTGGGTCATTCATATGAAGAAAATAAGTAGTAGTTTTGGAAAGAAGTGAAGAGAGTAAGGAAGACTGGTTCAAGAATTGAAGAGACAGTGAAAAATGGAAATGGAAGATTGTTAAAAGGAGAGGAGGCAAGGAAAAGGTGGGCGGAATATTTTGAAAGTTTACTGAATTCTGAGGATAATAGGGAGGCAGATATAATTGCTGTTCCAAGTGTTGAGGTGCCGGTGATAGGATATGAGAATGAGAGCGAGATTACAAGAAAGGAAGTGAGGAGAGCACTAGATGAAACGAGAGTAGGAAAAGCATCTGGTATGGATGGTGTGAGAGTTGAGATGTTGAAGGAAGGGGGTTGTGACTGTACTTAATGGTTGTTTAAGATTGTTTAATATGTGTTTTGTGTTGTCAATGGTACCAGTAGATTGGGTTTGTGTGTGTATTGTACCACTATTTAAGGGTAAGGGAGATGTGCATGAGTGTTGTAATTCAAGGGGTATTAGTTTGTTGAGTGTAGTTGGAAAAGTGTATGGTAGAGTACTGATTAATAGGATTAAGGATAAAACAGAGAATGCAATCTTAGAAGTACAGGGTGGTTTTAGAAGAGGTAGGGGTTGTATGAATCAGATTTTTAGTTAGGCAGATATGCGAGAAATATTTAGCAAAAGGTAAAGAGGTGTAGGTTGCGTTTATGGATATGGAGAAAGCGTATGATAGAGTTGATAGAGAAGCAATGTGGAATGTGATAAGGTTATATGGAGTTGGTGGAAGGTTGTTGCAAGCAGTGAAAAGTTTCTACAAAGGTAATAAAGCATGTGTTAGGATAGGAAATGAAGTGAGCGATTGGTTTCCGGTGAGAGTGGGGCTGAGACAGGGATGTGTGATGTCGCCGTGGTTGTTTAACTTGTATGTTGATGGAGTGGTGAAAGGTGAATGCTCGAGTGCTGGAACGAGAATTGAAACTGGTAGACGAAAATGACCATGACTGAGAGGTAAATCAGTTGTTGTTTGCGGATGATACTGTACTGGTTGCAGACGCAGAAGAGATGCTTGGCCGAATAGTGACAGAATTTGGAAGGGTGTGTGAGAGAAGGAAGTGAGTTAATGTGGATAAGAGTAAGGTTATGAGATGTACGAGAAGGGAAGGTGGTGCGAGGTTGAATGTCATGTTGAATGGAGAGTTACTTGAGGAGGTTGATCAGTTTAAGTACTTGGGGTCTGTTGTTGCAGCAAATGGAGGAGTGGAAGCAGATGTACATCAGAGAGTGAATGAAGGTTGCAGTGTTGGGAGCAGTTAAGCGAGTAGTAAAAAATAGAGGGTTGGGCATGAATGTAAAGAGAGTTCTATATGAGAAAGTGATTGTACCAACTGTGACGTATGGATCGAAGTTGTGGGGAATGAAAGTGATGGAGAGACAGAACTTGAATGTGTTTGAGATGAAGTGTCTAAGGAGTATGGCTGGTGTATCTCAAGTAGATAGGGTTAGGAACGAAGTAGTGAGGGTGAGAACGGGTGTAAGAAATGAGTTAGCAGCTATAGTGGATATGAATGTGTTGAGGTGGTTTAGCCATGTTGAGAGAATGGAAAATGGCTGTCTGCTAAAGAAGGTGATGAATGCAGAGTTGATGGGAGAAGTACAATAGGAAGGCCAAGGTTTGGGTGGATGGATGGAGTGAAGGAAGCTCTGGGTGATAGGAGGATAGATGTGAGAGAGGCAAGAGAGCGTACTAGAAATAGGAATGGATGGCGAGCGATTGTGACGAAGTTCCGGTAGGCCCTGCTGCTTCCTCTGGTGCCTTGGTTAACCGCGGAGGTAGCAGCAGTAGGGGATTTAGCGTTATGAAGTTTCATCTGAGGTGGATAACGGGGGAGGGTGGGTTGTGGCACCCTAGCAGTACAAGCCGAACTCGGTTGAGTCGCTTGTCAGGCTGGAAGGAACGTAGAAGTCCCCTTTTTGGTTTCATTTGTTTGATGTCGGCTACCACCCAAAATTGGGGGAAATGCCTTGGTGTATGTATGTATAAGCCCATTTTGTGGGAAATTGAAGAAAAGACAGACCTAATGTATTTCTCAAAAGTAAATATGCTGTCGAGAATCACACCTAAAATCTAAAATTTTAAGTCATACAAAGTTAAAGAAGCCTTATCAATACCGAGATACTGTACAGTAGACAAAAAATTGAGAAACAGTAAACGACCCATCACCATCAACATTGTCTGCTGCTGAACCACTACCATTGATCTCATCTATTGCTCAACCAGTAACACCAGCGTTATCAGCGGCCAAGCTACAACTAAAACATTGCCTGCTACCCGTCTCGTCTCCTCGATACGATCTGTTTCAACTTTCGTCAAGTGACACAGATTCAGATGAACCTCATGCTCTTCACAGTGATTAGAACCTGCTATAATACCTACAGTGCATCCTCATCATTTACCCCAACAGTAAGGGAATACAAAGATTCATCATCATCTAAAGTATCGACGAGAAAAATTGAGTGGTCAATGAGTACCAGAGTAATGAGTAGCCAAGCATACTGGTAGTTACTAAAACTGTATGTGGTGTTTAGAGCATGTATTTCTTACATATATCAGTAGTGTATTTATATTTCATAAATGGTTTCTACAGTACTGTATGGTATAGTTCATTGTACTCTACAATACATATATGAAAGAGAGATAGAATTTTGGAGCTGCATAGTGTTGTGGTTGTAGAAAGTACTAAGGAAACAGTACTAAGACAGTACTGTACTGTCCTGTATTACAGGTAATTTTAATAGCGGTCTGTATAGTGTACTTTAATAAACAGTACATGTCATTTTTTTTTCCCCTCAAGGGGTATACTGTACAGTGTACTGTATTTTATAGCTGGAATTTAAAAAATTGACTGTAGAACTTATCTAGCTTATTAGGTCTACATGAGGAATTCCACAACTGTGGGGGACCTAGGAATGTACTGGCCACGATTAAGGAGGTTTCAAGTTTTATCATTATTATGTTATTTTCATTAGTAAAATAAATTTTTGAATATACTTACCCGATGATCATGTAGCTGTCAACTCTGTTGCCCGACAGAAATCTACGGTCGGGATACGCCAGCGATCGCTATACAGGTGGGGGTGTACACAACAGCGCCATCTGTGAGCAGGTACTCAAGTACTTCTTGTCAACAAGAACTCAATTTTCTCCTCGGTCCACTGGTTCTCTATGGGGAGGAAGGGCGGGTCCTTAAATTCATGATGATCGGGTAAGTATATTCAAAAATTTATTTTACTAATGAAAATAACATTTTTCAATATTAATCTTACCCGATGATCATGTAGCTGATTCACACCCAGGGTGGTGGGTGGAGACCAGCATACATGTTAACAAAGAAGCTAAGTATCCCGTATCTTATTTTAGCCGTTATTCAAAATAACAAACATAAAATAAATAAGTACCTGGTAAGGAAGTCGACTTGAACCATTACTCTGCCTTTTTAAGTACGTCTTCCTTACTGAGCCTAGCGATCCTCTTAGGATGCTGAGCGACTCCTAGGTGCTGAAGTATTAAGGGCTGCAACCCATACTAAAGGACCTCATCACAACCTCTAATCTAGGCGCTTCTCAAGAAAGAATTTGACCACCCGCCAAATCAACCAGGATGCGGAAGGCTTCTTAGCCTTCCGGACAACCCAGAAATATTTCAAGAGAAAGATTAAAAAGGTTCTGGAATTAGGGAATTGTAGTGGTGGAGCCCCCACCACTACTACTCTCGTTGCTACGAATGGTCCCAGAGTGTAGCAGTTCTCGTAAAGAGACTGGACATTCTTAAGATAAAAGACGCGAACACTGATTAGCTTTTCCAAAAGGTTGCGTCGAAAATATTCTGCAGAGATCTATTTTATTAAAAGGTCACGGAAGTTGTGATAGCTCTAACTTCGTGTGTCCTTACCTTCAGCCAAGCTTGGTCTTCCTCATTCAGAAGGGAATGAGCTTCTCGTATTAACAGTCTGAAAATAATAGGATAAAGAATTCTCTGACATAGGCAAAGATGAATTCTTAACTGAACACCATAAAGCTTCAGACGGGCCTCATAAAGGTTTTTAAAATAAAACTTAAGAGCTCTACAGGACATAATACTCTTTCTAGTTCCTTTCCAACCATATCGATAAGTTTGGAATAACGAACGATATTGGTCAAGGCCGAGAAGGCAGCTCGTGTTTGGCTAGAAAACCAAGATGTAGAACATGTAGCCGTTTCGGATGAAAATCCGATGTTCTTGCTGAAGGCATGAATCTCACTGACTCTTTTAGCTGGTAAAGCATATCAGGAAAAGAGTCTTAAAGGTGAGATCTTTCAGGGAGGCTGATTGAAGTGGTTCGAACCTGTCTAACATAAGGAATCTTGGAACCACGTCTAAATTCCAACCAGGTGTAACCAAACGACGCTCCTTCGTGGTCTCAAAAGACTTAAGGAGGTCCTGTAGATCATTATTGTTAAAAAGATTTAAGCCTCTGTGACGGAAGACGGATGCCAACATGCTTCTGTAACCCTTGAAAGTGGGAGCTGAAAGAGATCGCTCTTTTCTCAGATATAAGAGGAAGTCAGCTATTTGAGTTACAGAGGTACTGGTCGAGGATACGGATACTGACTTGCACCAGTTTAGGAAGATTCCCCACTTCGATTGGTAGACTCTAAGGGTGGATGTTCTCCTTGCTCTAACAATCGCTCTGGTTGCCTCCTTCGAAAAACCTCTAGTTCTCGAGAGTCTTTCGATACTCTGAAGGCAGTGAGACGAAGAGCGTGGAGGCCTTGGAGTACCTTCTTACGCGTGGCAGACGTAGCAGGTCCACCCTTAGGGGAAGAGTTCTGGGAACGTCTACTAGCCATCGAAGTACCTCGGTAAGTTATTCTCTCGCGGGCCAGAGGGAAGCAACTAGTGTCAACTTTGTCCCAACGTGAGAGGCGAACTTCTGCAGTACCTTGTTGACAAACTAGAACGGAGGGAATGCATATAGATCTAGATGAAACTAATCTAGTAGAAAGGCATCTAAAAGAACCACTGCTGGGTCTGTTGAGAGCCTCTTGGACATCGAGGTTGCGAAGAGATCTATGGTTGGATGGCCCCAGGTGACCCAAAGTCTCTTGCATACATCTCTGTGGAGGGTCCAATATGTTGGAATTATTGTCCCTTCCTACTGAGACAAACTGCTAAGACATTCAAGTTGCCTTGGAAGAAATTTGTTACTAGTGAAAAGTCTAGACCTGTTGAACAGGAGAGGAGGTCACTAGCGAACTCGCACCATGTCAGAGAGTAGGTCCCTCCTTGCTAGGAGATGAACATCAAAGCAGGGAGTTGTCCGTGTTGACCTCCATTACTTTGTCTTGAAGGAGAGACCTGAAGCTTTTCCAGGTCAGACTTACTGCCAGAAGCTTCTTGCAGTTAAAATGCATTGTCCTTTGACGCGAGTTCCATAATCCCGAGCATTCCCTACCGCCTAAGGTCGCACCCCAGCCTACGTCCGATGCGTCTGAGAAGAGAACGTGGTTGGGAGTCTGAACAGTCAGGGGAAGACCCTATAAAAGGTTGATAAAGTCCTTTCCTCAGGTTAGACCAGACTTATCTTCCGGAAACCGGGATCGAGACCGCTTCTAGCGTCTTGTCCTTTTCCAGTGAAGAGCTAGATGAAACCGAAGAGGACGGAGGTGTAGTCTTCCAAGTGACACCAAATGCACCACGGATGACAGTGTCCTAACCAGACTCATCCACAGCCTGACAGGGCCGTATTCCTTCTTCAGCATCTTCTGGATGGATAGCAGGGCTGGGGATTGATCTTCTTGTTCAGCCATGTCCTCATCAGAGGGTTCCTCATCCGAAACTGATGAGGAAACGGCAACGGAGTGGGCAACGTCTGACTCGCTGAATCCGGTCGCACTGGTGGATGCGTGACGGAGCCGGACACAAGATCATGGTACTGCTGCACAGTCTGTGAACTGTCAACCATGGGGAAGCGAGGAAGTACAGCGACAACCCGAAACTGTCTAGACTGTCTGGGTAGTACAGACAACCCCTTATCGGGTTGCTGAGGTTGCCGCACTGCGTCACAACAAGTCACCTCTGCTGGTTGTTGAACGTCTTCCCAGTGACACACTGAACGTCCACAACCACCTCCGAGAGTAGCATAACAACAACGTGCGACTGGCAACCCACACTGGGTCGCACCGGTGGAGGAACCATCTCAACTGGCGGACGTGAGTAGGATACCTCAGCGTCAACAGGGCGTACAACCAACCGGTAGGAAGGTCATTGGCAAGAAGGGTCTTCTCCGTAAAAAATCCTCTATCGAGGACTAAGCTTGGACTGCATGTCTTGCAACAAAGCCCAAGGTCTATGGGAGCAGGTGTGGCAACAGACGGGGTTAGCGACTGAAGCGGAACCATTTACCCTCCCTGGAAGCATGTTATGCTTAAATAAAAGTCCATAGGAGGCTAAGCAGCTTAAGGCTCCTCTCCAAATGACAGAGTCCTCAAGGGAATATCAGAAGGAGGGAGAACAGCACTTTCTCATCTACAGGAACCATATCCGAGAAAAGCTAGGTTCTCTCAGTGAGGGTTTCACTAGTGCAAAAGCAGCAGACCAGAAGGCAACGTTATGAAACTGCTTGACAGTCTGTGTCAACCACAACAGGAGCGTGAGGACATACAGCACTGGTGTATAAGTAGCAGACCAGAAGGCAACGTCATGTAACTGTATGACAGTTTGTGAGTTGGCAACAACCAAAGTTGTGTGGGGAAGCCTCAACTCCTGACTGACTAGTTTGCTGCTGGCGAGTGGCGGTAACCACAGTGTGTTGCGGAGGCTGACACACCGTGTCAAAACACGGCAGCTTGTGGTAGCTCACGCACGGCAACGGAGTGCTCTGTGTGTGGGAGTCATCATACATCTGGCATGGTTGACTGTGCATGGGTGGAGGAGCTCTCACAACAAGAGTGTGAGAGCAGGAAGCCATGCCGGGCGCACAACCGTGGGAGGTGTAGGCCCACGGGTGCATCGTCAACCTTCTCCGCAGTCGGAGTGTGGGAGCTGGCAACAACAAAAGCAGAGTGCTGGTGCGTGGGAGGGGCTGCGGTGGGTTGAGGAGCATGCGGTATGGTAAGCGGAGCATGCTGTAAGGTATGCGGCTCATGCTGCATGGTATGCAGAGCATGCTGTAAGGTATGCAGAGCATGCTGCATGGGCTGCGGAGAATGCCGCATAGTGCTGGAACCCGGCAGCTCTACAGAACCTTCCCACTGCTGATGCGGTAGCTCACGCATGTTAGCAGATGGTGCAGCAAGAACATGCGTCTGGCAGGGTGGACTGCGCATCGGTGGTGGAGCTCTCACAGGTGGAGGGTGGGAGCAGGCAGCCGCAGTATCTGCTGAGCGCACAACCTCGGCGGGTTGTAGGTTAACAGGTGCATTGTCAACCTTCCAGCATGATACTCCTGCATGAAGGAGCAAGCTGAGACTGTATATTCTGCAGCATGGACCACTAGGGTCTATGAAAGACAACAACAAACGGAGCTACTGTCCATTGTGACTGAGGGTCTAAAACAGCTGGTGCGGCAACAGACGGAGTTACTGCCTGTTGCGGTACCACCTTGCCTCTCTTGGGAGGTGTGCAGTTGTCGTACTGCAGCGAGTCCGAACTGACCCAGTGGCTACACCTAGGCCGTTGGACTTGCGCGGAAGGGACCGACTTGCACTTAAAAGCTGCAAGATTTAGTCCATGGTTTCTGCGAGAAACCTCTTCCGCAGACGAGGAATAAATGGGCTCTCTCGTCTTTGTGTGGGTGGGGTGATCACGTCGGCAACGTGTGTAGATACACCCGAAACCACGGAGGGAAACGTCTGTTCGTCGATCAAGGCCTGAGGAACCCATAAGTCCTTCGACATTACTTCTCCCCTGGGCTTGGGAGCTTGTAAGAGGTATCGGACTAGGTGAACAACTGGCACGAACAGACGAACCCTCGAACGCAACACTGTAACACTTTGCGCATATCACTTTATCACTTTTGATTTTCTGTTTGCACTTATTTCACTGAACTCGAAACTTTAAGTGGTTTGTACCTGAAACACGCAATCCTATCCTTCATTAAAAGGTAGTAATTGCGAAAACAGTATTACAATGTAACAGAAAAACATAATGAAAGATAAAGAATTCAGTGGCTGGAAAAGAGACTAAACACTAGATCAAATAAACTACGTTTAAAATCTCTCACCGCATAAAGCCTGGGAACAAGAATAAAACTCTAGAAACGTTTTACCTTCTTCCCCTATAGCGACTAGGGAGAAGAGCAAAAAACGAGAACAACGTTACCCGCTTGAACGAAACGTTTATCCTCCTCTCTCTCCCTCCGTCTCTATCTCTCTCTCTCTCTCTCTCTAGACTTAGAACCTGAGAGATGAGCCCAATTATATATATCGTTAAAACATATTATTTGTAAAGGAAAAAAACAAAGGTTTCCCAAATAAAAAGTTCCTTTATTAGAATTAAAACCATTTAAGCTAAGAAAGAATGAACGAAACGCTAGAATCGGTTTACTCTTACTGCAACGTGAAACCGTGAAATACTCTCTCTCTATCGTAACGATAGAGCGCAAGTTGAACGTTCTGAACGTCAACAACTGCGGAGACTAAACAAAACGTTAGTTCAACTTTGAAAACAGTACGAGACTATCAAAGAAATTCTTTCAAAAACATTAAAATTAAAATAGCATAAATTCTAAACAGGAAAAACGATATGACGGGCTCAATGTTAATTAACTTCAGTTCCAAGTAAGGACCGCCTACTATTAGGAAAGGTCTATAAATGGCGGAGAGATATAAAATAAATCTATAACTTTGTTAAGCAAAATTACCAAAAACCTAAACACACTTCCGTCTAAGGGAAGGGTGAGTCATAAAAAGTGAAAGAGAGTCTATACTCTCTTCGACACCAACACTTCCGTCTGAGGGAAGGGTCGGCCATTTAAAAGTGAAAGAGAGTCCATACTCTCTTCGTCACCATAATTAAATCAAATTAATTCCAAAAGCTTGCTAAGCTAATGATAAAGCTTCCTGAATAGCGAAGGCTAAACTCTAGAGCAAATACATCACCAAATCGTGAACAATAACTCCAGAATCAACAGCGTATCCAAGTAGGTCTAGCCGGTGGCACGACAGAGGAAAAATTGAGTTCTTGTTGACAAGAAGTACTTGAGTACCTGCTCACAGATGGCGCTGTTGTGTACACCCCCACCTGTATAGCGATCGCTGGCGTATCCCGACCGTAGATTTCTGTCGGGCAACAGAGTTGACAGCTACATGATCATCGGGTAAGATTAATATTGAAAAATCATTATTATTGTTACTTGCCAAGCTAAAAACCTAGTTGGAAAAGCAAGATGCTATAAACCCAATGGCTCCAACAGGGAAAAATAGCCCAGCGGGGAAAGGGAACAAGGAAATAAAACGATATAAAACTTGATGGCAAACTAAAATAAAATATTTTTAAAAACAATAACATTAAAAGATCATTCATATACTGTATAGACTATAAAAAGACTGATGTCAACCTCTTCAACATAAAAACTTTTGCTGCAAGTTTGAGCTTTTGAAGTTCTGCAGATTCAACTACCCGATTAGGAAGATCATTCCATAACTTGATCCTAATGATGGAGAAGGCCTGACTATTAAAATTAACTGCATGCCTAGTATTACGAACAGGATGGAACTGTCCAGGAAGACCTGAATGTAAAGGATGGTCAAAATTATGAAAAATCTCATACATGCATAATGAACTAATTGAACGACAGTGGCTGAGATTAATATCTAGACCAAGAATAGGAAATTTAATAGACCGTACGTTCCTGTCCAACAAATTAAGATGAGAATCAGCAGCAGAAAACCAGACAGGAGAACAATACTTGAAACAAGGTAGAATGAAAGAATAAAAACACACTTCTTCAGAATAGATTGATCACCAAAAATCTTGAAAGACTTTCTAAATAAGCCCATTTTGTGGGAAATTGAAGAAAAGACAGACCTAATGTGTTTCTCAAAAGTAAATATGCTGTCGAGAATCACACCTAAACTTTTAAGTCATACAAAGTTAAAGAAACCTTATCAATACCGAGATCTGGATGTTGAGGAGCCATTGTCCTTGACCTACTTACAACCATACTTTGAGTTTTGTTAGGATTCAACTTCATACCCCATAATTTGCACCATGCACTAATTTTAGCTAGATCTCTATTAAGGGATTCAACAACCCCAGATCTACACTCTGGAGGAGGAATTGATGCACAGAAAGTAGCATCATCTGCACATGCAACAAGCTTGTTTTCTGGGCCAAACAGCATGTCATGTGTATATAGTATGAAAAGTAATGGGCCAAGAACACTACCCTGTGGAACACCCGATATCACATTCCTATACTCACTACGGTGCCCTCCAACAACAACTCTTTGAGATCTATTACTTAAAAATTCAATAATTATGCTAAGAAACAACCAACCCACTCCCAACTGTTTGAGCTCAAAAACAAGGGCCTCATGATTAACACGGTCAAAGGCAGCTCTAAAATCAAGGTCAATCTTACAAACTTCCTGACCACAATCAAGGGATTTCTGTACAGCATTGGAGATTGTGAGAAGGCCATCACATGCTCCAAGGCCTTTACGAAAACCAAATTGCAAACTAAGGAGCAGATGATTACCTTCAGCAAAACCTATAAAGACGTTTTGCAAAAAGACGTTCAAAAACTTTAGTTAATTTGGGAGTTATGGAAATAGGGTGGTAATCAGTTGGACTTGAGCTACCACTAACACATTTACACAGTGGAGTAACATTACCAATTCTCCAATAAGTGCTAAAAGCTCCTCTTCTTGCTAACTTGTGGAAAATAACAGATAATTTGAGCTAAGAAATCTGCAGTCTTTATAAAAAAAAAAAAAAGGAAAAATACCATTTGGGTCTATACCTCCATAAGCATCAAAGTCCATCAACAGAGCTTTAATTTCACGAGATTGAAAAACTAAACTAGTTAAGTTTAGCCTCAGGAATACAGGAATGAAGAAGTTAGGGTTTCTCATTACTCTGCTTACTATAAAAAACATAAGCCAAAAGGGTTGCCTTCTCCTTTGGACAGTGAGTGACAGAGCCATCTGGTTTAAGTAAAGAAGGAACTGTTGCATCTACACCAAAGGAGTGCAAATTTAAGGGTAGTCCACAACTTATGTTCCAGGGTTGTACCAGAAAGGGTTTCTTTTATGGTTAGAGTGTATTCCTTTTCAGTTGAAGCATAAACTCTCTCAGCAAAAGCTCTAAGCCGAATATAGTTATTCCAGGTCAAATTTAATCTGTTACCCTTCCAAAGATGATAGGCCTCCTGCTTCTCCAAATGAGCACGTCCACAATCATCATTGAACCATGGTTAGTCCTTCACTTGGTACCTTAGTAAACAAGAAGGAATACGCCTATCAATTATGTTAACTAGATTCTCATTCAAAGGGACAACAGGATCAACACTAATATACAATTGTGACAAATTCAAGCCCAAAAGATCATGCAAAATCCCTTTCCAGTCTGCTAGAGATTTTATACAAATCTTACATGAGGTTGCTCATTCTTCACTACTAATGAAATCAAGGCATGATCAGATGTCCTGACTGGAGAACCAACCTTACTTGCTATAATGCCCGGAGAGTCAGTGTATATGAGGTCGAAGCAGTTACCAGACCTGTGAGTAGCTTCACTTACGATTTGCTCACAGCCTGATTGACAGGCAAAGTCTAAAGCTCTTAATCCATAGCGATTGGTAGGAGAAACAGAACTTAACCACTCCCTTTGGTGAGCATTGAAATCACCAACAAAGACAAAAGAAGCCTTTCTATCATCTTGTATCTTAGCCATAATGGAAAGAACACAATTTAAGATAGAATCATCCATACCTGGATTCCAGTAGATCGAACACAAATAGAATTTGTAATGCCTGCCCAAACTTTTGTTACCTGAATCTCATAACATCCACATTCATAGCAGGACTTACAAGAAGAAGGGTACTCAGTCTTAATACATACCGCCATTATCAACGTTATTGGCTTCTTAAAACCAGTTATAAGGAACTCAGATGAGTGCCTCATATTAGAAACCAAAGTTTCTGAGCACAAAAGAATATCATACTGTCTGGACACAACTGTAAGGCCTTGAATATTTGCATGAAGACCACGAACATTGCAATACAGTAGACGACATTGACGAAATCTAGGACGTACTGGTCCCGGATTTTGCTAAATGTCTCCAGAGAGCATAAGAATTAATGGTAATAAAAGAGATAAATCATACTAAAAAACTAAATCAACAAGAATGATAACAAAAACAATATGTACAGAAATATATATAGTGATTGATCACGCCCACAGACTGTAGAAATAAAAATCGGAAAAACTGGTCAACATGAATGAGCCGATACACCATGCAATGTTAAATACCCTCCAAGATAGCCACTTCAACTGAAGGGAGGACAGTAAGGATGGTTTTGAGAAGAAATAGAATCAGATAAGGAAATGACAACCTCTTGATAAACCACCAGGCATCCATAGCCCTTCTATTAAGCCTACCCAACACACCATTTAAAATAAAAACAATAGGAAGAAAAGAGAAAGAATAGAATAGTGTACTCAAGTATACCCTAGACCAAGAGAACTCTAATCCAAGACAGTGGAAGACCATGGTACAGAGGCTTTGGCACTACCCAAGACTATTCCTATTGTGTACATCTACTGCACAGTATATGACTAACCAGGATAATTTTGCTACTGTATATATTTAAAAAGGGTTCGAAGCTAAGGGGGCCTCTTTTCTAGTGTGTCCCTGATGCCTTTTTAAAAGGGAGAAGTGCTGCCTAACTCAGCACAAGGGCAGTGACCCCATTGTTAATACTTATTTTCCAGACCATATGGTCACTGGCAAGGGTTTCCAGATCACTTGATCAAATTCTAATTTCTTTAAGGTTGATTTGGCTTGGTCTTGGTATCTCTTCAGTGGCCATTTCTTAAGTTTCAGTATTAAATATGTTTTAGGAGCTATTTTTCAAACATACAAAACATGCAACCAAGGCAGCATATTTGGCGATTGTTGGACTTGTCTTCTTTGCTTGTGAATCCTGTTGGTTTTAGAATTTGTGTGTGGAATCTAACCTTTCCAAGTGAGGCCTATAACTTTATGCTAATATAAAAATGCTCCAGTTACTTGACATAGTGTTGATATAGTCCATGCTTTCACACCTTCGTGAAGATTTGTGATACATGAAACTCTGCATACAGTACTTGGATTTTAGTACCCAGTCTTAGATGACTGTTCTGGAAATCTTGGTTTGTCCACAGCCAGCCAAAAATAAGTGAAGCAATGTTTATCTTATCCAGAATACCTTTGCTGATCTCAGTAGCGAGTGAAAAAATGTGCATCATCAAGAGTAAAGATGGTCATATTGTAATTTAGATTAATTTGCTTCTACATTGAAATGAAAGAGCCAAGTATTTTGAGAAATTTCCAGGTGCCTCTTTTCCATAAAATCAGAAAACTACTGCCACTTCACTAACATGACTCTAATTTCCTTCTTTATAGCATCCTTCTGCTTGAGGATGGTACATATTGTTGATGTACTTCTCTCATATTGGCGAGCCAGCTCAATCACTCGTACACCACTCTCATATTTTTTTATTATTTCATGCTTTGCTTTATCTCGATAGTCATCATATAGTTTTTCTTTTCACTACCCTACTTTGCACTTGCTTGCTTTGCCCCCATTGCTTTTTCACTTAATTCTGATATAGTGCGTGACCACGCATTTATAGAATACACCCTAAGAATCTTTACGTTATTTGTCAGTGAACAAGTAAGGATATGAAAAATAAATAAAACCCCCATCTAAACCATCAGTAAAAGTATAACAGCTTTCATAACCAATGCTAGCTAAGTTTCATATGATACTCCCCCGGTTTGTATACCATAAACTAGAAATTCTATGGCAAGTACTTCTATGAATTTGGGCAATGCCACCCAGCGATGAGGTAGAGAAGGCCATTCAACACTGAGAGGCACTTGAGAAAAGCCTGGTGTTGCATTTTGAAGTAATATCTCGAGGTTGAATTGAAAGTTGGAAGAAATTGGGCGGAAACAGAGGTAAAACGAAATGGGTCTATACAAAATATACATTTTGAAAAAATAACACATTCGCATTCAAAATTCAGACCGTTATAATTAATGTTACAAAACTCTTGCATACCTGAGCCCGTTCTTTACTCTTAATTCTAAATAAGCATTACCGTTATGTGTATTTTTTTACCAACGTGAAAGAGAATGAATGTAATGCTAAAACGTCCTAAACTCGCATTAAGCATAACATCAGCCATACTTAACGCAATCAAGCTCTCTTAAGTGTATATATATATATATATATATATATATATATATATATATATATATATATATATATATATATATATATATATATATATATATGATGTTAATGACGAAGCCATATCCCCTTAACACAATAATCATTTCTGATTGTCAGTGTCCGTTCACATTCTCAAATATGGCATAAAAATTTTCAATATATTCGGGTTCAAAATTACCCATCTGAGAGAGAGAGAGAGAGAGAGAGAGAGAGAGAGAGAGAGAGAGAGAGAGAGAGAGAATTGTTATAAATAACAAAATCTAGGCAACTACAAGCAGAAAAAGTTAGATAGCAACTCCTCTCCATGTGATAGGACCAGGAAAACGGACCTTAAGAAAGAGGATAGACCTAGGTTTACCTTAACTTAAGGGTAATTATGTGGTTCACTAGACTTCTGAACCATTCATGCATAATACAGTAGTTTGCGATTACCTCAACCAATATAACATAGAAACGAGGATATGAAAATTATATAACTTCAACACCAAATTTCCTAGTAACTTCATAAATAAATTGGAAATGCCTACTATACGTGGGTATTTCGTATGGCCTACCAGAGTTTATTACACTAGAGCACATAAATACCAACGAACTTCGTAATCAAGACGTAAAATTAAGCATCGAATAACAAATTTTGTACGGGTCGTAATAATACTAAGCATCGTAAGAAAAAAAAGGTAATAATGATAATCATAACTCATCATACACTGATAAACAAATTAAATTAATTCACCAAGCTCGTCAGCCTAACTCTTCGCTTGTTTATCACAATCAGGATAAAATCCGGTTCAGTGCTATTAATTAATACCTACATATTCTGGGAAATACGTTTGTACCTTTCAGAATCATTACACGAAAAACCTACGCCCTTTTTCTTCTGAATAGCTGTACAGTACTCTAATTTCCCCTCCGGTTCTCCCTGCAATACTCATCTAATTTTAACATTAAGGAAAATAAACATACCCAAATAGAATTTCGTCGGTAAAACAGTATTTCCAGGGTTCCATTGGTGGCAGCTTGGACAGAGTACTTCAAAGTATTCATGTAACTTCACTCGTTGCAGAACGAAGCGTCATGTTAATCCTACCCTTTTCTACATTTCAATGTGTTTCATACTGATTGGAACAAGAAACATGATAACATATGGTCTTCGGAGTTCCACATTAGATGTGACATTCTAAATACATCTACCCGACTATACTTCTCATAATGTTTTAAAACTAATTTCGTTGCAGTTACAAATTTCAAATACGAATAAGTTACTACCGCGTACTCTTACTCTTGCTCTTACCTATACAAAAACACTCGACTTACAGTTGACACGATAAAAGTAAACCCCATCCCGGTGCTTTGTAAATTTGGTAACATGACAAATGCAAAAGTTTCATCATGTTTTAAAACTTATCTAATTTTTAAAATTTACTTCACTGCAGCCACAAATCAGTATTTTCTAACACAAACGAATAAATTACTACCGGTTATCTTGCCTATACAATAGACATTACTCACACCCCAGTTTCTGTGGCGTGGCAAACGCATAGAGAAAGAGATTCATAAGGGTGAAAATATAATAAAAACTGTATTAAAATTTCCACTTAGATACTAACTTGACACGTGCGGCGAAGATGGGAGCTGATTGGCTGTTAAGGAAACCATCGGCCAATGAGAACTTCGCTGTGAGCGTTTACTTGCTCCTGTGGCCGAGATCCTTTGTGAAATTGTGATTCTCATAAAGTGGTTAGTATTATCTTGCATTTGTGATTGTCGATACGTACTTCAAGAAGATGGCTTGTATCTGAAGGCATTGCTTAGTTTGACGTGTTTTTTCATGACTGGTATTTGCCTTTTATCCAGTGACGTATTTTTCTTTATAGGGCTTTGGGGGTTTTACTTTGGTATAATTTGTAGATTTATATATAATATGGTAGTTTGGCTATTGTTAATGTATCGCAGTTAATATGCCACTTAGCCTTATGCAATGTATTCCATGCACGTGGCTGCTACCAATTATTCCTATCACAATTTGAGCATTGATTAACTTTTTTTTTTTTCAAGTTTCCGCCAGTTACCTCATAAGGAATTTTAGATTTTAGCGTTGGTTCAGCTTTTCCTCTATTATTATCTGTAACTTCCCTTTTGTTTACGCTACCTTGCTTATAACCTCCCATCTGTTATATTCTGTAACTTCCCTTCTGTTTCCGCTACCTTGCTTATATCTTACTCCCCCTATGTTCCTGCTACCTTGCTTATATCATACTTTCCCTCTGTTCCCGCTACCTTGCTTATATCGTACATTCCCTCGGTTCCCGCTACTTTGCTTATATCTTACAATTTCCCCTCTGTTCCCACTACCTTACTTCCCCTCTGTTCCCGCTCCCTTTTTTATATCTTACTTCCCCTCTGTTCCCGCTACTATGCAACTTTCCCTCTGATCCGTTACCTTGTTTTCTATCATCCAAATGCCCCACTACACTTACTTAATAACCTTTAACTTCCACTTTTAACGGCAGGGTTTTTCCATATTTGTACTTGGGTAATGAATGGCCTAACAGGCCCCACCACCAGGCCTTATATACAATAATAATTACCCCTAGTAGATGAAAGCAGGCTGTAAATAAACATTGGTAATGCTCACGTTTGCTTTCAGGGCTAGAACACCAGTTTGACGAAGTCAGTTCAAAAGCCCCTTCTTTTATATGATTGTTAGACTCTACTGACCATATTTCCTTGTCCCATTTCCTCAACTGACTATTTTCTGATCTACAAAACTGTAATATTTATATTTGTACTATAAAGGCTCGTAAGCCATATGCAACAGATCAACCAGAACGGTACAATTTCTCCTACTGATCGCCAATAAACAATGCTCGACCGTTGGCAATTCCCTACTCGTATTTGAAAAGTTGAATCTCACTCGACTATCGCACCGATATACATGCAACCATTACAGTCTGAGGTTTTGTTTTCTTAATATTAGAGAAGGGCAAAACGGGAATTTATTAATAAATCAAAAATGTGTTGAATACATTTTTAAATATTGTTATTATCCCGGCTCCAACTGGGAAAGCAACGTAGTTCAGAGAATAATGCAGAATTGTGAAATATTAGATCGTTTAACAATGTTAAATAGATAATCTATGTATAAGCTATGAATCTAAACTTAAGGTAACCTGTTCATCAGTAAAGTATTTGCAACAAGTTTAAACTTGTTCCATCGTTCCACAATCTAGTCATAGCAGAAATAGATCTAGAGTTCTGTGTAGTATTGAGCCTTACGATGGAGAATACAAGCCTGATGGTGATAGAGCTAACTATATACCTATAGTCATTTTTTTTAGCGGGGCATATTTGCACCGATCGAAGGGCACGTTTTAGCTCTGAAAATCTCCTAATAGCTGATTGGTCGGAAGTAGTTTTGTCCGAATACCATTATTGTTTTCAAAAGATTACCAACTAATGTGAATCGAAACTTATTTATTAATCTAAATTTCTCCCTTAGATATAGGTTTTATCAATAAATAATGTTAAATAAATAGATATATTATGAAGTATCGTGATGGTAAATCTAGATCTAATAACAACACCCGCTGAAGTCAACGACAGGAACTTGTTTTCGATGCACGCTGCACAATTTTGTTACTTTTCACATATTTCAACACAAATTGAGACAAATTACACTAAGAATAAAAAAAAAAACATATTATAAACTTACTTTGAATGCCAGAATCTACTAAGACCGTGGAATTGATAGAATTAACTCATGGTGAAAATAGCGGTTCGGTTAAGACAAGACTCACATAGAGTGGGTCCTGGGTAAAACGACCATTCTACTATCAAACACCAAAGAGAGAAAGGAAGGGAGATTGTAACTCGGCGGTGAAATTATGAATTTGTTTAATTGTGATTTTTATGCAATTTATGCAACACTACAGTATCCTCAACCGAAAATATTGCTATCAATAAAATCTAAAACGTTACGAAAAAAAAATAACAAACACTTTCTATACGGACTTCCATCATAGGCCTATGATGTAAGTCGTATAAAAAGGGATAGGAGAGAGACGTCAGTCGAGATGTAGGAACACACATATGCATGCGTGTGTGACATCACCGATTTATCTAGCATGTGTACAAGCTACATATTTTACACATTACACTAGAATCTAAACTTTTGCTAAAAAAGATAGAAAACCCTTTCTATACAGACTTATTGTACATCATAGACCTATGATGTAAGTCCGCATAGAAAGGGGTTATTTTTTGTTAAAGGTTTAGATTTTATTAATAGCAACATGTTCGGTTTGAGGATACTGAAGTGTTGCATAAATTGCATAAAAATCACAATTAAACGAATTCCTAATTTCACCGCCGAGTTACAATCTCCCTTCCTTTCTCTCTTTGGTGTTTGATAGTAGAATACTCGTTTTACCCAGGATCCACTCTAAGTGAGTCTTGCTTTAACCGAACCGCTATTTTCACCATGTGTTAGTTTTATCAATTCCACGCTTTTAGTATATTCTGGTGTTCAAAGTAAGTTTATAATAACGTTTTTTCTATTCTTTGTGTAATTTGTCTCAATTTGTGTTGAAATAAGTGAAAAGTAACAAAATTATGCAGCCTGCATCCGAAAACAAGCTCCTGTCGTTGCCTTCGGCGGGGTGTTGTTATTAAATTTAGATTCACCATCAGGATACTTTATATCTATTTATTTAGCATTATTTATTGACAAAACCTATATTCAAGGGAGAAATGTAGATTAGCAAATAAGTTTTGATTCACATTACTTGGTAATCATTTGAAAACAATGATGGTATCCGGGCAAAAATACTTCCGATCAATCAGCTATTAGGACATTTTCCAAGCTAAATGGGCACCCCTGCGAGTCGGTGCAAATATGCCTCGCTAAAAAAAATTGACTTTAGTGCAGTCTGGGGAGGTTCGAATGCAAAGGATGGACGCAATTATGTAAAATCCTATGCAACAAGCACAAAGAACTAATTGAAAGACACTGCCAGCGATTGTTATCAGGATCATGGATAAGGAATTTGATTTACTTTACTTCGCATATGATGTATAAAACTTCAGCATGTAGGCCTATTTTGAACCTTATATATCGTCTCATATTAGTCAGTGCAGAAATTATCTTAATTTTCTGACTGCAGTTCGATGCACATTTCTATTGATTCGTAATATATTGAAAACTAATAATCATACCGCGTAGTGATGAATATTATATTTTTGTTATAGAACCAAGAAAGCAGCCCCTAAAATAAGTAAAACGGTTACAATACCAAGATATGTAAAGTGACTTATGTTTCTCGGTTCAAAAAGTGTTAATCTATATATATAAAAAAAATGTTTATGGCACCCATATATTTCCTCGAATATTAACACAAACTTGTTTTTAAAAATCCACACATTTGCTTCATGTGATTTTCAAAAATCATATTGAGCAAGAGATTCCTGTCAACTATGTATATGCAATAGTTTCAAGTTTGGCATATCCACCTATATTATCGTTTAGCTTAAATTCCTTTAAATGTTTTATGTGTTGAATGGGTTAAACGACTAAATACATTTTGACATATGTAAAGCACAATATGTAGATATTTTGAAACCAATTTTCAACTTTTGCCAACAACAGAGAGAGAGAGAGAGAGAGAGAGAGAGAGAGAGAGAGAGAGAGAGAGAGAGAGAGAGAGTCGTGGTGAGTAGAATTAAAGGAATGCAAGATGAAATTGCCAGATATTATAATGGAAAGGCATTTTGGTTGTTTTTGTGAAGGCATTAATAAAGACAGAAAGTTCATGTAATTATGTGATCATCTTGGTCTAGCATAAGTTTGACAACAATTAGTTGCTTTTACGTTTGGCATTAATTTAGAAGTACCTTTACATTTTGTTTTCCATCGTAATTAAATTATTTTTGTTCCTACAGTCAGACAGCCTCTCTTTCTCTGACGTCATGTCACTCAACGCTTTAAAAAAGATTCAGAACTAGACGTATCGCGGAAACTTGTACCATTAAGCCAAGAAATGTTGGCTAGAAAATTATGTCACAGTAGTCCCAAACTGATCATGAGAGCTGTGTTTTTGTAGGCAAGTTTCAGTTATTGTATTTTTCATTTGATTAATACTACTGTACACTGTGATGATGTGTATTTTTCCCGGATAGGATTAGGCTTACTACAGTATTTCAGATTAAGGAAATTATATGTATATCACTAATTAAGCTACAACCATTAAAAACAGGATGCTATAAGCCCAAGGGCTCCAACAGGAAAAACATCCCAGTGAGGAAAGGTAATAAACAAATAAGAGTAGTATCGCAGACATTTGAACCTTAACCCAAGAAAGGTTAGCTAGAAAACTATGTCACAGTAGTCCCGAACTGATCATGAGCGCTGTGATTTTGGCGGCAAATGTCAGTTATTTTATTTTTTATTTGATTAATACCACTCTATACTGTGATTATGTGAAATTTTTCCCGTATAGGATTAGGCTTACTACAATATTTCAGATTAAGGAAAATTATATATATTATTATCACTAGCTAAGCTACAACCATTAAAAACAGGATGCTATACACCCAAGGGCTCCAACAGGAAAAAATAGCCCAGTAAGGAAAGGAAATAAACAAATAAAAGTAGGTAATAAACAATCAAATTAAAATATTTTAAGAACAGTAACAACATTAAATTAGATTTTTTATATATAAACCATAAAAGCTTTAAAACTCAAGAGGAAGAGCTATAAGATAGAACAGCATGCCCGAGTGTACCCTCAAGCAAAAGAACTCTAATCCATGACAGTGGAAGGCCATGGTACAGAGGCTATGGCACCAGCCAAGACTAGAGAACAATGGTTTAATTTTTGAGAGTCCTTCTCACCAGTCATGAATGTTTTCAAAGGCAACCACAACCTTTTGTAAACAAACTCACTTTCTTTCCTTTCTCGCCAACTAACTCATGACCTTTCCTCCCATTATACTTTCTGTATTTTGTTCACCAAGATCTTGGCGGATTGAACAAACCATGATTACTGTCATATGTGTTTTCACATATGCTAACCATTTTACTACATGTTCTATGCATTTCCCCAGTTCTCACCATATCAATAGGCCTACTATTTTTCTCATAGCTATATACTGTATTCTATGTGTTTCCACAGTTCTTACCATATCAGTAGGCCTACTATTCTTCTCATAGCTATATATTCCATGTTTCCACAGTTCTCACCATATCAGTAGGCCTACTATTTTTCTCATAGCTATATATTCCATGTTTCCACAGTTCTCACCATATCAGTAGGCCTACTATTTTTCTCATAGCTATATATTCCATGTTTCCACAGTTCTCACCATATCAGTAGGCCTACTATTCTTCTCACAGCTAATATACTATACAAACAACTAATCTCGATTGCTTTAGCTTTTTATTATTACCACATTCAACGACCATGCCTCGCTTCCATAGAGGGAAGTAGGATAAGAGCTATGCTGCAGAACGGTACAATTTCAATACGCAAGTGTTAATCCATAACGGTAGAGCCATCGTCACCATCACTGTTGTAATGTAGGCATTGTTAAAGGATCTCTCTCTCTCTCTCTCTCTCTCTCTCTCTCTCTCTCTCTCTCTCTCTCTCTCTCTCTGGTAAAGAATGCTTGGTTCAACCATACTATAGTTTCTCATCTTGTCTCTCAAGCTTCTTGCTAAGCTTGCTTATCTAGTGACTTACTCCTCACCTCATCCTACCACCATCCGTTATATTTATTCTCAAGATACGTTACTCAGCCTCTTCCATTTCAAGACATTACCTGTCAACTTATAAATTAATGTTCTTGTTCATAATTCCCACTCATTTCCTCACTAGATACGGACATGACAAGACATTTTATTAAGCTAGACTTAATAATACAAGTAACCGGAATAACAAGAAATTTCTTAATAAAACAAAAAACTCCTAAATATCACATTTCAATATAACCTTAACATCTGATACGACTGGTGTTAAAATAACCACAAATATCTCGGCTTGTGTATCACAGTCACGGAAAAATCTACCATTCAGGCACCTTCAATAAATACCTATAGACTACGTGAACCACTCATTTCACGAAGACCCTTGTAGCTGTCACATGCCACAATTTCCATCACCCATGAAATACTTAACTTATTTTGATGATGCAAAATAAAGTTTTATTGAATTATCATCAAAGGCAGCTTTGAGCTTTGGCCACGGTAAAATCTGCACTTACGTAACCTTAAATACTACAGTAATGGGAACGAAACACATCCCATCCACAAACAAGTATATTATTTAACATATTTTGAAACTTACCTAATTTAAAAGCGTCTTCATTAGTCATAAATCACTAAATTATAAGTTAATCTCGCGTACACTGCCTATAGACACAATGGGTAATTGACAACTAGGTGAAGGGGAAGCCGTGGAGGTGAACCCCGTGCTATCCAGAAATTGGAGCGTGGCAAATGCATACGAATCCGTAAGGTTGAAAATGCCATCAATTACTATTATAATATCGCCCTTAACATTTGCTTGCCACGTGCTGTGTGGGTGGATTCTGATTGGCTGGTGCGGCGGGCATTAGCCAATGAGAGCTCAGCAGCGAGTGTACCAGTTTTCGTCACCCTCAAACAGGCAAAGACGAGACTTAAACTACTAGTTTTATTTCTCCCTTGTGAACATCGATACGCGATTTATGATGCCCTGCTGTAGCAGTGTTTTCTGCCTCCCAAAGAGTGACGTATGTTGTTCAAGAATAGTTATTTGTCCTTTATCCCTTTACTTACGTTATCTTACTGCGATGGGTGTATTGCATCAGTATAATGTGGTATAATCTATGATGATTTACCAATTTGACTGTTGCTGATGTTTAGCTGTCAACCGTTTGCCACGTAGGCCTATGTGTATTGTTAAAGTATATTTTGGCTTCCTTAGCTTGTTATTCTGATAAATTGATTTTTTTTCTTATTTACTTTAAGGGGAAGTTACTTTTGTTTGTAACCCAATAGATTTCTGTATAATTGAAACGACAAGTCAATGCACGTAGCTGAACAGATAGCCAGACCTACTTACTCTTACCTGTTTGGACAAATTACATAATTTGGTGTACTCTGTAACTTGTACTGGAATCCACTCATTTCCTAGAGGAGGAGGTGTGTGTGTGTGTTGCATTTGCACGAGAAAGGTGAAGTTGCAAAAGGTTTGAAATTCAGATGAATGAGGAAACTGGGAACATTACAGCAGAAGATAGCGCTCTAATAGACAGCAAAATATCCTTGTACTGGCGGGGAATAGTAAACCAGTACTATCTAAAGCCTATGAATAAGCAGGAAAATAAATTTTTGGAACTAATAGATAAATATTAACGATTTCCTAAACTGGAATAACTAAGGTCCGTGCTTTAGTTTTCAACTATGACATTTATTTTATGATGAGATTTACAACTTTCGTGCATGCAATTTGGAACACTTTTTATTGGCTTTGGTTTTAAAACTAAAAATCTTTATCTTTGACAGCACAACAAATCCAATGATATACGTGTATTTAATTTTTCGGAAATTAATTGGATAAATCAACTTTGGTCTGTTACCAAATGTTGGTAAAATTGTTAGTTATAATTTAATTTTGGGAAGATATCACGTTATTGCATTCCGAAGTCAACGTAGTATGCTGTATTTCCGTATTGACACTATTACATCTGATGCCAGGAAGCTTGTTCACCTTACGTTGGCTAACTTTTAACTTTTTTTATATGTTGGATGGTATCCCGCTGATAATTGTTAAAGTTTTGACTATTCGTTTATTTATTCATTATATTGCCTCATTTGCGTGGCTCGCCATGGGCTCTTACAGCTTTGAGGTTTGACTAACCCAGACTTGCGATTAAAGCACGTAACGAATTTATTTCGAAACTGACCTTCAACTTTTTGTTACTGTTTTTAGAATGATTTATTGTTAATTTGTTCTCATAATTTTTTCCCTGTTGGAGCCCTTGGGCTTATAGCATCTTGCTTTTCCAACCAGGGTTGTAGCTTGGCTAGTAATAATAATAGTAATAACACTAGAACTGCTGTGAACCGATGTGATGCCCTTTGTGCAAATGAAAAGATTTTCATGAATATAATAACAAATACTTTAGTAAATAGGGAACATGGATTTGCTGTATGTCACGACTTCATAACTACCAAGAGTTTGACATCATTTGGCAGTTTTTTAAATGGTATTAATTAAGGAATATTTTTTACAGTTTATTATTATATTATCATATTCTTACAGGGGGAAGTCATATATTTCTCTGCTGATCAACGAGTTTACAAAACGATTCAAGACTAGGCCTATTGTCTCAACTGCCATTAGTGAAAAGCTAAGTTAAAAAGGACGGTTTGGAAACGACCAGAACGTCAATATATTGGTATGCTTAATTTTCTCGTTTAACATTGATTTTTTTTGTATAATGGTATTTTATAGTATACTGTGAGGTAACATTTAAGTATTTTTTTATTTTATAGTATTTCATAGTATAGGCTACTGTGAGGCAACATGAAAGTATGATAAATTGAATTTTGTTTACTAAAGCATTTCACAGGTAGAAAAAAAATGTTTATATTCTTATAAGAGGGCCTGTTGAAAACGTCACTGCTGGGTGATCTGCCACTGTCAGACGGATTCGAGCCCCACTCAAATTGCTCGATAGTTTCTTAAGTGTCTGCAGCCACACCATCCTTGTTTGCTAAGGATGGGGCTTATTTGGGGGATCCAATGGGTCTACCTATTGAGCCATGAGCAGCCATTGCCTGTCCCTCCCTAGTCATGGGCTTGTGCGCTTTTCATTTGCATATATGGTCAGTCTCTAGGGCATTGTTCTACTAGCTAGGGTATTACCACTGTCCCTTGTCTTTGCCATTCATTAGTGGCAGTTAAACCTTTTACAACTGAAGTGGTCCCACGTATAATGTTCGCCGCACGTTGTCATGTTAAAGTTACATACTGTACATGCATGCCTTCATGAGAGTGTGTGGAAGGCTTACAGTGTGGACAAGAATAGAAGAATAATTACTTAAGAGATTATTATGGAATGTAGATTTACTTAGTGACAAACTTGATTATGGAAATTTGATTTTACAGAATTTTGATACAAACTAATAGTTTATTGGGTTGTCATTGATTATGCAGTAATTATGTGGTTGCCGTT
Organism: Palaemon carinicauda; assembly: GCF_036898095.1. NCBI lineage: Eukaryota > Metazoa > Arthropoda > Malacostraca > Decapoda > Palaemonidae > Palaemon > Palaemon carinicauda. The sequence goes on from NC_090745.1 coordinate 92,349,097, forward strand.
TAGTATGTGGCCTACCTTTCGAGTATGGCCTACAAAATTCTATGTTTTGGTATGTAGCCTATCCTAACCTACCTAACCTAACAAGTCAGGTAGGCCACATACTAAACCAGAATAAAAAAAGGTAGGCCACATACTAAACTGGTGTAGCAGGACTTTTTTCCCCCCCTGACTGAAATTCCCCCCAGTAAAATTAGCCTAGGATCGATTTCCTCCCGGGAAAATTAGAGGATCGATTTCCCCCCCCCCCCCCCGGGAAAATTAGCCTAGGATTGATTTCCCCCCTGGGAAAATTAACCTAGGATCGATTTTCCCCCCCCTCCCCTGGGAAAATTAGCCAAAGATCGATTCCCCCCCCCCGTGAAAATTAGCCTAGGATCGATCTCCCCCGGGAAAAGCAGCCCAGGCTGTTATTCCCCCAGCGGGAATTTCAGCCCCAAGATATGTTTCTACCCTAGGCCATTTCTCCCCCCCCCCCCTCCCTTACAGAGAAACTATTTTGATGAATTAAATAATCTATGGTATGTTTGACAAAATATTAGGAATATATATATATATATATATATATATATATATATATATATATATATATATACATACAATGTTACGCAACGTTACCAACTTTACGCAACGTTACGATGCCATTGCTAACGTTAGCAATGCTACGATGATAATAATGTGTATTTTAAAGCATTTTTCCATATACCCTTTACACAAAATATAAAAAGGTACAATAGGGTACAGAACCTAACAAACCCACCTAAACTAACCTAGAAGTTCCCAGGTCATAACCTCTAGCCGGGGCAAGCCCCCAGACCCCCTTCCCAGGTCACAACCCCTAGCCTGGGCAAGCCCCCAGACCCCCTTCCCAGGTCACAACCCCTAGCTGGGGGCAAGCCCCCGGACCCCCATTCCCAGGTTACAAACTTAGTACTGGCAAGAGGTAATGTTGAACTGCTTACTCTAAAGACATTAAAATTAAAGAAATTAATGACTTAATTTTATGACCCGGTGTAATGGTCTGTTTTTCCCCCCGTCCGAAATAATAGTTACCTCCACCAAGCAAAGAGGTAATCTGGGACAAAGTTCCCCGGGGGAATATATATCCTGGGCCTTATTTCGGACGGGGGAAAAGCAGACCATTACACCGACACCATTGTGTTTAGTTACTTATAATGTTTTATTTTACAGAGCGAAACCATCATTTCTCCATCTCCATAACACTGCAAGTTTATTAAATGATTTATATCATAGCCTACTGTAGGGGTGACCGTCATATAGTTAAAGATTAGCTTAGAATGATTATATCTCAGACTCTCCAAGACGGCCATGAAAACGTTATTTCATAGGTAAGTTTTATCGCATCATTTCCACTTTTTTTTTAGGTATACCATCAAGTATATTTTATTACTTCAGTACAATGTAAAATCAGGTGCAGGATTTTTTCCACTGCTAAACTACAAAAATCATTGAAAAGTAACACCATACACATTTTCAGTGAATAGGGGAAATAGACTATTGATTTTGGGGTGCCGGTTTAGCATGTGGCGTACCTTTCGAATATGGCCTACGAAATTCTGTTTCAGTATATGGCCTAACCTAACCTTAATTAACTTTACCTAACCTAACCTTAATTAACTTTACCTAACCTAACCAACCTAAGAAGCCAGGTAGGCCACATACTAAACCAGGATAAAAAAAGGTAGGCCACATAGTAAACTGGCACTGATATTGGTCATTCCCAGTCTTCCAAACTTTCCCATGAATATTATGTATAGTTCCTCCATGCTGCTAGGAACGTTGTGTCCTCAATGGTTTTGAAAAAATTAATGGTTACAAAGAGCTTGGATTCAATGAACTCAATGGAGCACCTATTCCTACTGGGTGCCAGTTTAGTATATGGCCTACTTTTTTTTATTCAGGTTTAGTATGTAGCCTACCGGGCTTGTTGGGTTAGGTAAGGTTAGGTTAGGTTATGTAAGCTAAGGTAAGGTTAGGTTACGTAAGCTAAGGTAAGGTTAGGTTAGGTTAGGTTAGGTTAGGTTAGGTTAGGTTAGTTTAGTTTAGGTAAGAAAAGGGAAGGTTAGGTTAGGCCACATACTAAAACAGATTGAATTTTGTAGGCCATATTCGAAAGGTAGGCCACATACTAAACCTACTGTTAGTCTACTCGGTTTGCATAATTGAGAATATCCTCGCAACATAATCTGTTGAAGTTGGCACAGTTTGTATTATTATTATTATTATTATTATTATTATTATTATTATTATTATTATTATTACTTGCTATACTACATAATAGTGTACCCTGAAGCAAGAGAACTCTAGTCCAAGATAGTGCAAGTGGAAGACCATGGTACAGAGGCTATGGCACTGACCAAGACATTATTATTATCATTATCATTATCACTTGCTAAGCTACAACCCTAGTTGGAAGAGCAGGATGCTATAAGCCCAAGGCCCCCAACAGGGAAAATAGCCCAGTGAGGAAAGGAAATAGGGGAAATAGAATATTTTTAGAACAATGGTTTGATTTTGGAGTGTCCTTGAAGAGCTGCCTACCATAGCTAAAGTCTCTTTTACCCTTACCAAGAGGAAAGTAGCCACTGAACAAATACAGTGCTGTAGTTAACCCCTTGAGCAAAGAACTATTTTGGTAATCTAAGTGTTGTCAGGTATATGAGGACAGAGGAGATATGTAAAGAATAGGCCAGCCTATTCGGTGTATCTGTAGGCAAAGGGAAAGTGAATTGTAACCAGAGAGAAGATCCAATGTAATACTGTCTGCCTGTCAAAAGACCCAATGACTCTATAGTGGTAGTATCTGAAGGGATGGCTGGTGCCCTGACCATCCTTCTATTGAGAGAGGACAGATGTGCTGTCTGGTCACTGTTTTGGGTGACAAACATAGATAACAGGATAATTTTTGTTTGGCAAGATTGACTAGAAATACACGTGTAATTTTACAATAATGATACGCGGACGGCCGAATATAGAGCAAATGGCATTCTGTGTTAGTTCAATACAGAACTCCTCTCACGCCCTAATACTGAACGAATGCATTTTACAGGATGGGTGGTAACTGTGCTGTGAAGTGACAGGAAACTTTGATGTATTCTGTATGGTACTATGCTTAATGCAGTAATGCATGGTAAGAAAAAAGAATACAGCATATTCATAATTGTTAAACTGTAATGAAAGTAAATTCCTTTTACAATGCAGGTGTAGATGTATACTACAATATAGTTGGTTTGGCGCTCTGGGTTTCTGTGAGTATCTGGTCCCTGCAGGGGTTAATGTATTCAGTCCACTTCACACAGCAAATACTAGGCTTTACCCAGTCTGCAGGGTCCCTTTGGCCATGATATGCACTCAATCTCTCTACTAGGGACCAACTTTTTTTTAATCTCATAGTGTAACTGCTAGTTGTTCTGCTGAATTGCTTTTCTGACCTTCAAGGCAAAAATTAATTTTCAATATTAAACTTACCCGATGATCATATAGCTGTCAGCTCTGCTGCCCGACAGAAAAAACCTACGGGCGGAATACGCCAGCGATCGCTATACAGGTGGGGGTGTACATCAACAGCGCCATCTGTCGAGCAGGTACTCAAGTACTCGATGTCAACACAGAACCAATTTTCTCTCTGTCGTGCCACCGGCAAGACCTACTGAATACGCTCTTGTTTTCTGGATTGATTTTCACGTTATTTGGTGAAGTATTCATTTCTGGTTATTAGCTATCGCTGTGCAGAAGTTATCTTCAATACTTCCTTGCATTCTTTTTTGGATTTTGGATTATTTGTTGACGACTTGGATAGATTTTGAATTCCCCCCTTTGACTAATTCAAGATGTCTGACCCTTCTCAAGTCCCCAAGTACAGGAAATGTAGCGCTAGGGACTGTTCAAGGCGTCTTCCGAAGGCCTCTATCGATCCGCACACCGTTTGTTCCAATTGTAGGGGTAAAGCCTGTCAATTGGAAGATCGATGTGAGGAATGCGCTGGGCTTTCGGAATTCGGGTTTCAAGAATTCCTGAAATATGCACGTAGGCTAGAGAAGGATAGGATCAGGAGGAGTTCGTCTCGCTCAATTGATTTTTCCTCTCCCCATGCCCCTCAACCTATTCCTTCCCCTGTAGTGGTTGCACCCGACCCCCCTGCTAGCTCTCATCAACCTTCAATGGCAGATATGATGCGTGCCATTCAGGCTCTAGGTGAGAGAGTCGAGTCATTGGCGAATGACCGCAATCAACTCATGGCTGACGTCAGAGAGTTGAAAGGTAAAAGTGCAGTGGGAAGTGAAGTGAGTGTCAGTGCAGTGAAAAGTGTCAGTGTTACGCATGAGGGTGCGTCTGTTCGTGCCTGTCGTCCTCCCAGTCCGGGACCTCTTGCAAGCTCCCAAGCCCAGGGGAGAAACAATGTCGTACGACCAAAGGGTTCGACAGGCTTTAATCAGCGTACAGACGTACCCTCCGTGGTTTCGGACGTATCTTACCTAGATCGTCCCACCCACAAGAAGACGAGTGAGCCCATTCATTCCTCGTCTGCGGAAGAGGTTTCTCGACAGAAACGATGGACCAAGGTCTCACGGCCTCTTAAACGTAAGGTCCCTTCCGAGCTAGTCCAACGGCCCAGGTGTAGCCACTGGGTCAGTTCTGACTCGCTGCAGTCCTCCGACGACTGCACACCTCCTAAGAGAGGCAAAGTGGTACCGCAACAGGCAGTAACTCCGTCTGTTGCCGCACCCGCTGTTTTAGACCCTCAGTCACAACGGACAGTAGCTCCGTCTGTTGCCGCTTTTGTAGACCCTAAGTGGTCTTTACTGCAGTCTATGCAGACTCAGTTAGCTGCGGTTATGCAGGAGTTTCGTGCGGAGAAGGTTGACGCTGCACCCGTTAGCCTACAACCTGCCACGGTTGTGCGCCCAGCAGACGCTGAGGCTGCCTGCTCCCACACTCCGGCTACGGAGAAGGTTAACGCTGCACCCGTTAACCTACAACCTGCCACGGTTGTGCGCCCAGCAGACGCTGAGGCTGCCTGCTCCCACTCTCCAGCTGTGAGAGCTCCTCCACCCATGTGCAGTCGACCCTGCCAGACGCATGCTGACGTTCACAGACGCACGGAACCCTCCGTTGCCGTGCGTGAGCTACCACAACAACAGGAGGGTAGAGTTAGGCTGCCGTGTTTTGACGCGGTGCGTCAGCCTCCGCATCCCACGGTGGTCTCCGCTATCCTTCCACAGTCGGGAGTAGACTCTTTGCGCACCCACTCAGCTTTGGTTGTTGCCAGTTCTCAGACTGACCAACAGTGGCATGATGTTGGGTCCAGCGCAGCCACGCATGCACCCGTGCTGCCGGACTCAGCCGTCCAGCCCACTCCGTTGCCTCTTCCTCCTCAACATTCAGACGATGGTATCTCTGATGATGACGAAGCTGCACATCTTGACGACCAACACTCGGACATCGAAGAACCCAAGACTACGCCTCCCTCCTTAGACTTTAGGAAAGTGCTTGCGCTGTTCAAGGATTTATATCCGGACCAGTTTGTGTCTGCAGCACCACGCTCGCCTCCCTCTGAGTTCGCTTTAGGCATGCAGTCAGCAGCACCTGCCTTTACGAAGCTCGTACTCGCTCGCTCGTCCAGGAGAGCTTTAAGGGTACTGGGAGAGTGGTTGCAGTCCAAGAAGCAACTTGGGAAGACATCCTTCATGTTTCCCCCGGTCAAGCTTGCTTCCAGATCTAGCGTCTGGTATGCCACGGGAGAAGTTCTCGGCTTGGGAGTTCCTGCCTCTGCCCAGGGCGACTTCTCAAGTCTGGTAGACTCTCCCCGCAGGCTGGCTATGAGACGCTCCAAGATTTGCTGGACTCCTTCGGATATGGACCATCTTATGAAGGGAGTTTTCCGCGCATTCGAGGTCTTTAACTTCTTGGACTGGTGTTTGGGAGCGCTGAGCAGGAAGACCTCCCCCTCTGATAAGGAAACTTCCATGCTCATCATGTCCTGCATGGACAAAGCCATACGGGATGGTTCTAGTGAGCTTGCGGCTTCTTTCGTGTCTGGGGTTCTCAAGAAGCGAGATCACCTTTGCTCCTTCTTGTCAGCTGGAGTCACCCCATGTCAAAAGTCGGAGCTTATGTTTGCTCCACTCTCGAAGTGTCTCTTCCCTGAAGAGTTGATTAAGGAGATTGCTGCCTCCTTGATCCAGAAAGACACCCATGACTTGGTGGCGTCTTCTGCACGCAAAACCACCCCTTTGCCCTCAGTACCTCGACCCAGGATGGACACTCCAGCGTCAAGGTTCATTCCGCCCTTTCGTGGCAGAGCCTCCAGCAGAAGGGTTCCAAGTCCTCTAGAGGCAGAGTCTGACTGCCACCTTCTTCAGACAGCAGTGGGAGCCAGGCTCAAGAACTACTGGCAGGCCTGGGAGAACAGGGGCGCAGACGCACAGTCTGTGAAGTTACTCAGGGAGGGGTACAAGATTCCATTCTTACGCAAGCCCCCTCTAGCAACAACTCCCATCGACCTCTCTCCCAGGTACAGAGAGGAGGACAAGAGACTAGCTTTACAGCAAGAGGTGTCTCTCTTACTACAAAAGGGAGCGGTAGTCATAGTCCGGGACCATCAATCCCCGGGCTTCTACAACCGCCTCTTCTTAGTGCCGAAGAAGACAGGAGGGTGGAGACCGGTGCTAGACGTCAGTTCTCTGAATGTCTTTGTCACAAAGCAGACGTTCACCATGGAGACGACAAAGTCGGTTCTAGCATCGGTCAGGAAGGAAGACTGGATGGTCTCGTTAGACCTAAAGGACGCTTACTTTCACGTCCCCATCCACCCAGATTCCCAACCTTTTCTAAGGTTTGTTTTCGGGAAGGTTGTCTATCAGTTCCAAGCCCTGTGCTTTGGCCTAAGCACGGCACCTCTAGTTTTTACCAAACTGATGAGGAATATTGCCAAATTCCTACATTTAGCAAACATCAGAGCCTCCCTCTATTTGGACGACTGGCTTTTAAGAGCTGCGTCAAGTCGTCGCTGTCTGGAGAATCTACAGTGGACTCTAGATCTGACCAAGGAATTGGGTCTCCTGGTCAATATAGAAAAGTCCCAACTCGTCCCATCCCAAACTATAGTATACCTAGGAATGGAGATTCAGAGTCAAGCTTTTCGGGCTTTTCCGTCGGCCCCCAGAATCAGTCAAGCCCAAGAATGCATCCAGTCCATGCTGAAGAAGGACCGATGTTCAGTCAGACAGTGGATGAGTCTGATAGGGACGCTTTCATCACTGGACCAGTTCATCGCGTTAGGGAGACTCCACCTCCGCCCCCTTCAATTTCACTTAGCTGCGCACTGGAGAAAGGACAAGACGCTAGAAGCGGTCTCGGTTCCTATTTCCGAGAAGATGAAGTCGTCACTGACTTGGTGGAAGAACAACATTCTCCTCAGGGAGGGTCTGCCACTGGCTGTTCAGACCCCCGACCACCTTCTCTTCTCGGACGCATCGGACACGGGCTGGGGTGCGACGTTGGACGGTCGGGAATGCTCGGGCACGTGGAATGCGGTTCAAAGCGAGTTACACATCAACTGCAAGGAGCTACTGGCAGTTCATCTGGCCTTGAGAAGCTTCAAGTCCCTCCTTCTAGGCAAGGTGGTGGAGGTGAACTCCGACAACACCACAGCCCTGGCGTACATCTCCAAGCAAGGAGGGACTCATTCGAGGATGTTGTACGAGATCGCAAGGGACCTCCTCACCTGGTCAAGAGATCGAAACATATCCCTTGTAACGAGGTTCATTCAAGGCGACATGAATGTCATGGCAGTCCGCCTCAGCCGGAAGGGTCAGATCATCCCAACAGAGTGGACCCTTCACAAGAATGTATGCAACAGACTATGGGCATTGTGGGGCCAACCCACCATAGATCTGTTCGCAACCTCGATGACCAAGAGGCTCCCAAATTATTGTTCACCGATTCCGGACCCAGCAGCAGTTCACATAGATGCCTTTCTTCTGGATTGGTCCCATCTAGACCTTTATGCGTTCCCCCCGTTCAAGATTGTCAACAGAGTACTGCAGAAGTTCGCCTCTCACGAAGGGACAAGGTTGACGTTGGTTGCTCCCCTCTGGCCCGCGAGAGAATGGTTCACCGAGGTACTGCAATGGCTAGTAGACGTTCCCAGAACACTTCCTCTAAGAGTGGACCTTCTGCGTCAGCCGCATGTAAAGAAGGTACACCCAAGCCTCCACGCTCTTCGTCTGACTGCCTTCAGACTATCGAAAGACTCTCGAGAGCTAGAGGCTTTTCGAAGGAGGCAGCCAGAGCGATTGCTAGAGCTAGGACGACATCCACTCTCAAAGTCTACCAGTCGAAGTGGGAAGTCTTCCGAAGCTGGTGCAAGTCCCAATCAGTATCCTCAACCAGTACCTCTGTAACTCAGATAGCTGACTTCCTTTTATACCTAAGGAAGGAAAGATCCCTTTCAGCTCCCACGATCAAGGGTTACAGAAGCATGTTGGCAGCAGTCTTCCGTCACAGAGGCTTAGATCTTTCCAATAACAAAGATCTACAGGACCTCCTTAAGTCTTTTGAGACCTCGAAGGAGCGTCGGTTGGCCACACCAGGTTGGAACTTAGACGTGGTACTAAGGTTCCTTATGTCAGCAAGGTTCGAACCACTTCAATCAGCCTCTTTTAAAGATCTCACGTTGAAAACTCTTTTCCTCGTCTGCTTAGCAACAGCTAAAAGAGTCAGTGAGATACACGCCTTCAGCAGGAACATTGGATTTACATCTGAAACGGCTACATGTTCCTTACAGCTTGGTTTCTTAGCCAAAAACGAACTTCCTTCTCGTCCTTGGCCCAAATCGTTCGATATTCCAAGCCTTGCTAATTTGGTTGGAAATGAACAAGAAAGAGTACTATGCCCGGTAAGAGCTCTCAAGTACTATTTGAAATGGACTAAGCCATTACGTGGTCAATCAGAAGCTTTATGGTGCGCCATTAAGAAACCTTCATAGGTTTTAATGCCTCATTTGCTAGCATTCCTTGAGAGACTCAGCGATCCACCCAGGGGCTGTAAAAGTCTCTGTGGGCCAGCCACATCCTCTAAAGGGTTAGCAATCTCCGAAGGAGAACGAGTGGGAGAAAACACACGCCTCGCCTTGAATGCTTGTGTCCCGCATACGTTCAGCATGCTGCGAAGAAGAGTCATGCTGCGTCCAGCATGTCTCGAGGGAGAGTCATGTTCAAGTGCTTCCAGCATAAGTCCATCATGCTGCAAGGAAGCGTCAACATAGCGACCCGCATGCTGCGAGGGCAAGTCCTGCTCACGTACGTCCAGCGTGTATGTTTACAGCGTGTATGTTTACAGCGTGACGCGAGGAAGCGTTAGCTGCGCGTCCAGCATGTCGCGAAGTAGAGACAACTGCTTGTCTATCATGCTGCGGGGACAAGTCCTGATGCAATGGACCGTTGAAGCTCTGACAGGCATGAAGCTTGCTCTGAGGGAGCGTCCTTGCCGCCACCCGTAACGCGTCCAAATCGCTGCGAGCGAGTGTCTATGAGCGATGCAGCTCGCGTGTGTTCTTGCCGCGAGAGCGCGCTCGGGACTATGACATTTGCGATCCTGACGCGGGGGAGCGTTCTGCTCGCGTGCGTTCAGCTCGCATGCATCCAGCATGCTGCATGTGTCGAGCATGCTGTGAGAGAGCGTCAAAATCCTTGCTGCCTCCCGTAACGCGTCCAGATCGCTGAGAGGGAGCGTCCATGATCGCTGCAGCTCACGTGCGTTCTTGCCGCGAGAGCGCTTGGAACTATGACGTTCGCAATCCTGACGCGGGGAAGCGGCCCGCTCGTATGCGTCCAGCAAGCTGCATTCGTCCAGCATGATGTGAGGAAGCATCCTGCTTGCGTGAGTCCAGTATGCGTCGCGCACGCTGCATGCGTCCAGCATGCTGTGAGGGAGCGACAAGATTTATGCCGCCTCCCGAAACACGTTCAGATCACTGTGAGGGAGCGATCTCGACGCTCAGTTACATGACGCGCAACTCTCTTCTTGTCTAGCATGAAGGGAAAACGTAAAACGCCAGCCTCGTTTGGGAGCTGCGTCAACCGACGGCGAGGATAACACTTTTACCTCGCCTTTTCAATGGCGAGGGTGAGCGTATTGGGATACGTCAACAGGATCGCTCGAGGGGACGTTCGTTCGCTGATCAAGGTCTAACATCTCCCTTCACCTTTCGACTTTCCTTCTCCCAGGGGTTGGGGAGCATGGAAGAGGTCTCGGGCTAGGAGTATGACGGACACGAACGAATGCACCCTCCACTGCACTGCGTCATTTTACATGCCACTGAACACTAGCACTTTTAACTATTTCACATTAGATCATAATAGACCTGCCCATTGCGAGAGATTATACTCTTTTGCCAAGGGCTAGAAATAAAATACAATAGGTTATATGATTAATACTGTATTAGTATTCTCAAAATCGAAATATTAAATAACGATAGAAAGTATTGTGAAACAATAACGATCGTCAAGAGTACTACGTAGCGTAAATTGACTGTACACTCGTGAAATCTCTATATAAATCGAAAATTAACTAAAGGAAATACAGTATACTAATAGGACAAAAATATACTTAATACTAATATATTTCCCTACATTATAAAAATTAAAATACTTATGCTTAGCAAGTTAGTATTCTTACATTTCTTGCAAGAAAAAGAAAATAATTCACATATTTGCAAGTCATACTAAGTAGATTACGTCACAAGCTTGTGACGTCATAGCGATGGCGGACTGATTTCCTTCAAGGTATTCAGATCTCGCCCTGCTAAGAGTTTATGTCATCATGATTGAGACGTCATAATGTTTTTCCTTCCAATATATCTTTAAGAGTTGTTCGTTAGTTAATAAAGTAGGGGGGAAAAATTCCTTGATCCTATCCATTTCAATCTACGAACATAGAAAAGAAAACAAATACACACATTCCCTCTGCTACATACTGTGTGGGAATCAAGAGCAGCTTGAAAGCCGGTCTAGCCCTTCAATTTAACAACAGAGGAGCCATCTTGAATATCAAGTTACCTTAAACTGTCCAAGTTGGACCAACAAAAAACTATCTTATTCGTGTGAAAAGGGAAAATCCAATATCTTCGATAGTCAAAAGGCAGTTAGCGATTGCCATAAACAATGGGTACTTCACCAAATTTGTAGATAAAGCAAACCCACAACAAAGCGAATTTCCGACGTGTTGACTCGATCAACAGCAGGGAATTTCTGAAGAATGTTGGGAATGGTTCCATTACCTACTGAGAGATGGCGCTTAGGTATGACTACCTACTCATCTGGCGGTGATTGCCGCGAAATTTGAATTTTTGCCGTGCACGCGAAACACGGGATTTAAGCTATATATATGTAACTACCAGGGAAGTTACATATTTAAAAAATGTTATTTTCATTAGTAAAATAAATTTTTGAATATACTTACCCGATGATCATATAGCTGTCAGCTCTGCTGCCCGACAGAAAAAACCTACGGGCGGAATACGCCAGCGATCGCTATACAGGTGGGGGTGTACATCAACAGTGCCATCTGTCGAGCAGGTACTCAAGTACTCGATGTCAACACAGAACCAATTTTCTCCTCGGTCCACTGGGTCTCTATTGGGGAGGAAGGGTGGGTCCTTTAATTTATGATCATCGGGTAAGTATATTCAAAAATTTATTTTACTAATGAAAATAACATTTTTCAATATTAAACTTACCCGATGATCATATAGCTGATTCACACCCAGGGGGGGTGGGTAGAGACCAGCATATATGTTAACATTAAGAGCTAAGTATTCCGTATTTCATTTTAGCAGTTATTCAAAATAACAAACATAAAATAAATAAGTACCTGGTAAGGAAGTCGACTTGAACAATTACTCTGCCTTTTTAAGTACGTCTTCCTTACTGAGCCTCGCGATCCTCACAGGATGCTGAGCGACTCCTAGGAGCTGAAGTATGAAGGGCTGCAACCCATACTAAAGGACCTCATCAAAACCTCTAATCTAGGCGCTTCTCAAGAAAGAATTTGACCACCCGCCAAATCAACCAGGATGCGAAAGGCTTCTTAGCCTTCCAGACAACCCAAAGAACAACAATATAAAGCATTTCAAGAGAAAGATTAAAAAAGGTTATGGGATTATGGGAATGTAGTGGCTGAGCCCTCACCCACTACTGCACTCGCTGCTACGAATGGTCCCAGGGTGTAGCAGTTCTCGTAAAGAGACTGGACATCTTTAAGGTAAAATGATGCGAACACTGACTTGCTTCTCCAATAGGTTGCATCCATTATACTCTGCAGAGATCTGTTTTGTTTGAAGGCCACTGAAGTTGCGACAGCTCTAACTTCATGTGTCCTTACCTTCAGCAAAGCATGGTCCTCCTCATTCAGATGGGAATGAGCTTCTCGAATTAAAAGTCTGATATAATAAGAAACTGCATTCTTCGACATTGGTAAAGAAGGTTTCTTAATGGCGCACCATAAAGCTTCTGATTGACCACGTAATGGCTTAGTCCATTTCAAATAGTACTTGAGAGCTCTTACCGGGCATAGTACTCTTTCTTGTTCATTTCCAACCAAATTAGCAAGGCTTGGAATATCGAACGATTTGGGCCAAGGACGAGAAGGAAGTTCGTTTTTGGCTAAGAAACCAAGCTGTAAGGAACATGTAGCCGTTTCAGATGTAAATCCAATGTTCCTGCTGAAGGCGTGTATCTCACTGACTCTTTTAGCTGTTGCTAAGCAGACGAGGAAAAGAGTTTTCAACGTGAGATCTTTAAAAGAGGCTGATTGAAGTGGTTCGAACCTTGCTGACATAAGGAACCTTAGTACCACGTCTAAGTTCCAACCTGGTGTGGCCAACCGACGCTCCTTCGAGGTCTCAAAAGACTTAAGGAGGTCCTGTAGATCTTTGTTATTGGAAAGATCTAAGCCTCTGTGACGGAAGACTGCTGCCAACATGCTTCTGTAACCCTTGATCGTGGGAGCTGAAAGGGATCTTTCCTTCCTTAGGTATAAAAGGAAGTCAGCTATCTGAGTTACAGAGGTACTGGTTGAGGATACTGATTGGGACTTGCACCAGCTTCGGAAGACTTCCCACTTCGACTGGTAGACTTTGAGAGTGGATGTCGTCCTAGCTCTAGCAATCGCTCTGGCTGCCTCCTTCGAAAAGCCTCTAGCTCTCGAGAGTCTTTCGATAGTCTGAAGGCAGTCAGACGAAGAGCGTGGAGGCTTGGGTGTACCTTCTTTACATGCGGCTGACGCAGAAGGTCCACTCTTAGAGGAAGTGTTCTGGGAACGTCTACTAGCCATTGCAGTACCTCGGTGAACCATTCTCTCGCGGGCCAGAGGGGAGCAACCAACGTCAACCTTGTCCCTTCGTGAGAGGCGAACTTCTGCAGTACTCTGTTGACAATCTTGAACGGGGGGAACGCATAAAGGTCTAGATGGGACCAATCCAGAAGAAAGGCATCTATGTGAACTGCTGCTGGGTCCGGAATCGGTGAACAATAATTTGGGAGCCTCTTGGTCATCGAGGTTGCGAACAGATCTATGGTGGGTTGGCCCCACAATGCCCATAGTCTGTTGCATACATTCTTGTGAAGGGTCCACTCTGTTGGGATGATCTGACCCTTCCGGCTGAGGCGGACTGCCATGACATTCATGTCGCCTTGAATGAACCTCGTTACAAGGGATATGTTTCGATCTCTTGACCAGGTGAGGAGGTCCCTTGCGATCTCGTACAACATCCTCGAATGAGTCCCTCCTTGCTTGGAGATGTACGCCAGGGCTGTGGTGTTGTCGGAGTTCACCTCCACCACCTTGCCTAGAAGGAGGGACTTGAAGCTTCTCAAGGCCAGATGAACTGCCAGTAGCTCCTTGCAGTTGATGTGTAACTCGCTTTGAACCGCATTCCACGTGCCCGAGCATTCCCGACCGTCCAACGTCGCACCCCAGCCCGTGTCCGATGCGTCCGAGAAGAGAAGGTGGTCGGGGGTCTGAACAGCCAGTGGCAGACCCTCCCTGAGGAGAATGTTGTTCTTCCACCAAGTCAGTGACGACTTCATCTTCTCGGAAATAGGAACCGAGACCGCTTCTAGCGTCTTGTCCTTTCTCCAGTGCGCAGCTAAGTGAAATTGAAGGGGGCGGAGGTGGAGTCTCCCTAACGCGATGAACTGGTCCAGTGATGAAAGCGTCCCTATCAGACTCATCCACTGTCTGACTGAACATCGGTCCTTCTTCAGCATGGACTGGATGCATTCTTGGGCTTGACTGATTCTGGGGGCCGACGGAAAAGCCCGAAAAGCTTGACTCTGAATCTCCATTCCTAGGTATACTATAGTTTGGGATGGGACGAGTTGGGACTTTTCTATATTGACCAGGAGACCCAATTCCTTGGTCAGATCTAGAGTCCACTGTAGATTCTCCAGACAGCGACGACTTGACGCAGCTCTTAAAAGCCAGTCGTCCAAATAGAGGGAGGCTCTGATGTTTGCTAAATGTAGGAATTTGGCAATATTCCTCATCAGTTTGGTAAAAACTAGAGGTGCCGTGCTTAGGCCAAAGCACAGGGCTTGGAACTGATAGACAACCTTCCCGAAAACAAACCTTAGAAAAGGTTGGGAATCTGGGTGGATGGGGACGTGAAAGTAAGCGTCCTTTAGGTCTAACGAGACCATCCAGTCTTCCTTCCTGACCGATGCTAGAACCGACTTTGTCGTCTCCATGGTGAACGTCTGCTTTGTGACAAAGACATTCAGAGAACTGACGTCTAGCACCGGTCTCCACCCTCCTGTCTTCTTCGGCACTAAGAAGAGGCGGTTGTAGAAGCCCGGGGATTGATGGTCCCGGACTATGACTACCGCTCCCTTTTGTAGTAAGAGAGACACCTCTTGCTGTAAAGCTAGTCTCTTGTCCTCCTCTCTGTACCTGGGAGAGAGGTCGATGGGAGTTGTTGCTAGAGGGGGCTTGCGTAAGAATGGAATCTTGTACCCCTCCCTGAGTAACTTCACAGACTGTGCGTCTGCGCCCCTGTTCTCCCAGGCCTGCCAGTAGTTCTTGAGCCTGGCTCCCACTGCTGTCTGAAGAAGGTGGCAGTCAGACTCTGCCTCTAGAGGACTTGGAACCCTTCTGCTGGAGGCTCTGCCACGAAAGGGCGGAATGAACCTTGACGCTGGAGTGTCCATCCTGGGTCTAGGTACTGAGGGCAAAGGGGTGGTTTTGCGTGCAGAAGACGCCACCAAGTCATGGGTGTCTTTCTGGATCAAGGAGGCAGCAATCTCCTTAATCAACTCTTCAGGGAAGAGACACTTCGAGAGTGGAGCAAACATAAGCTCCGACTTTTGACATGGGGTGACTCCAGCTGACAAGAAGGAGCAAAGGTGATCTCGCTTCTTGAGAACCCCAGACACGAAAGAAGCCGCAAGCTCACTAGAACCATCCCGTATGGCTTTGTCCATGCAGGACATGATGAGCATGGAAGTTTCCTTATCAGAGGGGGAGGTCTTCCTGCTCAGCGCTCCCAAACACCAGTCCAAGAAGTTAAAGACCTCGAATGCGCGGAAAACTCCCTTCATAAGATGGTCCATATCCGAAGGAGTCCAGCAAATCTTGGAGCGTCTCATAGCCAGCCTGCGGGGAGAGTCTACCAGACTTGAGAAGTCGCCCTGGGCAGAGGCAGGAACTCCCAAGCCGAGAACTTCTCCCGTGGCATACCAGACGCTAGATCTGGAAGCAAGCTTGACCGGGGGAAACATGAAGGATGTCTTCCCAAGTTGCTTCTTGGACTGCAACCACTCTCCCAGTACCCTTAAAGCTCTCCTGGACGAGCGAGCGAGTACGAGCTTCGTAAAGGCAGGTGCTGCTGACTGCATGCCTAAAGCGAACTCAGAGGGAGGCGAGCGTGGTGCTGCAGACACAAACTGGTCCGGATATAAATCCTTGAACAGCGCAAGCACTTTCCTAAAGTCTAAGGAGGGAGGCGTAGTCTTGGGTTCTTCGATGTCCGAGTGTTGGTCGTCAAGATGTGCAGCTTCGTCATCATCAGAGATACCATCGTCTGAATGTTGAGGAGGAAGAGGCAACGGAGTGGGCTGGACGGCTGAGTCCGGCAGCACGGGTGCATGCGTGGCTGCGCTGGACCCAACATCATGCCACTGTTGGTCAGTCTGAGAACTGGCAACAACCAAAGCTGAGTGGGTGCGCAAAGAGTCTACTCCCGACTGTGGAAGGATAGCGGAGACCACCGTGGGATGCGGAGGCTGACGCACCGCGTCAAAACACGGCAGCCTAACTCTACCCTCCTGTTGTTGTGGTAGCTCACGCACGGCAACGGAGGGTTCCGTGCGTCTGTGAACGTCAGCATGCGTCTGGCAGGGTCGACTGCACATGGGTGGAGGAGCTCTCACAGCTGGAGAGTGGGAGCAGGCAGCCTCAGCGTCTGCTGGGCGCACAACCGTGGCAGGTTGTAGGTTAACGGGTGCAGCGTTAACCTTCTCCGTAGCCGGAGTGTGGGAGCAGGCAGCCTCAGCGTCTGCTGGGCGCACAACCGTGGCAGGTTGTAGGCTAACGGGTGCAGCGTCAACCTTCTCCGCACGAAACTCCTGCATAACCGCAGCTAACTGAGTCTGCATAGACTGCAGTAAAGACCACTTAGGGTCTACAAAAGCGGCAACAGACGGAGCTACTGTCCGTTGTGACTGAGGGTCTAAAACAGCGGGTGCGGCAACAGACGGAGTTACTGCCTGTTGCGGTACCACTTTGCCTCTCTTAGGAGGTGTGCAGTCGTCGGAGGACTGCAGCGAGTCAGAACTGACCCAGTGGCTACACCTGGGCCGTTGGACTAGCTCGGAAGGGACCTTACGTTTAAGAGGCCGTGAGACCTTGGTCCATCGTTTCTGTCGAGAAACCTCTTCCGCAGACGAGGAATGAATGGGCTCACTCGTCTTCTTGTGGGTGGGACGATCTAGGTAAGATACGTCCGAAACCACGGAGGGTACGTCTGTACGCTGATTAAAGCCTGTCGAACCCTTTGGTCGTACGACATTGTTTCTCCCCTGGGCTTGGGAGCTTGCAAGAGGTCCCGGACTGGGAGGACGACAGGCACGAACAGACGCACCCTCATGCGTAACACTGACACTTTTCACTGCACTGACACTCACTTCACTTCCCACTGCACTTTTACCTTTCAACTCTCTGACGTCAGCCATGAGTTGATTGCGGTCATTCGCCAATGACTCGACTCTCTCACCTAGAGCCTGAATGGCACGCATCATATCTGCCATTGAAGGTTGATGAGAGCTAGCAGGGGGGTCGGGTGCAACCACTACAGGGGAAGGAATAGGTTGAGGGGCATGGGGAGAGGAAAAATCAATTGAGCGAGACGAACTCCTCCTGATCCTATCCTTCTCTAGCCTACGTGCATATTTCAGGAATTCTTGAAACCCGAATTCCGAAAGCCCAGCGCATTCCTCACATCGATCTTCCAATTGACAGGCTTTACCCCTACAATTGGAACAAACGGTGTGCGGATCGATAGAGGCCTTCGGAAGACGCCTTGAACAGTCCCTAGCGCTACATTTCCTGTACTTGGGGACTTGAGAAGGGTCAGACATCTTGAATTAGTCAAAGGGGGGAATTCAAAATCTATCCAAGTCGTCAACAAATAATCCAAAATCCAAAAAAGAATGCAAGGAAGTATTGAAGATAACTTCTGCACAGCGATAGCTAATAACCAGAAATGAATACTTCACCAAATAACGTGAAAATCAATCCAGAAAACAAGAGCGTATTCAGTAGGTCTTGCCGGTGGCACGACAGAGAGAAAATTGGTTCTGTGTTGACATCGAGTACTTGAGTACCTGCTCGACAGATGGCGCTGTTGATGTACACCCCCACCTGTATAGCGATCGCTGGCGTATTCCGCCCGTAGGTTTTTTCTGTCGGGCAGCAGAGCTGACAGCTATATGATCATCGGGTAAGTTTAATATTGAAAATTAATTTTTGCCTTGAAGGTCAGAAAAGCAATTCAGCAGAACAACTAGCAGTTACACTATGAGATTAAAAAAAAGTTGGTCCCTAGTAGAGAGATTGAGTGCATATCATGGCCAAAGGGACCCTGCAGACTGGGTAAAGCCTAGTATTTGCTGTGTGAAGTGGACTGAATACATTAACCCCTGCAGGGACCAGATACTCACAGAAACCCAGAGCGCCAAACCAACTATATTGTAGTATACATCTACACCTGCATTGTAAAAGGAATTTACTTTCATTACAGTTTAACAATTATGAATATGCTGTATTCTTTTTTCTTACCATGCATTACTGCATTAAGCATAGTACCATACAGAATACATCAAAGTTTCCTGTCACTTCACAGCACAGTTACCACCCATCCTGTAAAATGCATTCGTTCAGTATTAGGGCGTGAGAGGAGTTCTGTATTGAACTAACACAGAATGCCATTTGCTCTATATTCGGCCGTCCGCGTATCATTATTGTAAAATTACACGTGTATTTCTAGTCAATCTTGCCAAACAAAAATTATCCTGTTATCTATGTTTGTCACCCAAAACAGTGACCAGACAGCACATCTGTCCTCTCTCAATAGAAGGATGGTCAGGGCACCAGCCATCCCTTCAGATACTACCACTATAGAGTCATTGGGTCTTTTGACAGGCAGACAGTATTACATTGGATCTTCTCTCTGGTTACAATTCACTTTCCCTTTGCCTACAGATACACCGAATAGGCTGGCCTATTCTTTACATATCTCCTCTGTCCTCATATACCTGACAACACTTAGATTACCAAAATAGTTCTTTGCTCAAGGGGTTAACTACAGCACTGTATTTGTTCAGTGGCTACTTTCCTCTTGGTAAGGGTAAAAGAGACTTTAGCTATGGTAGGCAGCTCTTCAAGGACACTCCAAAATCAAACCATTGTTCTAAAAATATTCTATTTCCCCTATTTCCTTTCCTCACTGGGCTATTTTCCCTGTTGGGGGCCTTGGGCTTATAGCATCCTGCTCTTCCAACTAGGGTTGTAGCTTAGCAAGTGATAATGATAATGATAATAATAATGTCTTGGTCAGTGCCATAGCCTCTGTACCATGGTCTTCCACTTGCACTATCTTGGACTAGAGTTCTCTTGCTTCAGGGTACACTATTATGTAGTATAGCAAGTAATAATAATAATAATAATAATAATAATAATAATAATAATAATAATACAAACTGTGCCAACTTCAACAGATTATGTTGCGAGGATATTCTCAATTATGCAAACCGAGTAGACTAACAGTAGGTTTAGTATGTGGCCTACCTTTCGAATATGGCCTACAAAATTCAATCTGTTTTAGTATGTGGCCTAACCTAACCTTCCCTTTTCTTACCTAAACTAAACTAACCTAAACTAACCTAACCTAACCTAACCTAACCTTACCTTAGCTTACGTAACCTAACCTTACCTTAGCTTACATAACCTAACCTAACCTTACCTAACCCAACAAGCCCGGTAGGCTACATACTAAACCTGAATAAAAAAAAGTAGGCCATATACTAAACTGGCACCCAGTAGGAATAGGTGCTCCATTGAGTTCATTGAATCCAAGCTCTTTGTAACCATTAATTTTTTCAAAACCATTGAGGACACAACGTTCCTAGCAGCATGGAGGAACTATACATAATATTCATGGGAAAGTTTGGAAGACTGGGAATGACCAATATCAGTGCCAGTTTACTATGTGGCCTACCTTTTTTTATCCTGGTTTAGTATGTGGCCTACCTGGCTTCTTAGGTTGGTTAGGTTAGGTAAAGTTAATTAAGGTTAGGTTAGGTAAAGTTAATTAAGGTTAGGTTAGGCCATATACTGAAACAGAATTTCGTAGGCCATATTCGAAAGGTACGCCACATGCTAAACCGGCACCCCAAAATCAATAGTCTATTTCCCCTATTCACTGAAAATGTGTATGGTGTTACTTTTCAATGATTTTTGTAGTTTAGCAGTGGAAAAAATCCTGCACCTGATTTTACATTGTACTGAAGTAATAAAATATACTTGATGGTATACCTAAAAAAAAAGTGGAAATGATGCGATAAAACTTACCTATGAAATAACGTTTTCATGGCCGTCTTGGAGAGTCTGAGATATAATCATTCTAAGCTAATCTTTAACTATATGACGGTCACCCCTACAGTAGGCTATGATATAAATCATTTAATAAACTTGCAGTGTTATGGAGATGGAGAAATGATGGTTTCGCTCTGTAAAATAAAACATTATAAGTAACTAAACACAATGGTGTCGGTGTAATGGTCTGCTTTTCCCCCGTCCGAAATAAGGCCCAGGATATATATTCCCCCGGGGAACTTTGTCCCAGATTACCTCTTTGCTTGGTGGAGGTAACTATTATTTCGGACGGGGGGAAAAACAGACCATTACACCGGGTCATAAAATTAAGTCATTAATTTCTTTAATTTTAATGTCTTTAGAGTAAGCAGTTCAACATTACCTCTTGCCAGTACTAAGTTTGTAACCTGGGAATGGGGGTCCGGGGGCTTGCCCCCAGCTAGGGGTTGTGACCTGGGAAGGGGGTCTGGGGGCTTGCCCAGGCTAGGGGTTGTGACCTGGGAAGGGGGTCTGGGGGCTTGCCCCGGCTAGAGGTTATGACCTGGGAACTTCTAGGTTAGTTTAGGTGGGTTTGTTAGGTTCTGTACCCTATTGTACCTTTTTATATTTTGTGTAAAGGGTATATGGAAAAATGCTTTAAAATACACATTATTATCATCGTAGCATTGCTAACGTTAGCAATGGCATCGTAACGTTGCGTAAAGTTGGTAACGTTGCGTAACATTGTATGTATATATATATATATATATATATATATATATATATATATATATATATATATATATATATATATTCCTAATATTTTGTCAAACATACCATAGATTATTTAATTCATCAAAATAGTTTCTCTGTAAGGGAGGGGGGGGGGGAGAAATGGCCTAGGGTAGAAACATATCTTGGGGCTGAAATTCCCGCTGGGGGAATAACAGCCTGGGCTGCTTTTCCCGGGGGAGATCGATCCTAGGCTAATTTTCACGGGGGGGGGGGGGGGAATCGATCTTTGGCTAATTTTCCCAGGGGAGGGGGGGGAAAATCGATCCTAGGTTAATTTTCCCAGGGGGGAAATCAATCCTAGGCTAATTTTCCCGGGGGGGGGGGGGGGGAAATCGATCCTCTAATTTTCCCGGGAGGAAATCGATCCTAGGCTAATTTTACTGGGGGGAATTTCAGTCAGGGGGGGAAAAAAGTCCTGCTACACCAGTTTAGTATGTGGCCTACCTTTTTTTATTCTGGTTTAGTATGTGGCCTACCTGACTTGTTAGGTTAGGTAGGTTAGGATAGGCTACATACCAAAACATAGAATTTTGTAGGCCATACTCGAAAGGTAGGCCACATACTAAACGGCAACCACATAATTACTGCATAATCAATGACAACCCAATAAACTATTAGTTTGTATCAAAATTCTGTAAAATCAAATTTCCATAATCAAGTTTGTCACTAAGTAAATCTACATTCCATAATAATCTCTTAAGTAATTATTCTTCTATTCTTGTCCACACTGTAAGCCTTCCACACACTCTCATGAAGGCATGCATGTACAGTATGTAACTTTAACATGACAACGTGCGGCGAACATTATACGTGGGACCACTTCAGTTGTAAAAGGTTTAACTGCCACTAATGAATGGCAAAGACAAGGGACAGTGGTAATACCCTAGCTAGTAGAACAATGCCCTAGAGACTGACCATATATGCAAATGAAAAGCGCACAAGCCCATGACTAGGGAGGGACAGGCAATGGCTGCTCATGGCTCAATAGGTAGACCCATTGGATCCCCCAAATAAGCCCCATCCTTAGCAAACAAGGATGGTGTGGCTGCAGACACTTAAGAAACTATCGAGCAATTTGAGTGGGGCTCGAATCCGTCTGACAGTGGCAGATCACCCAGCAGTGACGTTTTCAACAGGCCCTCTTATAAGAATATAAACATTTTTTTTCTACCTGTGAAATGCTTTAGTAAACAAAATTCAATTTATCATACTTTCATGTTGCCTCACAGTAGCCTATACTATGAAATACTATAAAATAAAAAAATACTTAAATGTTACCTCACAGTATACTATAAAATACCATTATACAAAAAAAATCAATGTTAAACGAGAAAATTAAGCATACCAATATATTGACGTTCTGGTCGTTTCCAAACCGTCCTTTTTAACTTAGCTTTTCACTAATGGCAGTTGAGACAATAGGCCTAGTCTTGAATCGTTTTGTAAACTCGTTGATCAGCAGAGAAATATATGACTTCCCCCTGTAAGAATATGATAATATAATAATAAACTGTAAAAAATATTCCTTAATTAATACCATTTAAAAAACTGCCAAATGATGTCAAACTCTTGGTAGTTATGAAGTCGTGACATACAGCAAATCCATGTTCCCTATTTACTAAAGTATTTGTTATTATATTCATGAAAATCTTTTCATTTGCACAAAGGGCATCACATCGGTTCACAGCAGTTCTAGTGTTATTACTATTATTATTACTAGCCAAGCTACAACCCTGGTTGGAAAAGCAAGATGCTATAAGCCCAAGGGCTCCAACAGGGAAAAAATTATGAGAACAAATTAACAATAAATCATTCTAAAAACAGTAACAAAAAGTTGAAGGTCAGTTTCGAAATAAATTCGTTACGTGCTTTAATCGCAAGTCTGGGTTAGTCAAACCTCAAAGCTGTAAGAGCCCATGGCGAGCCACGCAAATGAGGCAATATAATGAATAAATAAACGAATAGTCAAAACTTTAACAATTATCAGCGGGATACCATCCAACATATAAAAAAAGTTAAAAGTTAGCCAACGTAAGGTGAACAAGCTTCCTGGCATCAGATGTAATAGTGTCAATACGGAAATACAGCATACTACGTTGACTTCGGAATGCAATAACGTGATATCTTCCCAAAATTAAATTATAACTAACAATTTTACCAACATTTGGTAACAGACCAAAGTTGATTTATCCAATTAATTTCCGAAAAATTAAATACACGTATATCATTGGATTTGTTGTGCTGTCAAAGATAAAGATTTTTATAGTTTTAGAACCAAAGGCAATAAAAAGTGTTCTAAAAAGCATGCACGAAAGAAGGTTGTACAATCTCATCATAAAGTAAATGTCATAGTTGAAAACTAAAGCACGGATCTTAGTTATTCCAGTTTAGGAAATCGGTAAT
Organism: Palaemon carinicauda; assembly: GCF_036898095.1. Lineage (NCBI taxonomy): Eukaryota > Metazoa > Arthropoda > Malacostraca > Decapoda > Palaemonidae > Palaemon > Palaemon carinicauda. Next base: position 92,372,443 of record NC_090745.1, read on the forward strand.
ATTCATTTATTAGTTCCAAATATTTATTTTCCTGCTTATTCGTAGGCTTTAGATAGTACTGGTTTACTATTCCCCAGCAGTACAAGGATATTTTGTTGTCTATTAGAGTGCTATCTTCTTCTGCTGTAATGTTCCTGGTTTCCTCATCCATCTGAATTTTAAACCTTTGGCAACTTTAACTTTCTCGTGCAAATGCAACACACACACCCTCCTCTAGGAAATGAATGGATTCCAGTGAAAGTTATGAAGTACAACAAATTATATAACTTGTCCAAAATGGTCTACTATCCCGGTAAGAGAAATTTCTACCGTCTGGTTATCTGTTCAGCTATGTGTATAACTTGACTTGTTTCAATTATACAGGAATCCATTGGGTTACAAACAAAAGCAACTTCCCTTCACAGTAAATAAGAAAAAACATGGTCGTTTTATAGGAATAACACGCTAAGGAAGCCAAAATTTGCTTTAACGTTACACATAGGCCTACGTGGCAAACGGTTGACAGCTAAACATCAGCAACACTCAAATTGGTAAATTATCATAGATTATACCACATTATACTGAAGCAATACATCAATCTCAGTAAGATAACATAAGTAAAGGGATAAAGGACAAATAACTATTCTTGAACAACATACGTCACTGTTTGGGAGGCAAAAAACACTGCTACAGTAGGGCATCATAAATCGCGTATCGATGTTCACTAGGGAGAAATAAAACTAGTAGTATTTGTCTCATCTTTGCCTGTTCGAGGGTGACGAAAACTGGTACACTCGCTGCTGAGCTCTCATTGGCTAATGCCCGCCGCACCAGCCAATCAGAATCCACCTACACAGCACGTGGCAAGCAAATGTTAAGGGCGATATTATAATACTAATTGATGGCATTTTCAACCTTACGGATTCGTATGCATTTGCCACGCTCCAATTTCTGGATAGCACGGGGTTCACCTCCACGGCTTCCCTTCACCTTGTCAGTTACCCATTGTCTCTAGTGGCAACGTACGCGAGATTAACTTATAAATTAGTGATTTATGACTAATGAAGTCGCTTTTGAATTAGGTAAGTTTCAAAATATGTTAAGTAATATACTAGATTGGGGGTGAGATGTTTCGTTTCCATTACTGTAGTATTTAAGCTTACGTAAGTGCAGATTTTACCGTGTCCATACTTTTTAGTGGTATGCCAAAGCTCAAAGCTGCCTTTGATGATAATTCAATAACTTTATTTTGCATTATCAAAATAAGTTAAATGTTATATGGGTGTTGGAAATTGTGGCATGTGACAGCTCCAAGGGTCTTCGTGAAATGAGTGGTTCATGTAGTCTTTCGAGGACATAGCCTATAGGTATTTATTGAAGGTGTATGAATGATAGATTTTTCTGTGACTGTGATACACAAGCAGAGATATTTGTGGTTATTTTAACACCAGTCGTATCAGATGTTAAGGTTATATTGAAATTTTATATTTTGGAGTTTTTGGTTAAGAAATTTCTTGTTATTCCGGTTATTTATATTATCAAGTGTAGCATAATAAAATTTCTTGTCATGTCCGTATCTAGTGAGGTAATGAGAGGGAATTATGAACAATAACATTCATTTATTTGTTGACATGGAATGTCTTAAAATGGAAGAAGCTGAGTAACGTATCTTGAGAATAGATATCAGATGGTGGTAGGATGAGGCGAGGAGTAAGTCAGGATAAGCAAGCTTAGCAATATTATAAGTCTAATTGAACCAAGCATTCTCCAAGAGATTTCAGAGAGAGAGAGAGAATCATAGATCCTTTAACAATGCCTATATTACAGTGATGGTGACAATGGCTCTACCGTGATGGATTAACACTTGCTTATTGAAATTGTACCGTTCTGCAGCATAGCTCTAATCCTACTTCCCTCTATGGAAGCGAGACATGGTCGTTGTATGTGGTAATAATAAAAAGCTAAAGCAATCGAGATTAGTTGTTTGTATAGTATATTAGCTGCGAGAAGAATAGTAGGCCTACTGATATGGTGAGAACTGTGGAAACAGAATATATAGCTATGAGAAAAATAGTAGGCCTATTGATATGGTGAGAACTGTGGAAATGCTTAGAACATGTAGTAAACTGGTTAGCATATGTGAAAAGATGTATGAGAGTAATCATGACTTGTTCAGTCCGCCAAGATCTTGGTGAACAAAATATAGAAAGTATAATGGGGAGGAAAGGTCGTGAGTTAGTTGGCGAGAAAGGAAAGAAAGTGGGTTTGTATACAAAAGGTTGTGGTTGCCTTTGAAAACATTCATAACTGGTGAGAAGGAATCTCAAAATTAAACCATTGTTCTCTAGTCTTGGCTGGTGCCATAGCCTCTGTACCATGGCCTTCCACCGTCATGGATGAGAGTTCTTTTGCTTGAGGGTACACTCGGGCATGCTGTTTTATCTTATTTATCTTCTTGAGATTTAAAGCTTTTATGGTTTATATATAAAAATCTAATTTAATGTTGTTACTGTTCTTAAAATATTTTAATTTGATTGTTTATTACCTACTCATTTGTTTATTTCCTTTCCTTACTGGGCTATTTTTTCCTGTTGGAGCCCTTGGGTTTATAGCATTCTGTTTTTAATGGTTGTAGCTTAGCTAGTGATAATGATATATATAATTTTCCTTTATCTGAAATATTGTAGTGAGCCTAATCCTATACGGGAAAAATTACACATAATCACAGTATAGAGTGGTATTAATTGATTAAAAAAAATAACTGAAACTTGCCTCCAAAAACACAGCTCTCATGATCAGTTCGGGACTACGGTGACATAATTTTCTAGCTAACCTTTCTTGGGATAAGGTTCAAATTTCCGCGGTACGTCTAGTTCTGAATCGCTTTTAAGGCGTTGAGTGATATGACGTCCGAGAAAGAGAGGCTGTCTTCTGACTGTAGGAACAAAAATAATTTAATTACGATGGAAAACAAAATGTAAAGGTACTTCTAAATTAATGCCAAACTTAAAAGCAACTAATTGTTGTCAAACCTATGCTAGACCAAGATGATCACACAATTACATGAACTTTCTGTCGTTATTAAGGCCTTCACAAAAACAACCAAAATGCCTTTCCATTATAATTTCTGGCAATTTCATCTTGCATTCCTTTAATTCTACTCACCACGACTCTCTCTCTCTCTCTCTCTCTCTCTCTCTCTCTCTCTCTCTCTCTCTCTCTCTCTCTGTTGGCTAAAGTTAAAAATTGGTTTCAAAATATCTACAGATTGTGCTTTACGTATAAGTCAAAATGTATTTAGTCGTTTAACCCATTTAACACCTATAAAACATATAAAGGAATTTAAGCTAAACAACGATAATATAGGTTGATATGCCAAACTTCAAACTATTGCATATACATAGTTGACAGGAATCTCTTGATCAATATGATTTTTGAAAATCACATGAAGCATATGTGTGGATTTTTTAAAACAAATTTGTGTTAATATTCAAGGAAATATATGGGTGCCATAAACATTTTTTTTCTTTTTACAGATTAACGCTTTTTAAACCGAGGAACATAAGTCACTTTACATATCTTGGTATTGTAACCGTTTTACTTATTTTAGGGGCTGCTTTCTTGGTTCTAAAACAAAAATATAATATTCATCACTACACGGTATGATTAGTGTTCAATATATTACGAATCAATATAAATGCGCATCGAACTTCAGTCAGATAATTAAGATAATTTCTGCACTGACTAATATGAGACGATATATAAGGTTCAAAATAGGCCTACATGCGGAAGTTTTATACATCATATGCGAAGTAAAGTAAATCAAATTCCTTATCCCTGATCCTGATAACAATCGCTGGCAGTGTCTTTCAATTAGTTTTTTTTGTGTTTGTAGCATAGGATTTTACATAATTGCGTCCATCCTTTGCATTCGAACCTCCCCAGACTGCACTAAAGTCAATTTTTTTAGCAAGGCATATTTGCACCAACTCGCAGAGGTGCCCTTTTAGCTCGGAAAATTTCCTAATAGCTGATTGATCGGAAGTATTTTTGCCCGAATACCATCATTGCTTTCAAATGATTACCAAGTAATGTGAATCAAAACTTATTTGCTAATCTACATTTCTCCCTTGAATATAGGTTTTGTCAATAAATAATGCTAAATAAATAGATATATTATAAAGTATCGTGATGGTGAATCTAAATTTAATAACAACACCCCGCCGAAGGCAACGACAGGAGCTTGTTTTCGGATGCACGCTGCATAATTTTGTTATTTTTCACTTATTTCAACACAAACTGAGACAAATTACACTAAGAATAGAAAAAAAACGTTATTATAAACTTGGTTTGAACACCAGAATATACTAAAAACCTGGAATTGATAAAACTAACTCATGGTGAAAATAGCGCTTCGGTTAAAGCAAGACTCACATAGAGTGGATCCTGGGTAAAACGAGTATTCTACTATCAAACACCAAAGAGAGAAAGGAAGGGAGATTGTAACTCGGCGGTGAAATTAGGAATTCGTTTAATTGTGATTTTTATGCAATTTATGCAACACTACAGTATCCCCAAACCGAAAATGTAGGTTGGCCAGGGCACCAGCCTCCCGTTGAGATACTACCACTAGAGAGTTATGTGGTCCTTTGACTGGCCAGACAGTACTACATTGGTTCCTTCTCTCTGGTTACGGTTCACTTTCCCTTTGCCTACACATACACCGAATAGTCTGGCATATTCTTTACAGATTCTCCTCTGTCCTCATACACCTGACAACACTGAGATTACCAAACAATTATTCTTCACCAAAGGGGTTAACTACTGGACTGTAATTGTTCAATGGCTACTTTCCTCTTGGTAAGGGTAGAAGAGACTCTCTAGCTATGGTAAGCAGCTCTTCTAGGAGAAGGACATTCCAAAATCAAACCATTGTTCTCTAGTCTTGGGTAGTGACATAGCCTCAGTACCATGGTCTTCCTCTATCTTGGGTTAAAGTTCTCTTGCTTGAGGGTACACTCGGGCACACTATTCTATCTAATTTCTCTTCTTCATGTTTTGTTAAAGTTTTTATAGTTTACATAGGAAATATTTATTTTAATATTCTTAAAATATTTATTTTTTCCTTGCTTCCTTTCCTTACTGGGCTATTTTCCCTGTTGGAGCCCCTGGGCTTATAGCATACTGCTTTTCCAACTAGGGTTGTAGCTTAGCAATTAATAATAATAATAATAATAATAACAATAAAATCTAAACCTTTAACAAAAAATTATCGCTTTCTATGCGGACTTACATCATAGGTCTATGATGTACAATAAGTCTGTATAGAAAGGGTTTTCTATTTTTTTAGCAAAAGTTTAGATTCTAGTGTAATGTGTAAGATATGTAGCCTGTACACATGCTAAATAAATCGGTGATGTCACACACGCATGGATATGTGTGTTCTTACATCTCGACTGACGTCTCTCTCCTATCCCTTTTTATTCGACTTCCATCATAGGCCTATGATGGAAGTCCGTATAGAAAGGGTTTGTTATTTTTTTCGTAACGTTTTAGATTTTATTGATAGCAATATTTTCGGTTGAGGATACTGTTGTGTTGCATAAATTGCATAAAAATCACAATTAAACGAATTCATAATTTCACCGCCGAGTTACAATCTCCCTTCCTTTCTCTCTTTGGTGTTTGATAGTAGAATGGTCGTTTTACCCAGGACCCACTCTATGTGAGTCTTGTCTTAACCGAACCGCTATTTTCACCATGAGTTAATTCTATCAATTCCACGGTCTTAGTAGATTCTGGCATTCAAAGTAAGTTTATAATATGTTTTTTTTTTTATTCTTAGTGTAATTTGTCTCAATTTGTGTTGAAATATGTGAAAAGTAACAAAATTATGCAGAGTGCATCGAAAACAAGTTCCTGTCGTTGACTTCAGCGGGTGTTGTTATTAAATTTAGATTTACCATCACGATACTTCATAATATATCTATTTATTTAACATTATTTATTGACAAAACCTATATCTAAGGGAGAAATTTAGATTAATAAATAAGTTTCGATTCACATTACTTGGTAATCATTTGAAAACAATGATGGTATTCGGACAAAACTACTTCCGACCAATCAGCTATTAGGAGATTTTCCGAGTTAAAAGAGCACCCCTTCGGTCGGTGCAAATATGCCCTGCTAAAAAAAATAACTATAGGTATATAGTTAGCTCTATCACCACCAGGCTTGTATTCTCCATCATAAGGCTCAATACTACACAGAACTCTAGATCTATTTCTGCTATGACCAGATTGTGGAACGATGGAACAAATTTAAACTTGTTACAAATACTTTACTGATGAACAGGTTACCTTAAGTTTAGGTTCACAGCTTATACATAGATTATCTATTTAACATTGTTAAACGATCCAATATTTCACAATTCTTCATTATTCTCTGAACTAGGTTGCTTTCCCCGTTGGAGCCGGGAATTTAATAACAACATTTAAAAATGTATTCAACACATTTGATATATTGATAAATTCCCGTTTTGCCCATCTCTAATATTAAGAAAACACAAAACCTCAGACTGTAATGGTTGCATGTATATCGGTGCGATAGTCGAGTGAGCTTCAACTTTTCAAATACGAGTAGGGAATTGCCAACGGTCGAGCATTGTTTATTGCCGATCAGTAGGATAAATTGTACCGTTCTGGTTGATCTGTTGCATATGGCTTACGAGCCTTTATAGTACAAATATAAATATTACAGTTTTGTATATCAGAAAATAGTCAGTTGGGGAAATGGGGCAAGGAAAGATGGTCAGTAGAGTCTAACAATCATATAAAAGAAGGGGCTTTTGAACTGACTTTGTCAAACTGGTGTTCTATTCCTGAAGGCATATATGAGCATTACCAATGTTTATTTACAGCATGCTTTCATCCACTAGGGTAATTATTATTGGATATAAAACCTGGTGGTGGGGCCTGTTAGGCCATTCATTACCTAAGTACAAATATGGAAAAGCCCTGCGGTTAGAAGTGGAAGTTAAAGGTTATTAAGCAAGTGTAGCGGGACATTTGGATGATAAAAACTAGGTAACGGGATTAGAGGGAAAGTTGTAAGATAAAAGCATAGTAGCGGGAATAGAGTGGAAGTAAGATATAAAAAAGGGAGCGGGAACAGAGGTGAAGTAAGGTAGTGGAAACAGAGGGGAAATTGTACGATATAAGCAAAGTAGCGGGGACCGAGGGAATGTACGATAGAAGCAAGGTAGCGGGAACAGAGGGAAAGTATGATATAAGCAAGGTAGCAGGAACATAGGGGAAGTAGGATATAATCAAGATAGTGGAAACAAAGGGGAAATTGTAAGATATAAATAAGCAAGGTACCGGGAACATAGGGAAAGTATGATATAAGTAAGGTAGCAGGAACATAAGGGAAGTAAGATATAAGCAAGGTAGTGGAAACAGGAAATTGTATGATATAAGCAAGGTAGTGGGAACGGAGGGGAAGTAAGATATAAGTAAGGTAGCGGGAACATATGGATGGGAAGTAAGATGTAAGCAAGGTAGCGGGAACAGAAGGCAAATTGTAAAATGCAAGCAACTTAGTAGGAACAGAGGGGGTGTAGGATATAAGCAAGGTAGGAACAGAGGGGATGTAGGATATAAGCAAGGTAGGAACAGAGGGGATGTAGGATATAAGCAAGGTAGTGGGAACAAAGGGGAAATTGTGAGATATAAGCAAGGTAGCAAGCAGGGGGGGGGGGTGTAGGATTTAAGCAAGGTGTAAGATATAACCAAGGTAAGAAGAAGAGGGGATGTATGATATACGCAAGGTAGCGGGAATAGAGGGGAACCAGGATATAAGGTAACGAAAACAGAGGGGAAGTTGTAGGAAGTAAGCAAGGTATTGGGAACAGAGGGGAAGTAGGATATAAGCAAGGTAGCGGGAACAGAAGGGAAGTTACAGAATATAACAGATGGGAAGTTATAAGCAAGGTAGCGTAAACAGAAGGGAAGTTACAGATAATAATAGAGGAAAGGCTGAACCAACGCTAAAATCTAAAATTCCATATGAGGTAACTGGCGGAAACTTGAAAAAAAAGTTAATCAGTGCTCAAATTGATAGGAATAATAGGTAGAAGCCACGTGCATTGAATACATTGAATAAAGCTAAGTGCCACATTAGCTGCGATACATTAACAATAGCCAAACTACCATATTATATATAAATCTACAAATTATACCAAAGTAAAACCCCCAAAGCATTAAAAAGAAAAATACGTTACTGGATAAAAAGCAAATATCAGTCGTGAAAAACACGTCAAACTAAGCAATGCCTTTAGATACAAGCCATCTTCTTAAAGTACGTATCGACAATCACAAATGCAAGATAATACTAACCACTTTATGAGTATGAGAATCACAAAGGATCTCGGCCACAGGAGCAAGTAAACGCTCACAGCGAAGTTCTCATTGGCTGATGGTTTCCTTAACAGCCAATCAGCGCCCATCTTCGCCGCACGTGTCAAGTTAGATACTAAGAGGAAATTTTAATACACTTTTATTATATTTTCACCCTTATGAATCTCTTTCTCTATGCGTTTGCCACGCCACAGAAACTGGAAAGCACCGGGAGGGAAGGGGTGTAAGCGAGTATGTCTATTGTATTGGCAAGATAACCGGTAGTAATTCATTCGTTTGTTAGAAAATACTGATTTGTGGCTGCAGTGAAGTAAATTTAAAAAATTAGATAGGTTTTAAAACATGATGAAAATTTTGCATTTGTCATGTCACCAAATTTACAAAGCACCGAGATGGGGTTTACTTTTACCGTGTCAACTGTAAGTTGAGTGTTTTTGTATAGGTAAGAGCAAGAGTAAGAGTACGCGGTAGTAACTTATTCGTGTTTGAAATTTGTAGCTGCAACGAAATTAGTTAGTTTTAACACATTATGAGAAGTATAGGCGGTGGATGTATTTAGTGTCACATCTAATGTGGAACTCCGAAGACCATATGTTATCATGTTTCTTGTTCCAATCAGTATGAAACACATTGAAATGTAGAAAGGGTAGGTTTAACATGACGCTTCGTTCTGCAACGAGTGAAGTTACATGAATACTTTGAAGTACTCCGTCAAAGCTGCCACCAATGGAACCCTGGATATAATGTTTTACCGACGAATTTCTATTTGGGTATGTTTATTTTCCTTAATGTTAAAATTAGATGAGTATTGCAGGGAGAACCGGGGAGGAAATTATTGTACGGTATAGCTATTAACAAGAAAAAGGGCGTAGGATTTTCGTGTTATGATTCTGAGAGGTACAAACTTATTTCCCTGAATATGTAGGTATTAATTAACGGCACTGAACCGGATTTTATCCTGATTGTGATAAACAAGCGAAGAGTTAGGCTGACGAGCTTTGTGAATTAATTTAATTTGGTGATGTGTACCAGTTTTTTTTTATCAGTGGTAGCCTATATGGTAAGTTATGATGATCATTACCTTTATTTTCTGATGATGCTTAGTATTATTACGACCCGTACGAAATTTGTTATTCGATGCTTAATTTTAAGTCTTGATTACGAAGTTCGTTGGTATTTATGTGCTCTAGTGTAATAAACTCCCTGGTAAGCCATACGAAATACCCACGCATAGTAGGCATTTCTAATTTATTTATAAAGTCGCTAGGAAATTTGGTGTTGAAGTTATATAATTTTCATATCCTCGTTTTTATGTTATATTGGTTGAGGTAATCACGAACTACAGTATTATGCATGAATGGTTCAGAACTTTAGTGAACCACAGAATTACCCTTAAGGTAAACCTAGTCCTATCCTCTTTCTTAAGGGCTGTTTTCCTGGTCCTATCACATGGAAAGGAGTTGCTATCTACCTTTTTCTGCTAGCAGTTGCCTAGATTTTGTTATTTATAACAATTCTCTCTCTCTCTCTCTCTCTCTCTCTCTCTCTCTCTCTCTCTCTCTCTCTCTCTCTCTCTCTCTCTCTCTCTCAGATGGGTAATTTTGAACCCGAATATATTGAATATTTTTAAGCCATTTTTGAGAATGTGAACGGACACTGACGATTAGAAATGATTAGTGTTAAGGGGATATGGCTTCGTTATTAACATTGTATATACTCAAGAGAGCTTGATTGCGTTAAGTATGGCTGATGTTATGCTTGATGTGAGTTTAGGACATTTTAGCATTACATCCATTCTCTTTCACGTTGGTAAAAAAAAATACACATTATAACGGTAATGCGTATTTTGAATTAAGAGTAAAGAACGGGCTCAGGTATGCAAGAGTTTTAAAAATTTTCACTTGTAACACTAATTATAACGGTCTGAATTTTGAATGCGAATGTGTTATTTTTTCAAAATGTATATTTAGTATAGTCCCATTTCGTTTTACCTCTGTTTCCGCCCAATTTCTTCCTACTTTCAGTTCAATCTCGGGATATTACTTCAAAATGCAACACCAGGCTTTTCTCAAGCGCCCCTCAGTGTTGAATGGCCTTCTCTTCCTCATCGCTGGGTGGCATTGCCCAGATTCATAAAAGTACTTGCCATAGAATTTCTAGTTTATGGTATACAAACCGGGGGATTATCATGCGAAACTTATCTAGCATTGGTTATGTAAGCTGTTATACTTTTACTGATGGTTTAGATGGGGGTTTTTATTTATTTTTCATATCCTTACTTGTTCACTGAAAAATAACGTAGAGAATCTTAGGCATATTTTATAAATGCGTGGCCACGCACTAAACACACACACACACACACACACACACACACACACACACACACACATATATATATATATATATATATATATATATATATATATATATATATATATATATATATCATTAGCTGTTACTAGTCCACCGCAGAACAATGGCCTCAGACATGTCCATCCACTCGCGGTTGTTTACGGTCTTTCTATGCCATTTTATAACCTCAAAATTTCTTAGTTCGTCAATCCATCGTCTTCTTTTCCTTCCCTTGCTTCTTTTCCAAACTCTAGACCCATTATGTTATTCTTAATGGTCATCTATTATTTGTCATTCTCATTAGGCTATATTTCCTCTTACATGTTTTTAGAATGTGTCCTCTACTTTAGTTTGCTCTCGTATCCATGTTGCTTTTTTCTATCTCAGTGTTAATCTCATCATTATTCTTTCCATAGTTTTTTGAGTTGTAACCAGTTTATGTACAATTGCTTTAGTAAGGTTCCAAGTTTCTGATGCATAACTTAATACTCGGTGGGCCAGTGATGAAATACTTTTCTTTTTAAATGAAGTATCATTTTACCGATAATAATCTCATTTTGTTTAAAAAAGCTCTCCATCCCTTGCTTATCCTTTTCTTATCGGTCTCATGTCCTGGAGAAACGATTACTGTCTGTCCTAAGTATGTATAATTATTAACACTAGTCGTTCGTCTATAACCCTTATTTGTTGTCTCTGCATTTCCATTGAACATTGTCGTAGTTTTACTGATATTAATTTTCATATTCTTTATTCAAATCTTCTATCATCTTTTGCAATTTCTTCCATGTAGGCCTATGTTTATGGTCTCTCTCTACCAGTCCACACCCGCAAAATTTCCTTTCTTTGTTCGTTAATCCCTTGTCTTCTCTTCCTTCCCATGTTTCTTTTGCAATCTCTATAGACCAATTCTTAATGTCCATCTATTATCTGCCATTCTCATAATATTGCTTACCCCAGTTAATTTCTTTTCCTTACATGTTAGAATATGTTCTATTTTAGTTTTCTCTAGTGTCGATGTTGCTCCCTTTCTGTCTCTAGTGTTACTCTCATCATTATTCTTTCCATAGTTCTTCGAGTCTTAACTAGCTTATGTTCTAAGGCTTCTGTAAGGCTCCAAGTTTCTGATGCATCAGTTAATACTGACAGGATCATCTCATTAAATACTTCTCATTTTAGAGAAAGTGTCATTTTGATTACCAAAAGCTTTCCATCCCATGTTTACCCTATTAATATCATCTAGTGTCCTGGAGAAAAACTTACTGCCTGTCCTAAGTACGTATATTCATCAACAACCTCTGGGGAGCACATTTCATAAGTTTCTGTTCTGCAAACAATCTTGTCATTGGAGGTACTCTTTTTCAAAAAAAGAACATCCACAAGTATGCATAGACTTCACCATGTGACAATTACAAAATTCAGATAGATCACATTGCCATTAATAAAGAGCGAAGGAGGAAACAGGAATGTAAGAAGTTATAGAGGTGCAGATATTGGTAGTGATCACCAGCTCCTCATTGCCACACTGAAATTAAAACTGAAAGCACCCAACAGAGAGATACATAGAATACCCAGGTTTGATACAACTAAGCTTTTAGAAGAAGAGCACAGAGAAACATTTACAATTAAATGTAGGAATCGATTTGCAGTCTTAGAGACTTTAAGAGACTAAGAACAGACAATTAATGAAGAAAGGTGTGATATTAAGAGCATATATCAGTTGGTAGTGAAGTCTTGGGACACGCAGTTACAAGGAGAAAGCCATGGGTATCATATGATACTTGGGATACTATAAAAAAGGAGACAAAGACAAAATTGATTGTTGCAAGTTTTCGAGGAAGTAATGAAAATTTCAAGGTAGAGCGTGCTAAGTATTCCAGTATTGACAGAGAGGTCAAAAGAAAGGCCAGGAATGACTTGAGAGAATATTTAGACAGTAAAGCAGATGAGGCTGACAAAGCTCTGAATTCAGGAAGTGGCTATGGTGTAAGAATTGCTCATAGAATTATTAATAAAATCTCGACTGGGGCAAAGACGAAGCATATACCCATCAAAAAGAGAGATGGCTCTGTTATAAAAACAGAAGATGAAAAACAACGTTGGATGGAGAACTTTGGTGAGGTCATGAATAGGACATATGAAGGGAATAATTTGATTGTTATACCTGAAGCTGATGGAGACCTTGATGTACCCATGAATGAATTTTATTTAGTGTTTGAAGTCGAAGCTATCCTAAAAAACTGAAGAGATGGAACGCCTTGGTATACGATGGAATAACTGCCAAGATGATCCTGGCCGAAAATGAAGTGACTCCCAGACTACTTACAAGATTATTTTGTAGAATGTGGTATGAAGAAGCAAAACCTGATGAATAGGAGTTAGAAGTGTTGGTGAAAATAGCAAAAAAAGGAGAATAGCAAAAAAGGAGACCTGACTGACTGCAATAATTTCAGAGGTATAACGCTTACGTCAGCTGTTATGAAAATATATACTATGCTTATTCTAAAGAGACTGGAGAGAAAGATTGATGAAAAGCTGAGAGATGAACAAGCAGGATTTAGAAAGGCAAAAGTTGCACTGACCAAATTTTAATTTTTGAGACATGTTGTACAGCAATGCGTAGAATATGGAAATCCCCTTTTGATGGCATTTGTGGACTATGAAAAAGCCTTTGGTAGTGTGCTACGGCCTATTTTGTGGATAGTCCTGCGTTATTATGGAATTCCTCTTGGATATATAAATTTGATTAAGTCTGTTCATGAGCATAGCAAGTGAAAGGCTAGTGTTAATGGAGTCTTATCTAATGAATTTCCAGTGAAGAGCGGAGTACTCCAAGGGAATGTGTTGTCACCTATGTTGTTTATCCTCCTCATGGATTTTTAATGCAGATAACAATCGGAGGTGCTGGAGAAAGATTTCACTGGATTGGTGTTAGAAATTTAGTAGACCTACAGTAGAGTATGCTGATGATTCTGTCCTAGTTAGCAGAACATTACAGGATTTGAAGTGTTTGCTTACCAGAATGCATGAAATATCACACGAGATTGGGCTGAAGATAAAAAGAAGAAAGACAGGGATGATGAGAACGGATTATGCAATGGGAGATGAAATATCATTGGAAGGAGAAAGGATTAATGAGGTAGAATCCTTTAAGTATTTAGGAACTGTGATCTCCAATACAGGGTCATTAGAATTAGAGTTTAGTGAAAGATTAAAAAAAAAAGCAAATCAGACAATGGGAGGTATTCTTAAAAATGAAGGATATCCTTGTAAGCATAAGGTAGAATTACAAGGTAATTCTCTGAAGCAAAAGGTAGAAGTATAAGCAAATCTTTCTTTCCATATTCATAATGATTACCTTTTACTTGCGAGGATATCCTCCAAGCAGAAGTAAAAGGTTGACTCGTGTTTCGGGAGCGCTTAGATACATGTTGGAACTTGTAAGATTTAATTTGTGCTGTCAAGATAAGAAAGAGTTTAGTATTTATAATACGTATTTAAGGCCCTGTTTTTACTTGTATTTAATCAAGTTTACTCATCAGAAAGAACACAGACGCCGCCGCACCTTCCCCAAAGCCTCGCTGGCGACATCTATCCCCCACCCCTTGCATTAGAAGTTATTTGACCTCTTTTTAGCTCCCCCACCCCTTGCATTAGAAGTTCTTTGACCTCTTTTTAGCTCCCCCACCCCTTGCATTAGAAGCTCTTTGATCTCTTTTTAGCTCCCACACCCCTTGCATTAGAAGTTCTTTGACCTCTTTTTTGCTCCCACACCCCTTGCATTAGAAGTTCTTTGACCTCATTTTAGCTTCCCCACCCCTTGCATTAGAAGTTTTTTGACCTCTTTTTAGCACCCACACCCCTTGCATTAGAAGTTTTTTTACCTCTTTTTAGCTCCCCCACCCTTGCATTAGAAATTCTTTGATCTCTTTTTAGCTCCCACACCCCTTGCATTAGAAGTTCTTTGACCTCTTTTTAGTTCCCACACCCGTTGCATTAGAAGTTCCTTGACCTCTTTTTAGCTCCCCCACCCCTTGTATTAGAAGTTCTTTGACCTCTTTTTAGCTCCCCCCCCTTGCATTAGAAGTTCTTTGACCTCTTTTTAGCTCCCCCCCTTGCATTAGAAGTTCCTTGACCTCTTTTTAGCTCCCCCACCCCTTGCATTAGAAGTTCTTTGACCTCTCTTTAGCTCCCCCACCCCTTGCATTAGAAGTTCTTTGACCTCTTTTTAGCCACCCCACCCCTTGCATTAGAAGTTCTTTAACCTCTTTTTAGCTCCCCCACCCCTTGCATTAGAAGTTATTTGACCTCTTTTTAGCTCCCACACCCCTTGCGTTAGAAATTTTTTGACCTCTTTTTAGCTCCCCCACCCCTTGCATTAGAAGTTCTTTGACCTCTTTTTAGCTCCCCCACCCCTTGCATTAGAAGTTCTTTGACCTCTTTTTAGCTCCCACACCCCTTGCATTAGAAGTTTTTTTTACCTCTTTTTAGCTCCCACACCCCTTGCATTAGAGGTTTTTTTTACCTCTTTTTAGCTCCCACACCCCTTGCATTAGAAGTACTTTGACCTCTTTTTAGCTCCCCCACCCCTTGCATTGGAAGTTCTTTGACCCCTTATTAGCTCCCCCACCCCTTGCATTAGAAGTTCTTTGACCTCTTTTTAGCTCCCACACCCCTCGTATTAGAAGTTCTTTGACCTCTTTTTAGCTCCCCCACCCCTTGCATTAGAAGTTCTTTGACCTCTTTTTAGCTCCCACACCTCTTGCATTAGAAGATCTTTGACCTCTTTTTAGCTTCCACACCCCTTGCATTAGAAGTTCTTTGACCTCTTTTTAGCTCCCACACCCCTTGCATTAGAAGTTCTTTGACCTCTTTTTAGTTCCCACACCCCTTGCATTAGAAGTTCTTTGACCTCTTTTAAGCTTCCCCACCCCTTGCACTAGAAGTTTTTTTACCTCTTTTTAGTTCCCACACCCCTTGCATTAGAAGTTCTTTGACCTCTTTTTAGCTCCCACACCCCTTGCATTAGAAGTTCTTTTACCTCTTTTTAGCTCCCACACCCCTTGCATTAGAAGTTATTTGACCTCTTTTTAGTTCTCACACCCCTTGCGTTAGAAATTCTTTGACCTCTTTTTAGCTCCCCCACCCCTTGCATTAAAATTTTTTTGACCTCTTTTTAGCTCCCCCACCCTTTGCATTAGAAGTTCTTTGACCTCTTTTTAGCTCCCTCACCCCTTGCATTAGAAGTTTTTTTTACTCTTTTTAGCTCCCACACCCCTTGCATTGGAAGTTCTTTGACCTCTTTTTAGTTCCCCCACCCTTTGCATTGGAAGTTCTTTGACCCCTTTTTAGCTCCCCCACCCCTTGCATTAGAGGTTCTTTGACCTCTTTTTAGCTCCCCCACCCCTTGCATTAGAAGTTCTTTGACCTCTTTTTAGCTCCCCCACCCATTGCATTAGAAGTTCTTTGACCTCTTTTTAGCTCCTACATCCCTTGCATTAGAAGATCTTTGATCTCTTCTTAGCTTCCACACCCCTTGCATTAGAAGTTCTTTGACCTCTTTTTAGCTCCCACACCCCTTGCATTATTAGTTCTTTGACCTCTTTTTAGTTCCCACACCCCTTGCATTAGAAGTTCTTTGACCTCTTTTTAGCTTCCCCACCCCTTGCACTAGAAATTTTTTTTACCTCTTTTTAGTTCCCACACCCCTTGCATTAGAAGTTCTTTGACCTCTTTTTAGCTCCCACACCCCTTGCATT
Organism: Palaemon carinicauda; assembly: GCF_036898095.1. NCBI lineage: Eukaryota > Metazoa > Arthropoda > Malacostraca > Decapoda > Palaemonidae > Palaemon > Palaemon carinicauda. Next base: position 92,388,947 of record NC_090745.1, read on the forward strand.
AAAGGTTCTTTGATCTCTTTTTAGCTCCCACACCCCTTGCATTAGAAGTTCTTTGACCTCTTTTTAGCTTCCCCACCCCTTGTATTAGAAGTTCTTTGACCTCTGTTTAGCTCCCCCACCCCTTGCATTAGAAGTTCTTTACCCTCTTTTTAGCTCCCCCCTTGCATTAGAATATCTTTGACCTCTTTTTAGCTCCCCCCCCCTTGCATTAGAAGTTCTTTGACCTCTTTTTAGCTCCCCCCACCCCTTGCCTTAGAAGTTCTTTGACCTCTTTTTAGCTCCCCCACCCCTTGCTTTAGAAGTTCTTTGACCTCTTTTTAGCTCCCCCACCCCTTGCATTAGAAGTTCTTTGACCTCTTTTTAGCTCCCCCACCCCTTGCCTTAGAAGTTTTTTGACCTCTTTTTAGCTCCCACACCCCTTGCATTAGAAGGTCTTTGACCTCTTTTTAGCTCCCACACCCCTTGCATTAGAAGTTGTTTGACCTCTTTTTAGTTCCCCCACCCTTGCATAAGAAGTTCTTTGATCTCTTTTTAGCTCCCCCACCCTTGCATTAGAAGTTCTTTGACCTCTTTTTAGCTCCCACACCCCTTGCATTAGAAGATCTTTGACCACTTTTTAGCTCCTACACCCCTTGCATTAGAAGTTTTTTGACCTCTTTTTAGCTCCCCCACCTCTAGCATTAGAGGTGCTTTGACCTCTTTTTAGCTCCCACATCTCTAGCATTATTAGTTCTTTGACCTCTTTTTAGCTCCCACACCTTTAGCATTAGAAGTTCTTTGACCTCTTTTTAGCTCCCACACCTCTAGCATTAGAAGTTCTTTGACTTCTTTTTAGCTCCCACACCTCTAGCATTAGAAGTTCTTTGACCTCTTTTTAGCTCCCACACCTCTAGCATTAGAAGTTCTTTGACTTCTTTTTAGCTCCCACACCTCTAGCATTAGAAGTTCTTTGACTTCTTTTTAGCTCCCACACCTCTAGCATTAGAAGTTCTTTGACCTCTTTTTAGCTTCACACCTCTAGCATTAGAAGTTCTTTGACTTCTTTTTAGCTCCCACACCTCTAGCATTAGAAGTTCTTCGACCTCTTTTCAGCTCCCTTACCTCAAGCATTAGAAGTTCTTTGACCTCTCTTTATAGCTCCCACTTCTCTAACATTAGAAGTTCTTTGACCTCTCTCTCTTTAGCTCCCACACTTCTAGCATTAGAAGTTCTTTGACATATATTTCTAGGTTCCATACTTTTAGCATTAGAGGGTCTTCGATCTATATTTTGAGGTGCCTTACTTCTAGCATTAAAGGCTCTATATTTTTAGGTGTCTTACCTCTGGCATTAGAGGCTCCTCTTCGCTGTTCTCTCCTGTCTCCTAGTTTTCAAGATCTTCTTTCATTAGATTATCTGTTTCTTTCGAGATTTCATTGTCTCTTTTCTTTAGTTCGTCAGTGTCCTGGATATCAAAAGAGATTTCTGTGCTGCGAGTCCTCACTTCGTCAGATTCCTCAGGGAAATCAAAGGCATTTATTCTTTACCTATCTGGGCAATGAGTAAAGAGATGAATACTATCGATTTCTCCGCATACACTATCACGCCAAAGTAAATGACTAGCAACATGATATATTTACCAATGTCGTCTGGATATGATGACCCACATAGACTATTCGAAATTAGTGTGAATCATGCAATAGGAGGAAGAACGTTCAGTTATGCTGCACCGAGACTCTTTAACGACCTTCCACTCGATGTCAAGAATAGCAATAAAGACTTATCTTTTTAGAAAGTGTTATAATAGTGACCTGAAAACTATTAAGCCTGAATACAAATGCTAGCGAAATAACTGATAACGATACATAGCAAAATATTAACTGGAAAGAAATTATTTTTTCACACACCAAGGCCCGCCTGAACAGACCTTTAGTGTTTGGTGGAGGGCGAGAAAGAAACCCCTAAAAGTAAAAGTAAGTACTTCAATGGCGAATTTTGGGTCAATCCTGTTGAAGAACTACACGTCACTCACCGTCCAGTTGAACCATTCTACCTCCATCCTCATTCCCCGCAATCCGTTTTTGCACCGATACAAAGCCTCGTACTTTTTCCAAAAGTCTCCTTTAATAAGACATCGTCGCAAAAGCCCAAGCAAAGGATCCTTCAAGGTGCATACATTATGATCTTCAAAGCTCAGCTGCCAACGGAAGATCCCGTGTCTTTCTATAGGTCGGGCGATATAAAACGAACGATCGGCAACTTCGGCAGCTACCAACACCATCTGTAGTTGATGGCGTTCCGAAGACGTAACACACAATTCTTACCGGCAGCTTCCTATTCCGCCAGAACGCGATCTCTGTTAGTTAAGTGAAATCCTTCTCCCAGTCATCAAGTCATTTCCTCTTACTCCTATTGACGCGCAACTCCTTGGTTAGATTTCGCCAAACATACAGATCATATGAGTTGTTGCAGGCTACGTTTGAAAAAATGAAGATCAGGTCTTCAGAAGTCATTTGAAGCTCGGGGAGGAAATTTCAGTTCTGGAGTCATTCAGAAATCCATGTTAAGTATACGGCTATGTCCTTTGAAGACTTTTGGAAATTCTGGAAAGTTTTCTTCCGAAACCGTTCTGAGATTCCGTTCTGGAGGCATTCAGAATTCCATGCTAAGTCTATGGCTATTTTTTCTGAAGCCATTTGGAAATCCGGGAAAGATTTCTTCCGATACCGTTCTGAGATTCCGTTCTGGAGGCATTCAGAATTCCATGCTAAGTCTATGGCTATTTCTTCTGTAGCCATTTGGAAATCCGAGAAGATTTTCTTCCGAATTCTTTTAGGACTCGCGAAAAATTCCATTCTTGTTTTATAACAACAACAACAAAAATAATAATGATAATAATAATAATAATAATAATAATAATAAACTACATGATTTGATTTATGGATTTGAGTTGAAAAGTTTTGAAGACGCTAAACGATCTTTAAAGCAAACCGAATTGAAATAGTCGATTTCAGCTAAATTATTTCAGGTTTGGGATTTAGAACAATCTATTTCTGGTACGAATCGATATATATATATATATATATATATATATATATATATATATATATATATATATATATATATATATATATATTTATATATATATGTATATATATGTATATATATATATGTATATATATATATATATATATATATATATATATATATATATATATATATATATATATATATATATATATATATAATGTGTGTGTATTATATATGTGCATATACATGCATGTATATAAGCTTTTGCAGTATATGAATATTCTGTGTATATATGTATATGTATACGATGTATATACAGTATATACATATATATATACATACACAGACATTTATATACATACATATACATATATATTTTATATACATACATATACATAATATATTCATACATATACATAATATATTCATACATATACATATATATATTATATATATATATATATATATATATATATATATATATATATATATATATATATATATATATATATATAAACTATTTGTTATATGAATACAGTATATTTGCATGTACTGTACACACACACACACACACATATATATATATATATATATATATATATATATATATATATATATATATATATATATATATATATATATATATATATATATATATATATACATACATACATACATACATACATACATATATATTTACATACATATTTACTGTTTGTACATACATATTTACTGTTTGTACATACATACATCCCTAAATACAGCAGCCTTCGTATTCTCCCAACTGTTTATACATGCAAAAGCAAATGTAAAATGCATATCACCAAGTTATGGCTTAACCTTAATATTTCATCGAGATTCCAGGCGTGGACAAGATATCTGTCCTCAAGCCACTGTACATTTTGTTCCTCAAAACGGAGTAACATCTTGAAATCACGATCAAGTGTGGATAAACGGGGCATGTATTGTTTAACTTTCCTCATATCCACAAAATCTGCCATCGTGCTGAGAATCGGATAGAACAACCTTTCTCTCTGAACTGCAGTCTGCTACTGACCAGACTCAGCTTTTTCGAAGCATATGCTCTTTATATGAAGTAAAGGGTCTTCTTTATGCATAACCATTTACTTTTATGTGATTATAAGGATATGCGTTTGCTCTAAAAGTATAAGATTTTGCTTGAAATGTTTATGAATACAAGTAGAAGGATTTCCTTCATATTTTGCAAGTATAAGCATATCCTTTTCTTTATGTATACCGCCCATTAATCAAGTAAAATTTGGAAATCAAATCACCTATAGTTGAATATAAAAATCAAACTTTATATCAGTTTAGTGACATCATTGTTACTCTATGGACATGAGTCATGGTAAGACAATAAAACAAGCTCAAATAGATCTAGTAGATTTGAGAACAAAGCCCTCAGAAGGATACTGCGAGTTAAATGGCAGGATAGGATTAGAAATGAGACTATAAGAGAGATTACTTTAGTGCCATATGTGGACGAGATCATGATGAGGGTAGATGGGGATGGTTTAGGCACACACTTCGCACCCCCCAAGAGAGATTAGTTCACCAAACGTTCATCTGGGCTCCACAAGGCACTAGAAGTTTTGGAAGACTCGGGCCTATGAAAACTATGAAATGCGAACTAGATGATGAATGGAGAAGTATTGAATTAAAAGCTCAAGATAGAGACGACTGCAAAATGTAACCGAGCCCCTCTGCGTGTCAATAGGCATAGGAGGAGAAAATATATATATATATATATATATATATATATATATATATATATATATATATATATATATATATATATATATATATATATATATATATATATATTTATTCATAATGTGTGTGTATGAAAGAACAGTTTTTATGTTGGAAATTTATGATTTTCTGGGTTTTCTTAAGAAGTCTGGATAAACATTTCTTAGAATTATTATTATTAGTATTATTATTATTATTATTATTATTATTATTATTATTATTAGCAGCAGCAGCAGCAGCTAAGTTACAATCCTAGTTGAAAACGTGGGATGCTGTAAGCCCAAGGACTCTAACAGAGAAAAAATAGGTCAGCGAGGAAAGGAAATAAGGAAATAGATAAACTATATACTGTTTGAGAGGTAAAGACTTTTTTTGTATAGAAAATATGAAGAGAAAGATATGTCAATCGTTCACCTTAGAAGGATTCGCGCTACGATTGAGCTAATGAAGTTCCACTGATTCAGCTGCCTGAGATCAGTCCACATTCTGATAACAACTGGAATCAAACTTCTAGTATGCTTTAAAAGAAATAATATTCAGACTGCTGCTTGAGAATGAGGTGTTTATGTTGATAGTTGAATAAAATGTAACAATAAGCAAACATATTATTGTGTGGAAAGGACATTCTATTAATGAATCGTAATATGAAGTAAATCACGTTACGTGACGCTTATCGTGTTCTTAATCGAACATTTTGGGCCATTCCCCAAAATGTATTGTCACCTTATCAACGAGAAAATGCCATTCCGGTCGTTCCTATCATGCTGTAGACCTAGAGAATTCTTTCTCCGCCCTTGGATTTCCAGGTACCGGTGTAAGGGTCATTAACTGGCTGGTGTTATTAAGACATCGTCCTTTCCTCGAGACAGAACCAGCTTTTTAGTGAAAGTTGCCACGTTTCATTTTTGTATAATTTCTACTACCTCTCTCTTGTCATCTTATTGAAGTTTCTGAAACAGATACTTTTCTTTCAAAACTTTGAAACGTTAGAATAAGATCACTTACATTTGATACAGGGATAAGAATCCTTGTAGTAGTTATTCATTAGGTTATGCAATTTGCCTGAGGTATCTCCCGTATCTCACACATGTCCCTGTAGTCTATTCGAGGAAGTAGTTCATTGCCAAACCAACCTGTTGTTTCAGTAGAGAAAAAGAAAAAAAAAACAGAAAAATTAGAAATACTTCATTTTATACTCACGATGCGATTTAAAGAATTTTAATTAGCAGTTGTTTAAATTTCTAATTGATAATCTATCTTTTATTTTCAGTTATATATTCAACTTGTTAAGCAGAACCAGCAAAATATTTAGACTTGAAAATGTTTTTCTGTTTACTTTCCTTATAAGATTTTTAGAAACTTAGGTCAATGGGAAATGAATGAAATTAAAAATATGTTTTCTTTTGAGAGATTATCAACCATGTCTGAGTAGATGCTAAAGAACTTGGTTTTAAGATTAAGTTAGAGTAACTAGGTGATTTGCATAAACCTTGTTGAAGCGTTTACTTACAACAACTGGAAATGTAATGTAAACGAGCATTTAAATCAGAATAAAAGTAGATGTGTGTCAGGTTTTGAAGTTTGAAAAAAAAATCAAATCGGGGAAGAACTTTAGATAGAACCTGTTAAAAATACTTGAAGAGAACTCGTAGTGAAGCAGTGTTTGACTGGTTTTATTTGTTTTCCGAATAATGTTACAATGCTGGCCCATGGCAGCTGTTATCTTTTGAAAGTTTTGAATCACAGTCCATGTTTTGCTTAGTTTTAGGCAGGTTTATTGATTATTGGCAAGGGGACGACACCTGCCTAAATCATTGTTTTCTGAAACCTGCTGGTTGAAAGCAGCTTAGCTTTGCACCATTTGACTTTCAGTTTTCTGAATTCCAGCAAAGAACTAAGCAATATACTTGGCTTTTTCTCTTGGGACCTTGCAGTAGAACACGTTGCCATGGTCCATCCCTCCTGGGCTGCTCCTTGGAAGGTTGCATCTAGCTTTGTAAATCCAATAATTGATACCTCAATAGCTAGGAGATCTTTTGGGTAATTCAACTGATCTACTTCTATTTGATTATGTACCAATATGTGGAATATGCTACTTTAAGTGTTATTCTAAAATCTATCTAAATTTGATGTAAAGTATGTCAATATTCTCATTAGCATACCCAAGGTACCAATGTGATGGGACATTGAAGATGCTTGGTATAACCGTGTTGTCTGAGCATGATACATTGACAGAACTGGATTTGTTTGTGCTGTAGCGTGTATAATTGCAGTATAGCTTATGCTGTAACCCAAGATTTCTAGATGAATAGTTAACCCTAAGCCAAGGTGTTTAGGAATGTTGTTCCTGACTCCAGAGGCAACATGGACAATATTTTGGGCTATACTGAACAATTTTGTTTGGAGCTCATCATTTTCAGTTTCGACCTCCAGGCCATCAATATTGAATTCAGGAACCAACCTTTTAGCGCTCAATATTGAAATTACTTATAATTGTATTGATTGTGGTATTATTGATATCAGGTGTGATTTCAAGTAATAACTATGTCAAGCAAGATGAGAAGCTTTTAGTCCCTTTCATCTTTCTTGAGTGATGCTGGTTCTTGGGTAAGTTCATCTGCTTTACTGCTTACTACTCCATCAATTCTGTTTATTATCTGTCTTAGGTTTTGTATGGCAACTTCAGAGAAAAATAGTAGAGCTTTTATACTATCCAGTGAAGACACAAAATCTGTTTTTCACCCGAATCCATTCTCGTTCGTTTTCGAAAACCTTTATTATAATTAAGATATCATGATATATATACTTTCTTTTGAAAATCCACCTTGGAGTTCTTTCACCACGTGGAAACATTTCACCGGCGGCTCTTATTAGCCTCCTTGGCAATAATCTTTTTATGATGCCTTTTTCATGCAGATGATATTTCCCCTTTGTTGTTTTAAGATCACTAGCATCCGCTAAATCACATCTTAAGTCTGTATATCTTTTGGCAGCTTAAGTATCTTATCCAAAGCCTTAAATACAACAACATTCCTGACCAGTTTGCCAGACTTTTCATATTAGCAAATGTCACACATATTCCAAATCATTTAGACAAGGAACTTATTTTTTTTCATATTGGCTGCATGTCTTTTTCTTCATTAGCTGAGGAGGCTTCGTGTAAAGGATGTCGCTTTCTGGTTCGTTAATGATGTTTTTCTCTTAACCTTTCTGTATTATTGTTTTGTGGTATGCCAGACAATATTGTTTTGAAGATCCTCCGCATAAACTACATTTGATTATAAATCATTTGAGTTATTAGTTGTTTGAATATGTAAATCAACATTAGCATCAGGTTCTTGCCACTCTTGATAACCGTTCTCTTCCTACTCTGGTGAAAAGGAAATCTTTCATTCTCTTTTCTATGTATGTTCCAACGAGATAATTGTTCTTAACCACTGTTTACCGGAGTGAGAATATGCTCTTCCTCCAACTGTGTGAGTTAAAATACCTCACTTGGTAATGCACCTTTCAAACTTCCCTATATAATAAAGTGTCTGAATATATATATATATATATATATATATATATATATATATATATATATATATATGTATATATATATATGTATATATATATATATATATATATATATATATATATATATACATATATATATGTATATATATATATATATATATATATATATATATATATATATATATATATATATATATATTCTTATCACGCTCCCATTATTCATCTAAGCGTTCAGCTCTCCTCGTCCCTCGGATTGGGATGAGGAAATTGTCATACCCTGTTAAGAGGGGTGTGCGTGTGTGCATATCTATCAAAATATTTAGCTGATAATTTTCATGTCTTCTGTAGGATTTATGCTGAAATATTGCTTCCCTCTCTATACCGGGATTCTTAGTTGCAGCTTGGATATACTAAGACATGATAAAGTCGTATATCTTTTCCATGAATAATTAAATTTGACCATTTCGTGTAAGAGTTCCGTGGGTGTGTAATATCTTGGTCATTTTCATCCTGGAGTGGATTTCCATTCTAAAGTCACCTATGTTTGCCTTTTTATCATTATTTCTCCTCTTTAGATAGCAAGTTCTAATTTCAAACTTGTTATTTTTTTGCAGCCTCACACGATCTCTCCCCTTTTTCCATAGTCAGTATTTTCATATTAAGGTAGTGCTGCAAAAGAACTATCCATGGGTTTAATTAACAGTAAGGGACCTTCATTTTGAACGTTCTTCCCCTTTTTATGATGTTCCCAAAGCACACCTCATATATATATATATATATATATATATATATATATATATATATATATATATATATATATATATATATATATATATACTGTATATATATAAAGTTTTCTCTTTCTGTCTTTTAGTGTTATTCCGATCACTATCCTTTTCATAGCTCTTTGGCTCTTTGAGATGTAACTAGACTTTAGTGAGGCTCCAAGTTTCTGATACGTTAGTTAATACTGGTTGGACCATGTGATTAAATACGTTTCTTTTTAGAGAAAGTTGCATTTTACTTTTCACAATCTCATTCTTTTTACCAAAAGCTCTCCATCCCATGCTTATATGGATAACACAGGGGGTCCCTAGAGATAGTAAAAGAAGCAGGGGAAGGAAGAGAAGACGAATTAAGAAAGTTTGCGGGTGTGAACTGGTATAGAAAAATCTGAAAAATACGTCAGTGGGAGGACATGGCTGAGGCCTTTTGTTCTGCAGTGGACTCGTAACGGCTAATGATGATGTTATGTGTGTGTATATATATATATATATATATATATATATATATATATATATATATATATATATATATATATATATATATATATATATATATATATATATATATATATATATATATATACATATACATATAACATATAAAAGACAGTAAAAGAAAGATCTGTGGAAAAATAGCTTAGGCTATACGGCAAACTGTTTAAAGTGATCGCCATTCCATGTCATTGCAAGCCATTTTATCTGGATAGCGGCACCGAAAGTAATATTCTGTGATGACTACAGAGATTTTTCCTGTGTCCTATCAAATAAAGGAAATGACAATGACTACCATGCCTAGTTTCAAAATACTGGCTTTGTTGTCAGTTATGTTTAATAAAGTCAATGTTTCCTTGATTTTTCCATAAAAATTCCTTTATCCTCACACATTGATATTATATATATATATATATATATGTATATATATATATATATATATATATATATATATATATATATATATATATATATATATATATATATAACCATGGTAGGAAAAGTTCCTCTTTTGAATTTTTGGACTTTCAATGCAAATAAAAGCACATACATCATGTTAATAGAGGAAGTGGGACCCCCACGAGGCCAGTTCTTGATGACTCCAGATAATTCGAATTTAAGGAAAGGGGATAATACAATATCACTGGAAAACAGAAAGCTGCCTAAATTTAGTTTATGGCTTTTGATACAGGTAGTTGATGATTTCCAAAATATTTATTTAGGTGAAGTCATTAACATTAATTATTGTCTCATCCTTCGACCAACGGACCTGATGGCCTGAATTAAACCAATAGATCCTCAAGGCGTTATAAGTGTAATCTTGATATTTCCATCTTATCTGTTTTGTTCTTGGGTGTTTGACCGACTGCACATAAATTATATTCTGAATTTGAACGCTTATACAGTATATATTATTATCATTTTATCCTTTAATAATGTTTTTCGAAGGCAGTTTTATTTAAACTACTCTTATGTTAATATTTTTTTTCCAAAGGGGTATGAAATTTAAAAATCATCCATGTAATGGTAAAAATAATGTTATACGTGAATTCCTTTCAAGTCTTTTGCCTTTATACAAATTCCAATAAAAGCGATACTGGGGTAGCAAAGACTAATGGCAATTTCTTCAATTTTGACGAACTTTTCTTTTTGAAAAAGTTGAGAAAAGAGGATGATAATTGATTACTGAATTTCATGTCTGGTTTATTTTCCAGAAATGAGGAATTCACAGTTTTTTTTACTGAATTGTAGATTTCCGTACATTGCAAGTTCATTCTTACCTCTCGCTGCATGGTGGGTACTATTCCTCTATTTGTTATGACGAAAGTTTAGAGATGTTGAATATTTAGGAAAATTACATCCACAATAGTAATTTCTGATACTTTTGACTATTCTTTGAAGGCTGTATGCTATAATATAAATGTAAATGTCAGCTTATACCGGATCTCACTTTGCCCTTGGTTGAAAATCAGTGGATGAATGTCCAAGTCACAGTATAGACAGATGAATGTTAAGTAGTGCAAAATCAGAGACATGGATTGTTTGTTACTTTTGCAAATAGTACTTTTGTTTTACGTTTTATATTTTATATTTTTATATTATATTTGATTTTAAAAGATTTTTTTGAAGACAAGTAAGGTTTTCATTACCACAAGAAAACGATTGATGCATGTTGCCAGCAAAGATTAAGTTAGTAAAAGGTTCCAGGCTATTGACAAATTATGATATGGCCTCAAAGTACTGAAGAAGTTTACGTAGGAAAACCTTGCTGTGATGGCATTTAATGTGCAGCAAGATTAATCTCAAATTTGTCAATGAAAAAAAGTCAGAAAGAAAAAAAGATAAATTTTCTATTACACTTTTTTCGCGGCTTCAGGAGGCCTGTGCATTTTAGGTAATTTTTTTTTTTTTTTTAATCGCAGTATTTCAATATCTAGATATGAGTGACGATGTAAACCTCTTTCATATTATTTACTTTATGACATCGTTGTTCTCTGTTCCATTTATGCTGTTTATTTTTTTTCTAAAATCAACTTGTAGGGTGATGGTTCTATCAGTGCACCAGTCATTATTTAAAGGGTCTTTGCAGTGCTCCTTCTGCTCCTAGTTGCACTTGCTTTATATGCATCCACTTTACCTCTGTTCCCACTTCCTTTCTCACATCTTGCTGTCCAACCGCTTCTAACTTTTACCTTTGGAACTTTAAATCCATCAATCCATTTCTCGAAAATCCATTTATGGAACTTTTAGTGTAAAGGAGGCCTTACGAGTCTCCTTTAGTAATATGGACTAGTTTTGAATGGTCAAAGCAGGTCATTTGCAGAATTATGTGATCACTTATGCGCTGTCACAATGAAAAATTAAAGTTTAGCCTCGAATAAAGTTTCATTGATGCCTCTGGAAGGACTTCTCAGTCTGAAGACTAACAAATATTGTGTTTCAATCTGGTGTATGCATATGCAGCGTCTCGGCCCCCTTATTTTCTCATCTTACTTCCCAGGCTCTTTTAACTTTTACTTCATGGTGTAGCTGGTGAGTTTTCTCCTGCTGCTGCTGGGCGTTGCACCATGTGGCCTTGATAGATTCAATCGAATTTAATTTGATGCAGATGTCTTACTCTTTAAATATTTGGCTAAAGAATTTGTCTTATAAATTTGAAGCAAAATATAGCAATCTGAAAAGTATTCTAGGAATGTACATATTGAATATTGTCATTAAGGAGATTATTAAGTTTTGTTACGTAGTGTACTGTATAGACTAAAGTAATTATTATTGTTGCTCATTTCACGTCCCACTTAAAAGTTATTTGATCTAGATATATAAGAGTTGTCAAACATTGTTCAAGAGCGAGCAGTTGTATATGTAAATAACATTAATTTTCTTTGAAATTATTAAACATATTTGGAAACTGTATTACCTATTGAAACCATGAAATCCTGTATTGATACCTTAGGTCTTTAAGACTGTACGTTATTAACGTTGTAGGGATTTTTATTCAAGATGCTCTAATGAAATAACTTAATTATCTTTTACAGTGTTTAAACCTTGCGTGATATGAAGTGATGAAAATATCTCCCGTCGGTTAACAATCGATCGTATATTGCGGTTTGTGTTTGATCCACCACTGGATCCCTGTAAGTTTGGCGCCGATGGAAGGTAAGGTAAGTGTTATTAAGCTTTAATCTTGTTTCGTAGTTTGAATTTTCTTATTGAAAATCTAATAATGTTTAAAAAAGGTTAGTCATGCACCTCATGAACTAACTTGTTTAAATTCGTTCATAACCTGTTGGCTGTGTATTGTATCTTTGGTTTCCATATCTCGTTTCCTAACCTACTCTATCTTTAGGCTTCTCATTTGATATTAAAAAAATTTTTTTTATGATGATTCACTAATATGGTCATGTTTGGAGCTGTACAATTGTAGATTTTGCCCATTTTTCTCCAATTTCCTCGTCAGATCTTAAGGTTTTTAAATGTAATGAAATTCAGCATCTCATTGTCATGTGTAGTTGGGGCATTTTATTAAAGAAAACTGTTGAAGTGAAGATATTCGATGATTAATCTGACATTTGATTTGACTTCAGTTAGTCTAGCATCAATGACCATTGCTGTTACGATGTCAGATAATATCTAATAATCAATCAATCAATCTTCGGTTAGTCTGCTTAGCATAATGTGGAAATACTTTTTTTGAAAATCTTTAGCTTCATGTATTTATTTCTCTCCTTCTTTGGTATTTAATTTACTTATCCTTCCTATGACAATATGTGAATCCATATTTATTGCTACAAATCCTTGAGCTTACCAATTTTCTTGTTTGTAATGATCTTGCTTTCCAAAGGCATTTGCTATTGCTTTGTCTTTTTCTTTCTTATTATCCCCATAATAGGTTTTCTATGGGAACTATGTTTTGATTATATTGATCAAATAAGGGAATAAGTATCTACTTTATATATATATATATATATATATATATATATATATATATATATATATATATATATATATATATATATATATATATATATATAAATATCTATCATTATCAGCCGTTTCTAGTCTATGATCGTTCTCTTGGGCCCTTTTTATGAAATACTAAGACATTTGTGGCATCAGTCATTTTGGGTAACGCTTTTCTAGTTTTCTGTATATTTTCTTGTCAGAGATAGAGTTTTGAAGAAAAAGACGGAACTTTTACTGTGCTGTTCCATTCGTTAAACTTTGCCTACACCAGTTTCAGCCCATAACTAATGAAGTCATCCCTACAAAGAAGTAATTTTTCTTATATAATACAATCCATTCATACAAACGAAAATTAGAAGAAATCTTGAAACATAAAAACATATGCAAAAAAAAAAAAAAAAAAAAAAAAGTGAGAAATGCTACTATGACAGCTGAATCTTTATTGAAGCTTTAAAATTCTAGTTGGATTTCCAGAGCCCTTGCTCTGGAGAAAAATCTTGTAACCAACAAAGTCCCATCATATCAGTTCTTAAGACCACCATAAGTTGTGGAGGCATGTTGGGGAATGTCCACCTGCTGGAAGGGAGGATATAATTTGGGGAAATTTTAATATTCATCATAGGTTTCTGTATTATCATGCACACTGCTTCAGCAGTCACCAGCCTTCCATAGTCATCTTCTTTGTGAATAACTTCTGTGTTCCTGATAAGATCGTTTAATGGTCGAGTTTTGTCATGTGCGTCAATGAAATGTTGATGCATGCCCCAACATCTTGTGCTTGAAGTCTTCTGAGCATTGTCGTTGTCTTGCAATGTAGTATATTTTGAGGGGCTTACATTATCCTTCTTGGCATTTAAATTTGTCAACAACTACAGTCTTAGACTCTTTGGGTACTTGGAGGCATGACTTTTTTGTATGTAGGCTGTCCCATAGTCCATATTGTAATAAAGAACTACATATGTGGTATTTGATTCCACGTTTTGTTTGCAGAATTCATCCATTTTCTTTTTTATCATTTCCTCTGATATTGCTGGAATATCCATTATTCGTTAATATCTCTCTCAGCTATTTGATTAGAAAGAAAATGTCATAATTTGGTCACAGCTTGAATGAAACGTCGTGAATGATTTTTTTTATTGAGCCTTGTAAAAAAGGCAAGTTATTGTAATATGTGGTCAATGGTATAGTTGGAAAGAAATAAGTGCAAAGAGGGGTCAGACTTATAAAAAATCTTATACATAACTCACATTGAGCCAGTAAGTGATGGCGCTAGAAATAGTAAACCAAATGAGTGAAAAAGAATTTAATTGCATAAAGTTTTTAACAAGCAATTTATGTTGAGAATCAATCAGCTACTGAATGCCAGACAGGGGAACAATATTCAAAACATGGGAGAATTAAATAGTTAAATAATTATATTATGAAACAAAGGTCCCAAAAGATCCGGAAAGATTTTCTCAATATACCAGAATTTGATTTTAAAAAGGGAATCTTTAATCAAAAGTGACACCTTAGATTTCAAATGAGCCAAACTGCATAAAAAAATTGTCAATGAATGTATCTGGTTGGGAAGCATCCAATTTCCTAAAACTAAGATGGATTATACTTTGAGTTGAGTTAAAGAGTTTAAATTCAGTCCCACTAATTTATGCCAAGCATCAATTTAAGTTAAAGAGTTTAAATTCAGTCCCAATAATTTATGCCAAGCATCAACTGTAGCTAGATCATGGTTAAAAGATTCAACAACAAGCTTATCTCCATGTCCATGCTCCATATCGTGTAAATGATATAAAAAGTAAAATACTAAGAACAAAACTCTGAAGAACATGAAAGGTTATATTCCTGTGGTTCATATAATGCCCATCAATCTTTGCAATTTAATCTAAAAATCCAGTTATAGTAAAAAAAATACTCACCAACTCCCATCTGTTTAAGATTGAAAATAAGGACCTCATGCTTAATACGAAAAGTAGCATTAGTCAAGACCAATCACATGAACTTCATAACCAGAATCTAGAGGTATATGTATAACACTGTAAATTATAAGGAGAGCTTTACAGAATTCAAGGTCCTAGCAAAAGTCAAACTTCACAACTAAGAATAGGTTATTATCTTTTGAAAATGAATGCGTGTATTCTCTAAAAATTGCAGTAAGGTTGCTGGACTGTTTGCTAGACCAGCTGAACATTATAACATCTAGTGTCCCCATAGTACAGAATTTTTTTCTATGCCCCATTTTCAAGTAATCAACTACATTTTATTATTATTATTATTACTTGCTAAGCTACAACCCTAGTTGGAAAAGCAGGATGCTATAAGCCCAGGGGAGGAAAGGAAACAAGGAAAAATAAAATATTTTAAGAACAGTAACAACATTAATTTAAATATTTCCTATTTAAACAATAAAAACTTTTAACAGTAGAAGAGGAAGAGAAATAAGATAGAATAGTGTGACCGAGTGTACCCTCAAGCAAGAGACCTTTAACCCAAGACAGTGGAAGCGTATGGTACAGAGGCTATGGCACTACCCAAGATCAGAGAACAATGGTTTGATTTTGGAGTGTCCACCTAGAAGAGCTGCCTACCATAGCTAAAGAGTCTCTTCTACCCTTACCAAGAGGAAAGTAGCCACTGAACAATTACATTGCAGTAGTTAACCCCTTGAGAGAAGATTTGTGTGGTAATCTCAGTGTTGTCATTTGTATGAGGACAGAGGAGAATATGTAAAGAATAGGCCAGACTATTCAGTGTATGTGTAGGCAAAGGGAAAATGAATGGTAGCCAGAGAGAAGGATCCAATGTAGTACTGTTTGACCAGTCGGAGAACCCCATAACACTCTAGCGGTAGTATCTCAACGGGTTGCTGGTGCCCTGGCCAACCTTCTACGTTTGGAAGAGAAAAGGCATTCTGCTCAGGTATATTGTTTAATTTCCTAAAATCAATGCAGAACCTTCAACCTCTACCATCATTAAAAGAGCTAAGGATCCTACATAGAGACTTCGACTTTCTTAATCCAGTATCTTTTTGGCTTCAGATATTAGCATGGGCTTTATTCTCCCATCTAGTAATGTGATAAACTTCTCACAGGATAATTCATATACAGTAATACCATGGGTTACCAGTTTAATTCATTCTGGGAGGGAGCTTGCAGCCTAAAAGGCTTTATCTTAAAATAATTTTGCCCATATGAAAGAAAGAAAATTCACTTAATGCATTCCACACATCCATAAATACAGATATACACAAACTTTTAATGATTTTATAATGGTAATTATTGTACAAATTTTAACTCCTAATATCATGAATTAGTGAAAATTAAAAATTCCCAAATGAAAAGGAATCTAATCGATATATTAACTTGCACTTTACCTGTGTTACTTATGGTAAAATATCGGGAGTCCTCTCTCTTAAATGACGTTCAGTATCACTAGCTGAATCACTTAATTTACACTTTCTGGATCCCTTGTCGTCTTTTTTTATCATACTTTCCTTCAATTATCACAAGAAACATTTATAGACAACTGATTTTGCATTTTCTTTAAAACTTCATGGAAATGAGCCATTGCATTGGTGGTAAATAGATTCGCTGCTCAACCTGCCGAAAACATAAGTGGGTGAACATGGCATGTACACTGCATTAGTGATGTTTTGAAACTGCATAATTGCTTTCTGTATATTTCATGGTAATCGCGTTTGTACATGTTCATGAAAAATGCCCATATAGCGCATACTTTTTCTAGTAGGTTGATGCAGTGTTTCTAACACAATTAAGATTTTCATATAGATAGATAGATAGACAGACATGTATACTGTATACCCGGCTCACACTGCCGTGTCATATATGGATGATACCCCGCCACGTTCAGACTACAGATCCTACTAAAATTGTGGAAATCTCTTGCAGTGGAAGATTCCACGTTCCAACAATTTGACACACCCATAATGCCAGTAAATATTTATTAATATAGTGTTTATTTATAGCATGTTAACATTATATCCTCTGTCCAGTGGTCTTGGGTCACCACCCTCCTTCTCCTTACTCCCAGAGGAGGTTTGCCCATGGTCTCACTCCTATAATTGTCATTTTGGTATACTGTATGTAGGACACTCCAAACTGATGTAGGTGGTGATCTCTAAACTGTAAACACATGTGGCCCATATGTGACTAATTATATGGTGTAATAGATAAAAAAACAAAAAAAATAGACTTATGAAGTAAATAAAATTCCTTTCTTCATGTATCAACTCAGAATTGCAAATAAAACAATATAGTTGGACACTTATTTCTCCTTTGCATTGTCAATCCTCCCTGGTTGTGGCCACGTGGGTTAGAGTTGGCGGAGTTGGTGCCCAGATAAGGAATGGGTTATTTAACTTCTAATTGGGTTACCACTCTCGTCTTAAGGCACAGTTTCTGCTACTTGGACCACCCACCAATGCGAGCCATCACCACGTTAATTACTATTGCCTTTACTGTATACTTTTAGTTACTACCCACTAAATACTTGATAAGCTTATTAGAAACACGGGATATTTTGTATTGGTTCAGATTTTTCAGAGTAGTGTCAAACACTTGAACTTTCTGATGCAGTTAGGGATAACTTGACACTATTACCAACACAAATATCTAGTTGATTAGAGTATGTTGTTGTGTTTGAAATCAAATTTTCCTCCATCAAGGTACATCTAACTTCTATTTTTATTTCACTGATACCTTCAGGCATGAGAATTAATGTTAATTAGTCCTGACACAATAGACTAGTGGATTTTATTTTACCCGTACTTATAATGTATTTGTACTTTAATCGGATAACATTAGTTGGAAAGTCATTTGCTTGGTCATACAAACATTTAGTGCCTTTCCTGGTGCTGTTATAAAAATTAATTACACAAACTGATTAGGGTTCCTTGACTTATGATTGTTCCATGACATATATAGATTTATTTCCCTCTCATTTACATTTACCAACTTATAGAACAAAAGCTTAGGGTCATCCCATTGTCGGCTATTATGGCCTCATTGTCAGGGAGGGGAACCCGACTTCTCTAATATACTGGAACTTTAACTCACAGCAGAATGATTTCATGTAGGGTATACTATTTCTTGTCTGACCTTATTGGTAACTACACATATGCAGTACGTTTACTTAGTCTCCTTCTCACCATCACCTGCAATTTTTTAAAATAGAGAAAACTACTTTTTGGTAGGAAGATATACGAGCTCCACAGGATTTTGTAACTTTACTAAAAGAGATAGTCATTCAGTTCTAGGATTAACGGATACACCTTCCTTGAGCACATCATTCCTTCGAATTCACCAGTTAGATTAGCCACTTCAGTTTCAAACACAATTACAGAGAAGAAAATAAACTACTTGACTGGGTAAGCATGACTTCTAGCCAACTCCATCTTCGGGTTCACATACTCAAACACTCTATTGAATTCTCCAGTTCACCACTGTAATTGTAACTATTTTCAGTTCTTTTGTCTATATTGTACAATTGAAACTAACTTATTGATCATACCCTGGTGTGTAATCAAAGAAGAAGACTACTTGTCTTTTTACTTACAAAAGGCCATGTTCTATTACCACCCCAAAAAGTGGCAACATAAACCCTCAGATTATTGATCACTTCGTTCTCGCAGACCACAGTTTTGGAACTGCACAGCTTTGTGATGCTTCGTGCTAATAGGAAAAAGTCCATCCACTTCTACTTGTATGCTATAAAATTTAGCAGGCAACACAGGTCACTTTCTTACAGGCATAATTTTATTAGTTTTTCCATTATTAGCTAAAAGAAACACTCATGTGCCCTTCTTACCATTCTTTCAATCGCCAAGTACCTTGTACAGGGACTAATATGTTTAATATTGATGTCTTAAAATTGCTTTCTACCTTTCTCAGATAAATTCTCTAACATGCATTGCTTAAATTGGCTTCTCTGCTTTTCTCAAATAAATTTTCTAACATGCCTAAGCTAACTTGCATACTCATGATAATGAGCGTGTGGTCAAATGGCCATCCGTATTAACTTCTCACGGTAGCCATTAAGTCTTCCTGCTCCCAAATTCACTGCTGCCACATCTAACGATAGGTAATCATATACACATGATCCAGCAATACTGACTTTCCCCGAAGCTCAAATGCCAAAACCGCCGTTTCTCGCCCTTCGGAAGATCTCGACTAATTAACACATTCTTCCCCTTCACTGTACATCAGATCCCAAAGGTATTTAGAGGAGAGATTTTAGAAAATCATTATATACCAACATAACACTTGCTATAACGCATTATTCTCTTACATAGTCAAGCATTCCCAAACATCATCAAAGTTATTTGTAACTCTTTAGAAACAAGTATGAGGGCATTTCAAAAAAAAAATATATATATTCTATGCATCAGCACCTTGAAGCCCGAACATGGTAGGGTATAACAATTGTATTCAAAATTCTGAAAACCACATCCTCAGGTATTACTGTATGCATATACATGCCTGATGATGTTTAGACACTGCACCACTCATAGTAGTTTGTATGACCACCATGATAGGTTTCACCTCCTTGTCCTGGTGTTGACCAAAGTACGTTGGCTCCTGCTTATGTTTCCTTGGCTTTTTTTCTCTAGATAACCACGACAGGTTCAGTCCAAAGCCAACCATCATATTCCATATAGTGTTTTTTTGTTAATCCTCACTAAAAAATTTCACTAGTACTCATTACTCTCCTTATTAGATTTATAAGATAAACTTGTTACTTCTCAGTTGAATAATTTGCTAGCTGTTGAGGATTCATCATGACCGTATTAGTCCATGAGCCAGACAAGATATCGGTACCACCTCTGGTGGCAAAACTTTTTTAGTACCAATTTGTTGATTGGGTCCCCATAAGTACATTTAAATGTGATAACCTCTTCAACGGAGTAGCTTAATATATTTTTAGGCCACTCAAAGTTTTCGCTATTACTTTTTATTTGTTTTTATTTATTTTATTTTATTTTATTTTTACAACCTTTGTAATTTGTTTTAAAAGTGGGGGTTTTCTGTCAATAACTGGTGTGTGAACCCATGATAATGTTAGAAGATAAGACTACTGTATTTAAATTGAGTTTTTCTTCAGATTTGCAGCAGTTGAAGACATTTTTAAAGATATTCCTTTCAGAATTTTCATTTTTTTTTTCCGGAATGCTAAGAAGTAGATGATGTAGGTAAGATTCTCAATCATAAGGTGCAATCTTTACTCTTTTTAGAGTTTCCATTGAAGTCAGTTAGTTTAAGTCATTTACTCCTAAATCATATTGATGATGATGGAATCCTGTACATAACTGAAGTTATGTACCGTATCGTGATTATTATGGGATATCACTACACCTTATTAGGTTTACATGTGTTAAGGCTATTTAAGTTAGATAAGTTTGACTGTGTAAGATATATTTAGAATAAAGAATAAATATTCACTTCCATCAAGATGTTTATGAACATTTTATTCAAGGTGGTTTCTCAGTTCAGCTTGGGTCCAAAAATCCCTTTGGAAAAATTCCAGTGGATCATACCATCGCAGAAACGGTGAACAAGGACACACAGACCTCTGGGGGGACCAAAGGATTCAGTCTTAAGCTAGAGACCGTCAGCAGATACTACCTTACGTCAGAATACAGGAGTTCATATCTTAGGCAGCTAAGACACTTGGTAGGTAACGATTCTTCCTCAAAGGTCTGTCACTCAGACTTACAAATGCCTAGAATTAAAACAGATGAAGCTGATGTGAAAGCCTGTGTAGAACTAATGGAGAAAAGTTGGATAGATCCAATAAGTCAAGATCAAAAAGATTTGGTCTGCTTGTCTACGTGTGTCCTGGTACCACCTGATATAGAAAGTGACCTTCTCAGAGTTAATAGTGTTGGAGAAGAAGCCTACAAGACATTTATGGAGGATTGTTTGGAGACTCATCCGCCCTCAACTAAATTCCATGATACAATGAAGAAGCAGAATCTGAAAAGTTTCTCACATATAAAGAAAAAGCAACACAGCAATAAGACAGCCAATAAGGAAGTGATTCTGAAGGCAGACAAAAAACTGTTTGGCCATATGATAATTGTCGCTGAAAGTAGACAACTGTGCATCAAAGATGTTCTTGCACATCCACTGGGGCCTTTGCCATGGGCTCTGTCAAATACTGATGGAACTTTGCGAAAAACAAACAAAGCCGCACTTGCCCGGGAATTACAAAAGAATACTGCATCAGCTGAAACTATGCCAGAGCCATCAGTATGTATAATTGATGGAATGAGCCTGGTTCAAAAAATGAAAGGTGATGGAAAAACCTTCGCATGCTTGCCGATTCTTTGCTTGCTCAGGTTTTTCGAGAAGGTGCCCACAGTAAGCGAATTGATATCGTGTTTGAAGTGTATTGGGAAACATCAATAAAAAATGCAGAAAGGTGTAACAGAGGTTCTGCTGGTGCCACATAGTGGAAGAACATTGCACCTGGTCATAACATTCTTCAATGGAGAAAGTTTCTGTGCAGCTCTGAAAACAAAATGCGTCTTATAGAGTTTTTTGTAGAGCAATGTAAGCAGCCTGCAAATAGAATTAAGGTGAATGATAAATATATATATACAACCTGTGGGGAAAAGTGTTATCTGCTGACCAAAGATAACTTCAGTGAGATTGAATCGCTGATCTCAACACAAGAGGAAGCTGATACAAGGGTCTTCTTACATGCCAAGCATGCATCTGATAATGGACATAGATCTGTCATTATCACTGCAGAAGATACTGATGTCCTCATACTGAGTCTTTCGTTCAGTAGTGTGATACAATGCCCATTATATCAGAAGTGCGGGACAAGGAACTGTACTCGATATGTAGATATAACAAAACTTGCAAGTGCTATTGAAGAAGATGTCTGTCAAAGCCTCATAGGCTTACACGCTCTCACTGGTTGCGACACGGTTAGTGCATTTGCTGGTCGTGGCAAGCTAAGTGCACTAAAGCAAATGAAAGCAAAGGAAACCTACCAACAAGCCTTCAAGCATCTTGGTGAAGCATGGGATTTATTGCCACAACTGTTTGAACAGCTTGAAGACTTTGTTTGTCGAATGTATGCATCTTCCTCCACCACCTGTGATGTCAATGAGCTTCGAAACGTGGAAAGGTGGAGTCTAGCCAGCTTCCACCATGCAAGGACTGTCTCTACATGCAAGTTCAGAGGGCTAACTATGAAGCAGCTATTTGGAGGCGCTCACTTAGTAGCAAGCCAGCAGTTCTAAATCCCAACAGTCATGGGTGAACCTCAGACGATGGGATTCTTACCATAGAATGGATGAAAGGATCGTGGGCACCAGATGCTGTGTTGCAACTAATGTCTTGCCAGTGTGTTCGTGAATGTAAACTTCCAGGCTGTACATGCCTGACAAATGGACGTAAGTGTACTGATATGTGTAGGCTTCAAACATGCTCCAATCAGAACATCGAAGAAGTAGATGTTGAAGTTGACCTGGATGACTCGGACGATGATTATGATGATGATAAAAATGATATTTTTGTCGATATATGTACAAAAACCATAAAGTTAATAAGAACATGAAGCTATATTGTTGTGCATATAGCTTGCTTATGGTATACAATGGTCATGCGTAAATAACGTCTACTTGAACAATAACACTATTCCCTATCTGTTTCCTATAGTGATATTATGTATGCATTCTTTTATACCACATAAAAGGGCACATGGTATAGTTTGTGGTTTTGATTTTGTCTTCCCTTCTATGTATACATAGAGTAGTCTGTTTCCGTGTATTATGCTAGTTAATAAGGCAGATGTAAAAACGCAACTAGTAAAATTGCACGGCGAAGTTGGTATGCGGATCAGACCAGAACCGCCAAATATTTCTAATTTGATTTTTAATTTTCAAGGAAACAGCAGTTACTGTTACAAATGTGTCTCTCACATTGACAAGTAAGTCCTTGAAATGTTGTCTGATCATGCCTTAAGCAGCCAAATAGGATGTGATGCATCTGAAGTGTATTGTTTAAATTTTGTGCGACAAGAACTTGCCCACCCCTAATTTTTCCTCTTGGGCTGTTTTGCCTAAAAAAAAAAAAGAAAAAAAAAAACATGACACAGAACCAATATAATTAGGTATCTAGGGGTCTAGTGTCTTTATAAATACACAAATACATGTAGCCAATACCTGATATCCAGTCAATGGAAATATATAAACTAGGTATTACCAGCTTGAGGGGTAAAATCCAAGTTTTTGAGTTAACAGGGTGATATTATTCAACGGCTCATAACCATACTTAAGCTACCACACAGCAATGGTTATCACATGAAAATATTAGCAGTAGGTATGTATCTTTCTAAAAATCAACACTAGGATTTGCCACCCTGGGTGGTACCAATTAGTGAAAAATCTGGTCCTGTCTCATGGACTATATATGGTAATACGGGCTCCTGTCTGTACTTTATAAAGGTCTATCTCTTTTTTATGCATTTTATGTAATATTTAAGGCCAAGTTGGTGATGCAAAGCATTTGTAACTAATGACCGTGGTCATCAGCGACTAAGTAACATATAATTTGCACAACTTTCCTATTATGATAGTCTACCAAGCCATTGGGTGATGTCTGTTACTGCATGCTTCTGTGCATTCGTAAATTTGTTCCCTTGTCACATTAATGCCTATGGATAGCAATGTAGCAATGAAAGAGCACAGTGTATGGGTAAGGGAATAAGAAGTTTTATAAAACATGAAATAAGTATGGATTTATCGGACAAGTACATCCACAAATACGCAAATAATTGTGATGCTTCGTGCTAAAAGGAAAAAGTCCATCCACTTCCACTTATACGCTATGAAATTTAACAGGCATCACAGACCTCTTTCTTTTTCTATGCTGTGATTTGGTGTTTCTTAAAGAAATTACTGGCATAAGAAATAATTTTTACATTATTAACTAACAGGAACACTTATGTGCTCTTCTTACCATTCTTTCAATCCCCAAGTACCTGGTACAGGGACTAGCATGTATAATATGAATGGCTAGACCACCCATGCACAACGTTCACCTTTTCATTTCTCATACTAACAGTATAAGATTTCATTTTCTATGAAAAATATTCCTAGATGTACATTGAATTAAGGATAGAAGGGCAGTTGTCTGATTCTCTTCTGACCATGTCTCACTTGCTGTGAATGTGGACACCCTTGTCTGTCCTCTGTTTCACATATGCATTTGCCTTATTCATATATACCTCTCTCTTCCTACCGCAGGTACTTCAATGTGTTCTATTCGACTCTACTCTTGAGTCATTTGTTCTTCCTTACTCTTATTACTATGCCTCAGGAGAAAGCATCAGTTACATTTTAGCTTTGCCTGCTGTTTAGACAAAACCACAGGCGTGTCTAGTTGATAGGTCTCCTTGTAAAACATATTCCTTAGGGGTCTATGATCAATTTGCAACTGAATTGAATGACCCAACATAAAGAGCCTATACCCCTCCAGGATCCACTGACTTTCCAATACCTCTCGATTGAAAGTGCTATTATATTTTTCAGGTCTTTTCAACACCCTGAAAGCAAAACAAGTGGGTCTCACTGTGAAATTACTCTGCCAATAGGTACACTACTCGCCCATGTCAATAAAAAGGGATAATCAAATCTAAAATGTGGTAGTAACTCATCACTGGTTATGGCACCTTTCAGTTGGCTTAAGGGAAATTTTCCACAACCCTATTGTGTATTTAATTTTTCTTTTTTTAATGCATCTAAGGGTCTCTCTCTCTACAACTTTTCTGAACAAACTTATGGTAATACCCAAAGAAGCCATAGAAAACTAATCACTTCTTTAGGGGTACTCAACTTGGGGGCTATCGTGTTGCTTCTACATTACTGAGGTAGGATTGAATACCCTCTGAGGTCATCGAGTAAGCCAGAAATTCGAAACGTTTACAGAAAATCTTACATTTCAGTAATTTGATTTTCATGCCAATACAGTGCAAAGCTTTAAAACCATTTTTTATATATTTGTCTCCTGTACTTCATCTTTTTTTTCTTATTATTCTAACATCATCAGGTCAAACAAGAGTAATGTGACTAATTAAGGGAGGCAGTACTGGTATCATGACCCTTGAAAAGTGACTCGATCGATCTGTGCGGAAGAAAATCAAATTAAAGTGAGTAGTTGCTACAAGGGATATTACTCCTGCTGTCTTCATGAAATAGAATTTGAAACCAATTTGAAACCAATAGTGGTATACTGTAGATGTCTCGTACCTTTATGAGCAACTCTTTGACCGAGGGCAAAGGATTAGCATTACTATCTTCAGTAATAGTGTTCCAGTTCTTATAATCGATGTACAATCTTACCGAGACATCCTTTACTGCCACAATTGGAGAGGCCCTTAGTTTACTAATTTCCCTTTCTATTTTCCCTTAAAATGAATAGGGACTCTTTAGTGCCATGACCCATAGATATCGTCTGCCCAGTTTCAATGTTGAACGGAAATTAGTCAAATTTTTCTTGATTATATGTGTATAACTGCTAACAATGTCACTATCTACATTTTGATGTGTAGGTGTGCTTTGTGCATGAGCTTGCTTCTCTTGGTTGTGGATGCATCATGTGTGTATGGTGGAATTGGGACCACCATTATTCTGTCATTGGCGACCTCACACACTGAATCATAACCCAAAACAATCTTTCGATAACTTAGATTAATCTTATTTATCTTAGACCAGCTAACAGCATGTCTGTGACCATTTTTCGTGTTTCATTGCTTTCAACATATTTCTCTCTGGAATGGTTCAAGGAGAGGAGATTGTTATACTCATCAGTACCTTTTTCTGGTACCGCAGCTACCCCATTCCTTTCAGCACTTGTATTGACTTACCTTTGCTGCCCTCAATAGTGATATAGTACTTCTGAATAAAATCTAGTTCCAAAATACATCTGATCTGAACAAACTCTATTCCCAAAATACATCTGATCTGTGACATACCTAAGGTGAGCCACAATAAAAAAAGTCAAGAAGAAAATTCTTTGGTCTCACCTTTAACAACTAGTGTGCCGTATTCCTTGTTTCCGTATGGTTATTGCCTGTATTGCCGAGGACAATCGATTCAGTCTGCTGTGACAGGTTCAAGGTACTTTTTTCATCAAGGACAGAAAGACTCGCTTCGATTTTGAGGAAACACTCCCTCTCTTATTGAGGCTGCCTTTTATTGACCTACCTCTAAGGTTTGTACGCACCGTCATACCCCTCTGTCTTTCCTCCTAGTACCACAGAGAGGAGGCTTGGGGTCCCGAGGTAGGCCCCTTGATGCCTGGAAGAGGTAATTCTGCCTCTTTCATCGGGTCAGAGATTCTCGCTGCGTTATTAATTGCTGTTGTTGCCAGGCAGACAGTCATCGTTCTCACTCTATCGTACCTGCCTCGGCAATTCTGCCCCCTCTTCCTTAGATACTGTTTGAGGCTAGTCCACTCCTTTGCCTTAAGTAAGCCTGACAGGAGTAACAGTGGCTAGACTCCATGGTGGGGCACTCTGTTCATAGTTTCCCCTCATCCCCACACTGTCCAAACATGCTGAGATCTCCCCTTATGGTAATAACTATGAAATGTCTTACGAAGCTGGTCTTCATGAGAGTAGAATATTTTATTCATGTATTTTATTTGTGTATTTAAGATAAGTTCCAGTCACGTAGTATGAAGTAATGCATGTAAATTACATAAAACTTTCGTCATTCCTTTAATTGTATTTTCATGCAGATCTGTATATATAGATTTACATTATTTTAAAGAATTAAATTTTCATTTCACGTAGTTTTGTTACAAAGTCTTATGTAAACTTGTTAAAAGGTATGCTGTATAACACACATGCTAGGGATTGTATGATTTTTCCACGTGGATGGAAGTCATGAAGGCTCTAGACTAAATTTTAATCTTTTTATTTTAATGTTGTGATAGGAGGTGGGTGGAGTTAGCTGAGAGAGTTGCCTCGCAAGAGAGGTTAATACCCTACTTCCATTATGCCAAGTTGGCAACCTTACGCCGCTAGTTTGGCGTCAATGATCTTCGATGTCAGGATGCCAGAGAACTTCAAATCCTTCATTCATTACACCTCTAGAGCCATGCCCCACGCTACGAGAATGATTTACTAAAAATTTCTGGAGTGAATTAAGTTAATATATAAGAGCCTAGCAATGCATAGGCGACAGAGAGATCCAGCCTGACACCCAACAAGATCTGTGCTTTCGCTAGTCCTCTCCAGCATTTATCCTGCCAATATATAATTCCTCTCAAGCGTGAATAAAGTTTTCCTCTTAAATGTGAATTGTGATTTTTCTCCAACGTATACCGTGTATAGTGTTTTTCAAACATTGGTGATATTATTGGGTGATTAATTCAAAGTGAAGTGTGTTAATGTAAGTACATTTTATATGACAATTTTTTGTGACTGGCACTGTGTAATTTGGTTATAAAGTGAAGTGTATTTATTTTGTTCAAGTTCGGCAATCTTGTGTGAGCCAAAGGATGTGAGAGTATCAGTTAAGTATATGTAAGTGTACTTTTGATTTATTTTCTATAGTGTTAAAGTGTCCACTTTTTTCATTAATTGTCAGAATTAAATATTTCCATAAATTAATTTCTAGTGAAACAAGTGATTGTATAATTTTCATGAAGTATAATTTTGTCTAAGTATAAGGTTTAGTTCAGATTTAATATTTTGATTTGTTTATTTTTAGGGTTAATTTTTAATTTATGGAAATTATTTTTTGTTTTTAAAAGTCTGTATTATTTCGATTACCAATACTTATTTACAGTGCTTTTCTTGTATCCCCTGACTAAGAACCGAAGCAAGATGTTGATTTAAAAATAGTTTACGATATCACCAAGTTTTGTTTTTAGTGTAAAGTAGAGACCTTTTAGATATTTAGTCGTCATATATATTATTGTCTGGGAGTTTCGTATTATTCTCAGAGCTCGAAGGTTTTCTATTGTGTATCAAATTATGTAATATAAAGCAGGTGAGTTTTGGAGCTCGTGAATTTACGTAATTCGCTTGTCGTAATACATGCTATTCCTGGTTTTAGTATTGTCGTCCACTGCTTCTCTCCGTTGTAGTTCTCAGTAGTGATATTGTCCTTGGTTGTTACTGGCGTACCTGGAAATTTTATCTGATTTCAGACTATCTATGTTTTGTATAACTGTCAGGACATCTGCCAATAATCAGTTGTTGTCTAATGAATATCTATGTAGATGAGGATTTACTAGCCACATAATATACCTATTGTTAATTGCCTTCTTATCACTCTTGTAGTTTGGTACACTTTCTTGTGAAAATTGCAATCTTTGTATGTATGTGTCGTTAAATTGAGGACGGACTCTTTTACCCAAGTTTTTTGTTGTTGATATTTCTCCTTTGTATCTTATTTTTTTGCTACAACTAAGGTGTATTTCTGTAGCAGTTACGGATGTATTTCATTATATTCTTGTAAACATTCTGAGTGCCAACTGGTCACTTCCACTGTGGGTGCTTCCACTAATAACTGCAGTAACTGTATTATCTTTTCTAGGTTTTGACACACTTGCATGGCAACTTAGAAGCTTCAAAAAGACCTTGATTGACTGATAACCTTCTCTGGGGCGTTGGTCATCGAACGACATGCCAGTCAACTTTAAAGGTTTAAAGGCCGCTCATGAAGGGCAGAGGCAAGGGATAAGCAGAACAATGCCCCAGAGACGGACATATACATATATATATATATATATATATATATATATATATATATATATATATATATATATATATATACAGTGTATATATATATATTATATATATATGTATATATATATATGTATATATATATATATATATATATATATATATATATATATATATATATATATATATATATATATATATATATATATATATATATGATCAGTGCCCAAGCCCTCTCTCCACCCAAGCTAGGACCAAGGAGGACCAGACGATGGCTGGTGATGTCTGAAGATAGACTATAGGCTTCCCCAAACCCCCCACCCCTTAGCTCACAAGGATGGTGAGGTTGCAGCGACTAAAGGAACTAACGAGTTTGAGAGGGGCTCGAACCCTTGTCTGGCGATCAATAGGTAGAAACGTTACCCGAAAGGCTACCACAACCCTAACACTCAGGTAATTTTTGAATAACGATATTTTTTATTGTCACAGTTTTCTGTGTTCGTATCTCTTCTCATGTATGTTTGATATTTACTTTAGTACAGTGGTATGGCTATGGTCACTTGGTTTAGTTCCCTTGATCGCATATGTCAACCTATTGAGTTTGTCTTGTAGTGCTTGGGAACCTCGTGTTAAATGTTTTCATCTACTCTGCTGGCTCCGACAGCCTCTGCAGCCTTGTTTTCCAGGTCAACATCCGCCGCAGCCCTTGTCCTTGTAGATGTTTTGCACTTTGTCCTAGCTGACACCAGTTGACCTATGCTTGAGTTCATTCAGTTCACATTGGGTGTCTTGTCTTTTATAGATTTAAATAATTAAGTTGGTTCTACCCAGGAAGACTTCTCAGAGGAATTCTTGTTCTCGCATGAAGTAGCCTACTGTGACGGGCCGAGAGAAGGTTGTGACTCAAAGGCAGGAAGCAATCAACTGAGTAACTTTATTAAAGAACACTCTCCTTTGTATACAAAACCTCAAGGCAACAGGAATTTTCATGTTCGAGAAACAGACAATGTTACAGAGGAAAAACGCAGACATGTTTATTCTGGTTCTTTTTAGTGCGAGGGAAGAGCGCAGATACAAGCATAATATATAAAAAATAATTTATGTACGATCGTGTGACACACGGTTGGTACATGGCTCCCCCCCTAAAAATGACATACTGTACATGTTAAATAGGGCGTCCTGATCTAGAGAGGCGAACTGTAGGCGGGTCATCTGGCAGAAGATAAGCAGGTTTTAGACGATCAATGGAGACCCAGTCTTCTTTGCCACGAATGTTTAGTAGGAATGCTTTCGGACTGCGTCGTATTACAAGGAAAGGGCCCGTGTAAGGGGCGTTAGCGGTGGCTTGCTAGTGTCGTTGCGCAGGAAGACGTGCGTTGCAGAGTGCAAGTCTGTCGGTATGTGATGCTTCGCTGGGGGCTTGTAAGTCTGACGGCACGGAGTAAATTTTCCCACGACGTGACGTATGCACTGGAGATCGTCGAAGGAGGTTGTAGAAGGAAAAAATTCGCCAGGGACGACCAACGGGTCGCCATACACCATTTCAGCTGCCGAGACGTCGAGGGCGTCTTAAGGAGTGGTCCTTAGTCCCAGGAGGACCCAGGGAAGCTGAGTAAACCAGTTGGAATCCTTGCAGCGGGACATTAAAGCTGCTTTGAGGGTGCGATGAAAATGTTCAACCATTCCATTGGCAGCAGGGTTGTAGGCCGTTTTCTGATGTAGGGTGATGCCCAGGAGATTCGCTAATGATCTCCACAATTGAGATGTGAAAGTGGTTCCCCTGTCAGAAGTAATATGCTCAGGGATACTAAATCTTGCAATCCATCCAGAGAGTAAGGCAGATGTACATGAGGCGGACGTTGCAGTTTCCATGGGAATGGCTTCAGGCCAACGAGTGGAGCGGTCGATGACGGTAAACAGGTAAGGATGTCCTTATGATGTGGGTAGGGGGCCTACAACGTCGACATGAATGTGTGCGAAACGACGCTGAGGTTGAGGAAAGGTGCCCACTCCTGAATCCGTGTGTCGATGTACTTTGGAAGTTTGGCAAGAAGTACAGGCGCGGACCCAATCCTTAGCATCCTTAGAAATGCCGTGCCAAATGAACTTAGCCTTCAGCAGCCGTGCAGTAGAACGGCACGAGGGATGTGAAAGGCCATGAATGAAATCAAACACCTGTCAGCGCATGGGAGCAGGAATCCAAGGTCGCGGTCTACCAGTACTGACGTCACAGAGGAGGGTGGTGTTGGAGTCTTCGAGGGAGATGTCTTCCCAATGGAGGGACGTGCAGGATGTCCTACATGTTGATACTCTGGATCCTGTCGTTGGGCTTCAGCCAGGGCATTGTAATCCAATCCCAGTTGAACGGCAGCCAACGTGTTTCTTGACAGGGCATCGGCAACGGGATTCATTTTCCCAGGGACGTATTGAAGGGTGCAATTGTATTCAGCCACGGCGGAGAGATGTCGGCGTTGCCGGGCGAACCAGGCATCAGACTGTCGAGTAAAGGCGTGCACCAGAAGCATGTGGTCTGTGCGAATGACGAAGGGCATACCTTCTAAGAAATGGCGAAAGTGACGGACAGCCAAGTGCACCGCCAGCAATTCGCGATCGAAGGTAGAATAACCCGATTCTGCCTTGGACAGTTTTCTGCTGAAGAAGGCCAATGGGCGGGGAGAGCCGTTGACCACCTGCTCGAGTACTGCACCAATAGCAACTTCGCTGGCATCGGTGGAGAAAAGGAGAAGGGCATATGGGATAGGAAAAGTGAGAGCCGCAGCAGTTGATAGGGCTTTCTTTGCATTGCAGAAGGCTGCTTCTTGAAGGGGACCCCACTTCAGGTCCTTTGGCTTGCCCTTAGGGAGGCGTAGAGGGGAGCAAGAGTGGCGGCAATGGCTGGCAGAAAACGGTGATAATAGTTGATCATGCCCAAGAATTCCTGCAGAGCTTTGACGGTCGAGGGCGCGGGGAAGTTCTGAACTGCTGCTACCTTCTCAGGGAGGGGATGGACTCCTTCAGGAGTGATGTGGTGTCCTAAGAACAACACTTCGTTGGCACCAAAGGTACACTTGTCGTACAGGACTACAAGGCTGTTTTGTTGCAGGCGGTCGAGCACGATGCGCAGGTGACGGAGGTGTTCCTCTTTTGAGGAGGAGAACACAAGTATGTCGTCCACATAACATACACAGAAGGGGAGGTCCCCTAAGATGCCATCCATGAGACGTTGAAACGTGGCCCCAGCATTACGAAGGCCAAAACAGGAGTAATTGAAGGTGTATGTACCAAACAGAGTGGTGATGGCAGTCTTGGGGATGTCTTCTGGGTTCATAGGCACCTGATAATACCCCTTCAGGAAGTCGAGCGCAGAGAAAACCTTCGCTTTGTGCAGTAGGAGGTCACGTCAGCAATGTTTGGGAGGGGGTAGTGATCCGGTTCTGTTTGCATGTTCAGGCACCTGTAATCCCCGCACGCACAGAAGGAGCCGTCTTTCTTTAGAACGATGTGTAAGGGTGACGACCATGGGCTGGAGGCCTTTTGGCAAAGGCTCATATCCTCCATTTCGGCGAACGTCTGTTTGGCGGCTGCCAATCGTTCCGGTGCCAGATGTCTGAATTTTGCGAAGACTGGGGGTCCCGTCGTCTTGATATGGGGATAAATATCGTGCTTGGCAGGAACCGCGGGCGTTTGGCGAAGTTCTGGACGGAAAACTTCCGGATACGACGTGAGGAGGTGGGCGTAGGCATCCGTGGTTGCGCTGATGTGGAAAGCGAGGTTAGAGGGGGCGGGTTGAAGAGGTGTTGACAAGTACGAGTCTGCGTTGACCAATTGTCGGTGGGCGACATCGACCAGAAGGTGGAAATGAGAGAGGAAATCCGCACCGAGGATTGGCAATGTGACGTCAGCAACGAGAAACTTCCAATTGAATTTACCGTTTCAGAACGATAATGTGAGGTTCTCGTAACCGTAGGTGGGTATTGCAGATCCGTTGGCAGCTACTAAGCGGACGTCGGCAGATGTAGACAGACTACGTCGTGTCTTGAAGAGTTTCCTTGGCAAAAGAGAACGACAAGCACCCGTGTCTACCAAAAATCGCACACCCGTTCCTGCATCATGTAAAAAGAAAAGATTAGAAACACGGAAGGCCACCGCCATGAGCGATGGCCTACTTACACGTTTTTTGGCCACTGACAATCCTTGGCACATTTCTTCGCGGTTGCCCTACGAATCTGAAGTGGTAGTAGCAAAACTGCGGCAGATGGGAGGTAGTAAGTGGCTGTAGAAGTTGTTTGTTGGGGCGCGAGCGATTGGTGGGTGGTGGGTGGCTTTGTCGCCGCTTCGGCACGTCACGGGGTAGGTGTGTATGTCCTACGGCATTCATGTCAGCTTCGGTTGACGTTGAATAGGCATCTTCTTCGTCAGGGGTGGAGGCGTTGATGGGGGTCTTGAAGTGGCTGCCCATAAGGGCGTCGGCTTTGGTCATCAAGTCCTTTATGGGTAAACTATCGACATCGGGTATGGCAGCGCATATAGGTCCGGGTAAACGGCGTATCCAAAGGGCACGAAGTAGGTTCATCTCACGAGGAGAGCCGTCTGCGGCAGGTTGAAGGCGAGCGATATTGGTCATTTCCCTGAGGGCAAGCGAAGCCCTTTGGTCCCCCAACGGTTGTTGCGAGAGCTGAAAAAGCTTTGCTATACGGGCGGCTGGCGACGGGGAGTACTGCTGCAGAAGGTATGTTTTGAGGGCGTCTTACGCTATTGGGGTGTCTCCTTGTTCACAAAGCCAGTCGGATGTTTCTGGGAAGGTGTCCTCGGCTATCGCCGCGAGAACATAATGTGCTTTGGTGGTTGAGCGAGTCACGCCCTTGATGTGAAACTGGACTTCTGCGCGCTGAAACCAAGCAAACGCTTCTCCGCTGGCAAACGGTGAAAGTTTCAATGGGGCAGCCGCAGCGCCAACTTCCGTAGAGTCCGCCATAGTACCAACGATGGAGGGGCGAGGGGGGTGGGGGTGGAAGGCGGTGGGAGCGAGTCGACTTCCGGGGTCACCAATATGACGGGCCGAGAGAAGGTTGTGACTCAAAGGCAGGAAGCAATCAACTGAGTAACTTTATTAAAGAACACTCTCCTTTATATACAAAACCTCAAGGCAACAGGAATTTTCATGTTCGAGAAACAGACAATGTTACAGAGGAAATCCCAGACTTGTTTATTCTGGTTCTTTTTAGTGCGAGGGAAGAGCGCAGGTACAAGCATAATATATACAAAAGGATTCATGTACGATCGTGTGACACACGGTTGGTACACTACCAACATCGGGGAAATCTCCTTCAATGATGGGAAACATCCATAATACCTGTATATATTGGTTAGATATAGTATTTGGTAATAGCAACAAACAGCATTTACAATTTTATCCTCTGTCCAAGGTGGCATGGGACATACACACTGACACACACACACATACACACACACACACAAACACACACACATATATATATATATATATATATATATATATATATATATATATATATATATATATATATATATATATATATATATATATATATATATATATATATATATATGTATGTATGTATAATCATAACAGCTAAAATCAAAGAAATTTTGTAACGTTAATCAATGGAAGTTTACCTTAATCCTCCTTCACTGAATATTCATGGCAAAATTTGTGTAAAAAGGTTTTCCAAAAATTATTACTCTCGTAATGTTAAGACATTTGTGGTTATAGTAATAATGTTGAATACTTTTTTTCTCAAGAAAGTTGAATATTCCTGGTTTCGTTTATAGTTTTTATGATTTTCATTAAGTTTATCAAGAAGAAATTGTATTTATAATTCAAATATTTGCTCTCTAAAACGCACTATTTTCATACATATTGAAATAAGTCGAGGGATTAGGAACATGGCGAAGTTTGGTTTAAGGAAGTCGAAATAAATTTTCTTGAGGACTTATGTAAGTTTTTGTTAGAGCCGTTTTTTTTTCTTTTCTTTTTTCTCTTTTGTGTACCCCTAACTTTGATGGAAGTTATAATACCAAATACTACCTTGTAAATATAAGATTTTGATGCCAATCTATTAATAAAAGTAAAGTTTGACATGCCATTGGGTGTATGACTTTCTCGTCTAGATTTCACAGCATTCCTGTTGTTTATTTGTTATTGGATGTTCACATTGTTCTGGTCCATTATTTTGTCCGAATAATTCGAAGATTAAAATGTTTCCTTTTTAATCTTTTCTCAAAATTTACACACATTTGTATACAGTACTAAACAAGCGATGATTATATTTTTCTTCTGTTTTGGTCTGAAGCTATTGTTTTGAAAAAGTTGATTTAGGTTTGAATAGGCACTCAAGACTTTAGGTACATTTGCATACTGAAATGGTTAATGCCCATAAACGTCTCATTAGATATAAAAAAAAATTAATCCTTTCTTTTTTTCTCATATGAGCCTTTCGTTATGTAAGAGCTTACTATGCAACTTAGGTTAATCTTTCAGTATTTTTCTCCTTGTTTGTTCGTTAAGAGTAAGAAAGTGATATAAAATCTACTTTTTACCGAGTCGTTATGATGACGACCGAATAGAATAGACATTTTTTATAATATATAGCTATATAGCTAAAGATTATCCTAAATGCTTTGATTTAGCCAGGTAATATAGATATTATACAGTTCACAGTATCTGACATCTTTTACAGCTTAAATTACCATTCACGATTTTACCCGAACATTGCTTTGAAACATACTGCAGCGATTGTGTATCAGTTACAGGACGCAGAAACGTCAGATCAATGTCAATAAAAGATTTAGATTCAAGGCCTTTTTTTTATAGACTGGAGATTTATGTACATTGCTAACTTTCAACGCTTCCCTGGTGTCACACTCAATAGTTGAACAATAAACGGATTCAAGACCTTGCTTTGTGATTTCTGTACACTGCATACAGAACATTGTGATATCAGGCTTTGTGGGCAATATATAACAATTGGAGAAAGAATAATGGGTTGATAGCTTCAACATATACCGTAAAATAAGTGTAATATAACACGACTTACATCAGCTATGCTCTTCAGTTTCTTTGTACTGCCGCAGTTTCCTTGTAGTGCCACTTCAAAGTAAAATTTCACGTGGTGCTTGCCTAATTGCGAGGCTGTTCTTAATTATTATCTTCTGCACATTTTCATAGTGTGATATTTGCTTCTTCATATAGAATTCTTTGTGTTCAGTAATGCTATGATTTTTTGCTTCTTATAGTCTTGAATTTTGAACATCATATTAATGCTCTCTCTCTCTCTCTCTCTCTCTCTCTCTCTCTCTCTCTCTCTCTCTCTCTCTCTCTCTCTCTCTCCTCTCTCTCTCTCTCTCTCTCTCTCTCGTTTATTTTAGTGCTACAACCAAACGGAAATATATGGGTGTATTTGAAGTTTTGTATCATCATTATTATTATTATTATTATTATTATTATTATTATTATTATTATTATTATTATTATTATTATCATCATTTTAAGAAAAAGTAAGAATACTAAGTAACTGCTAGTTTTGTATTATCACTTGCTCTCCATGGAGTATTTTGAAAGGAAGCACATAAGTAGTGCAGTTTATGATGTTCACTCGTCTACATTGTCTCATAGCATCTGTTACGTATTAGAGTTATATTTTATCCATTCAAGGTCAAATACTTTGAGTACAAAGCACTCTTGTATATTTAGAAGAACCATAATAGTATGAGTACTTTCATAAATGACGTCACGTTTATCCTCACCCTGATTCGCCCGTTTCCGATCATCTAATCCATTCCTAACGTTTGTTATATCCTCAAGGTAACTATGTCCCTAAAGTTCATTAGAACAACTCTCCTTTGGGCGTAAAAAGGTTTGTAGTAGAAATTCTCTTATATGTGATGTTTATTTGGAAAGTGTTTATTACTTCAAGGCGCGTATTTTATATTGTAAGTCAATTCAGATTTGTTAAAGGTAACTTTAATATATTCCTGAAAAAACCTTAAGTATTCGGCATGGCATATGTGCGTCGAATCAATTATTATTATTATTTTTTTTTTTTTTGGGGGGGGGGGGAGTAGACCCTCTTTTAAGCAGGTTTTATTGAAAGTGATTGCTGCCTCAGTGGCGTTAATTTTGTAATTAACTTTTTCTATTGTTCTTATTATCTTTTTCTCTTCATTGCTACAACCCACCAGTAACTGGGAAAGGGACATATCATTAGGAAGGTGATGAAGACCATATCATTCATAATTCATCTTCAATTTTAGTAGTGGTGGCATATGGACGGCGTTGGTGGCAGCATTGATGGTTTGTATAATCCGGTTTGCTTCCCTCTTTATATCCTCTGTGGGGTTTCGGGACAAGCGTTCAAATTTTGAGGTATCAGCCAAAATCCGATCTAGGTTTTCATGGTACTCCTCTGTGTTCATGAGAACGAAAGCGGCAGTTTCATCTGCACGGCGTACAGTAATGCCTTCTTGCATTCTAAGAGCCTTGGCAGCATCTCTCATCTCCTTTGTGACGATCCCGCTGATAGTGTTTCATACTTTGTACGTATTATCTGTTCTTTCATAGTGTGTTGTGATATATTAAAGATGAATTATGAGTGATATGGTCTTCATCTCCTTCCTAATGATAATATGTCCCTTTCCCAATTACGGGTGGGTTGTAGAAATGAAGAGAAAATTATAATAACAAAGGAAAAAGTTAATTACAAAATTAACACCACTGAGGCAGCAATCACTTTCAGTAAAACCTGCTTAAAAGGGGTCTACTCCCGAAATATACAAATTTTAGACTGCATGACCCCTCAGCACATGATGACCCGTTTAGGAGATCAATCCTACACCGGCAATTGGACACTAAACTACATGAAAAGAAAGATCTGTATGCACGACTTGCTCACCTGCAGAGTGAATGGGCTGAAATCCAGAACATTGCTGTAGACCAAGCACGCCCTTCTGAAGAGACTCTTGGATATATTGAGAGAGAGGAACAAGACAATGTAGACCACTGCGTTATTGAAGAGACTGATGAAAGCCAACCTGATGACCATGACCAACAAAGGAATCACCTTACCTACCCAGAAAATATCTCTTACCTCCTTAATAAACTAAAAGAGAAAGACCAACAAAATCGGATCAAAACTGTAATAAGAAAACTCATTAATATCAATGGAAGCAAACTTAGGATCCCAAAAAAGAGGCAAGAATACGTAAATCTCACGAATTACGTTCCTACGCCTGCTCAAGAAGAAATACTATGCTTAGGTCTTAATTGCCACTACATAACCAAACCAAGACCGACTGACAAGAGAATGGAAATCGAGCTCCTCCTTGACACCATCCAAGAAAATGAACGTAGATGTGCCCTACGGAAGACTGATGTCCTCCAACCCCTACTCTTGGCAGAAGCCCTCACTGACCGTGGCCAACACCGGAGCGGGATCGTCACGATGGAGATGAGACATGCTGCCATGGCTCTTAGAATGCAAGAAGGCATTACTGAACGCCATGCAGATAAAACTGCCGTCTTCGTTCTCATAAATATAGAGGAGTACCATGAATAACTAGATCGGATTTTGGCTGATACCTCAAAATTTGAACGCTTGTCCCGAAACCCCACAGAAGATATAAAGAGGGAAGCAAACCGGATTATACAAACCATCAATGCTGCCACCAACCCCGTCCATATGCCACCTATTTCAGGTGATTTTGGGCTGGGCTACTTATACAGTACAGAAATGTAAAAATACATAAGCTAGGGAACCCTCTCCGGCCTATTATCAGCCAGTGCCCTGCCCCTACATACCAGCATGCAAGGAGACTGAACGCCTTGCTCACACCCTATATTCCCAATAAATATTGCGTGACATCATCAGCAGAATTCCTGGAAAAACTGAAAAATTTCAAATGTGACGGAGTTATTGCCTCCATGGATGTCGAGTCCCTATGTACTAACGTTCCCGTGAGTGAAACAATAGACTTCATAATGGACCGAGTTTAAAGGGATATAACTACACCCACTCTCAATGTCCTCGAGGCCTCTCTCCGTACATTATTGGAAATATGCACCCAGAAAGCCCCTCATAATACACATAAGGGCCATATATATATTCAGAAGGATGGCGGCGCTATGGGGTCCCCTTTAGGCGTTCTCTTTGCTAGTTTTTATATGGGAGTAGTCGAGGAGAGAGTTTTAAAAAAATCAGCAAACCAGACCTCTATGTGCGCTACATTGACGATACTTTCGTAAAAACGGCCAATGTGGAGTACATAGAAGAACTGCAACGCATTTTTGAGGAATGCAGCTCGCTCAGGTTCACCGTCGAGCACAGCCTCCAAGGACATCTCCCCTTCCTTGATGTCCTTGTAGAGACAAACAATAATAGCCTTGATACCTCTGTGTACGTGAAACCAACAAATCTTGGCCTGTCTGAATGGTGACAGCGAGTGCCCTAGTCAGTACAAAACTGCCACCATTAAGGCTTGTGTTCGGAGAGCCATTTCTCACTGTTCTTCGTGGAGAGGCACCCACGAGGAACTTGTCGGAACTACTAAACTTCTGGTGAATAATGGCTTCACGAATAAGGACATTAATCGGCAGATCAAGAAAGAAATCGAAAAATGATACCAGAATGAAGGCCCTGATAATACCAACGTGACAGCCAAAATAAATCTATACTATAAAGGCCTTATGAGCTCAAACTACAAAGAAGAAGAAAAGACTATGGAAAATATATAAAAAAAAAAATTTTTTTTGCCACGGCAGAGGATACCGAAATCAACCTCATAATTTATTACCAATCGGCAAAAACACGAGACCTGATAATGAAAAACAACCCTGCCCTTGCCATGCAAGATGATTCAAAGAAGACCAACGTAGTGTACCGATATAAATGCCCTGTCCAGGAATATCCTGGCACCTACATCGGGATGACGACGATATGTCTAGCTAATTAGATTATCTTGCCACGTGCAACAGGGTGCAATAAAAATGCATTGCCTCCAAAAACATAATTTCAAGATAACAAGGGAGCATATAGTGAAAAATGTAACCATCATCGACCGCGCCCCTGACAGCAGACGTCTCAGGATAATGGAAGCTTTTTTCATTCAACAAGAAAGACCTGACCTCAGCACCTCGCAAGAAGGGACCTTATTGCCAACATGTATAAGGTCCACCACCAACAATACTCCAGGCAATAACAACAATAACAGGACTGATATAGCTGGAGGTCAAAACATGGATTATCTCCAGACAGAACTAGAGGCATTAATCCCACCAAACACACTGGCTAGCCAGAGGCCACTACCTCCCAGGATTAATGGTCTCCACCCTCAGGCGGTCCTTGACCAATAAGGATGGAATGTCGAAGCAGGACTCCATATATAAGCCCTCACAACAACACTTGCGTACTACGGGCTGCAAGATTGCAAAAGCCCGTGTCTGGCCAAAAGGGCCAGTCAATCTTCAACAGAACAACACTTGTGTTACAGTTCAGTCTTGATAATGAGCAGAAAACCTTCTCACTGCTCGAAACCGGTTAAGTTGAAGGATGTGTTATACTTAACTCCACGTAATTTATAATTTTTGTATATAAGTAAACACATTATTTTGTGTACACTAACATAGTGATAGTGTTTCATACTTTGTACGTATTATCTGTACTTTCATAGTGTGTTGTGATATATTAAAGATGAATTATGAATGATATGGTCTTCATCACCTTCCTAATGATAATATGTCCCTTTCCCAGTTACTGGTGGGTTCTAAAAATGAAGAGAAAAAGATAATAAGAACAATAGAAAAAGTTAATTACAAAATTAACTCCACTGAGGCTGCAATCACTTTCATTATTATTATCATTATTATTATTATTATTATTATTATTATTATTATTATTATTATTATTATTATTATTCTACCTTAAAGTATATGCTTGATACGTTTAGAGAGTATCTGATAAAACCCGTACATTTCCCACTTCAAAACTATTGATATAAAGTAATATTATATTAATTACATACTCTATGAATTTTGGATAGATATAGTACAGTCTAAAGTTCAATATGGAACAAGTGGAATGTTCAGTACGCACGGTGTACTTTTGAAATTAAATACCAAATATAATGGATAAATTATATCTCATTTCTAATAGATGATGGTTTAATTTTGTTAATGATATTAAATAAAGGCTAGTCAATGACATTGACATCTGAAAGATGGTCTTGAGGCGTTATTTCATTATTAGAAAATAGTGAAGTTTTATTTCACTAGTTTCCCTCTTTTATTGGGCTTAATGTTTGCCATTGGTTTTAATTTAAATTAAACATTTGAGAAAGTTTTAAAGTATGAGTCTTATCCAGAAATAGTAGAGGGAGTATAACTTTACAAACCGGATTCCTGTTTCCTTTCTTTTTAGTTAGGCACTGTCTTGACAAAAAAGTAAAGATTTCCCATTACTACCAACTTATCTTCCTTTAGTTTTATTCAGTAAATTGGAAGGTTATTGAAGACATTTAAAGGACACTATGGTCCAAATAGAGAAGTTAAGTTAAAGGGTTAGATGCAGAAGGAACCCATTCTTACTAGAGCAAGAAGTAAACTCTGTATGGTCTTCTGTAGATAATTATTGATTTTGGACCCTATATATTGGTTTCCTTTATCACACATTTGATGGAAAATTGGTCGTAATCCTTTGTGGACTTGTAACCATGATAAAAGAAAGGCAAATGATATTAATTTAGTGACTCCTCTGGCCTTTTCCTGGAAATACAACAAAATATTTGCTAGTCCTTGTGTAGGATTTTCCTGAAAATACAACCAAGTATTTTCTATTCCTTGTGTGGGCTTTTCCTGGAAATACAATCAAATACTTGTTATTCCTTGTGCAGACTTTTCCTGTAAATAAAACCAAAGATTTGCTAATTAGCCTATGGGCTTTTCCTGGAAACATAACCAAACCTTTTCTATACATTTTGTGGGCGTTTCTTGGACATCCAACAAATTATTTGTTAGTCTTTGTATGGGCTTGTCCTGGAAATACAACCAAAGATTTTCTTTTCCTTGTGTAGAACTTTCATGGAAATACAACAAACTATTTGCTATTCCTTGTGTAGACTTTTCCAGGAAATACAAACAAATATTTGTTATTCCTTGTGTGGGCTTGTCCTGGAATTGCAACCAAATATTTTCTAGTCCTTGTGTAGAATTTTCCTAAAAATACAAACAAATATTTGTTATTTCTTGTTTGGCCTTGTCATTGAAATATAACTAAATATCTTCTATTCCTTATGTAGCCTTCTCCAGGAAATACAATAAAATATTTTCTATTCCTTGTGTAGATTTTTCTTGGAAATACAAACAAATATTTGTTATTCCTTGAGTGGGCTAGTCATAGAAATATGACCAAAGATTTTCTATTTCTTGTGTAGACTTTTCCAGGAAACACAAACAAATATTTGCTATTCCTTGTGTGGGCTTTTCGTGGAAATACAACCAAAGATGTGTAGACTTTTCCTGGGAATACAATCAAATATATGTTATTCCTTGTGTGGGCTTGTCCTTAAAATACAACTTAATATCTTCTATTCCTTGTATAGACTTTTCCAGGAGATACAATAAAATATTTTCTGTTCCTTGTGTTGGCTTGTCCTGGAAATACAACCAAAGATTTTCTATTCCTTGTGTGGACTTTTCCAGGAAATACAAGCTAATATTTTATATTCCTTGAGTGGGCTTGTCCTGGAAATACAACCAAAGATTTTCTATTCCTTGTGTGGAGTTTTCCAGGAAATACAAGATAATATTTCGTATTCCTTGAGTGGGCTTGTCCTGGAAATACAACCAAAGATGTGGAGACTTTTCCTGGGAATACAATCAAATATATGTTATTCCTTGTGTGGGCTTGTACCAACCGTGTGTCACACGACCGTACATAGTAATGACATTTCATTTTGTGTGTATATTATGGTTGTATCTTCCCTCTCCCCTGGCACTAACATTGAACCTGAAATAACATGTCTGTTTTTCTCACCGTTAACTGTTAACTGGTGTGGTGTCGGTTGAACAGGAAGTTTCCTGTTGCATTGAGTTTTTGTATATAATGAAGAGTGTTCTGTAATAAAGTTACAGAGTTGCTTTCATCCTGCCTTTGAGTCACAACCTTCTCTCGGCTCGTCACATTGGTGACCCCGGAAGTCGACTCGCTCCTCCCGCCTTCCACCCCCCATTGCCCCTCCGTCGTTGGTACTATGGCGGACTCCATGGAAGTTGGCGTTGCCGCTGCCCCATTGAAACTTTCGTCATTCGCCAGCGGAGAGGCGTTTGCTCGGTTTCAGCGCGCAGAAGTTCAGTTTCGCATCAAGGGCGTGAATCTCTTAACCACCAAAGCAGATTATGTTCTCATGGCGATACCCGAGGACACGTTCCCGGAAATATCCGACTGGCTTTGTGAACAAGGAGACACCCCAATAGCGTATGACGCCCTCAAAACATACCTTCTGCAGCAGTACTCGCCGTCGCCAGCCGCCCATATAGCAAAGCTTTTTCAGCTCTCTCAACAACCGTTGGGGGACCAAAGGGCTTCGCTCGCCCTCAGGGAAATGACCAGTATCGCTCGCCGGCAACCTGCCGCAGACGGCTCTCCTCGTGAGGTGAACCTACTTTGTGCCCTTTG
Organism: Palaemon carinicauda; assembly: GCF_036898095.1. Taxonomy (NCBI): domain Eukaryota; kingdom Metazoa; phylum Arthropoda; class Malacostraca; order Decapoda; family Palaemonidae; genus Palaemon; species Palaemon carinicauda. The sequence continues at coordinate 92,432,919 of NC_090745.1, forward strand.
GAATCAGTATGCGCTGCCATACCCAATGTCGATAGTTTATCCACAAAGGACTTGATGACCAAAGCCGACACCCTTATGGACAGCCACTTCAAGACCTCCATCAACGCCTCTACTCCTGACGAAGAGGACGCCTATTCAACGTCAACCGAAGCTGACGTGAAAGCCGTAGGACATACACGCCTAACCCGTGACGTGCCAAAACGGCGACAAAGCCACCCACCACCCACCACTCGCTCGCACCCCAACCAACGACTTCTACAGCCACTTACTACCTCCCATCCGCCGCAGTTTTGCTACTACTACAGCAGATTCGGGGCAACAGCGAAGAAATGTGCCAAGGATTGTCAGTGGCCAAAAAACGTGTAAGTAGGCCATCGCTCGTGGCGGTGGCCTTCCGTGTTTCTAATCTTTTCTTTTTACATGATGCAGGAACGGCCGTGCGATTTTTGGTAGACACGGGTGCTTGTCCTTCTCTTTTGCCAAGGGAACTCTTCAGGACATGACGTAGTCTGTCAACATCTGCCGACGTCCACTTGGTAGCTGCCAACGGATCTGCAATACCCACCTACGGTTACGAGAACCTCACATTATTGTTTAGAAACGGTAAGTTTAATTGGAAGTTTCTCGTTGCAGACGTCCCATTGCCAATCCTCGGTGCGGATTTCCTCTCTCATTTCCACCTTCTGGTCGAAGTCGCCCACCGACGATTGGTTAACGCAGACTTGTACTTGTTGACACCTCTTCAACCCGCCCCCTCAAACCTCGCTCTCTACATCAGCGTACCCACGGATGCCTACGCCCACCTCCTCGCGTCGTACCCGGACGTTTTCTGTCCTGAACTTTGCCAGACGGCTCCTGACAAGCAAGGTATTTATCACCATATCGAGACGACGGGACCCCCAGTCTTCGCAAAATTCAGACGTCTGGCACCGGAACGATTGGCAGCTGCCAAACAGACGTTCGCCAAAATAGAGGAAATGGGCCTTTGCCAAAAGGCCTCCAGCCCATGGTCGTACCCTTACACCTCGTTCTGAAGAAAGACGGCTCCCTCCGTCCATGCGGGGATTACAGGCGCCTGAACATGCAAACTGAACCGGATCACTACCCCCTCCCAAATTTCGCTTACGTGACCTCCTACCTGCACAAAGTGAAGGTTTTCTCCATGCGCGACCTCCATAAGGGATATTATCAGGTGCCTATGAACCCAGAAGACATCCCCAAGACTGCCATCACCACTTTGTTTGGTACATACACCTTCAATTACTCCTGTTTTGGCCTTCGTAATGCTGGGGCCACATTTCAACGTCTCATGGACGGCATCTTAGGGGACCTCCCCTTCTGTGTATGTTATGTGGACAACATACTCGTGTTCTCCTCAAAAGAGGAACATCTCCGTCACCTGCGCATCGTGCTCAACCGCCTGCAACAAAATGGCCTTGTAGTCTGGTACGACAAGTGTACCTTTGGCGCCAATGACGTGTCGTTCTTAGGACACCGCATCACTCCTGAAGGAGTCCATCCCCTCCCTGAGAAGGTAGCAGCCGTTCAGAACTTCCCCGCGCCCTCGACTGTCAAAGCTCTGGTAGAATTCTTGGGCATGATCAACTATCACCGTTTTCTGTCAGCCATTGCCGCCACTCTTGCTCCCCTCAAGGGCAAGCCAAAGGACCTGAAGTGGGGTCCCCTTCAAGAAGCGGCCATCTGCAATGCAAAGAAGGCCCTATCAACCGCTGCAGCTCTCACTTTTCCTATCCAACATGCCCCTCTCCTTCTTTCCACCGATGCCAGCGACGTCGCTATTGGTGCAGTACTCGAGCAGGTGGTCAACGGCTGGCCCCGCCCATTGGCCTTCTTCAGAAGAAAACTGTCCAAGGCAGAATCGGGTTATTCTACCTTCGATCGTGAATTGCTGGCGGTGCACTTGGCTGTCCGTCACTTTCGCCATTTCTTAGAAGGTACGCCCTTCGTCATTCGCACTGACCACATGCCTCTTGTGCACGCCTTCATTCGACAGTCTGACGCCTGGTCTGCCCGTCAACGCCGACATCTCTCCACCGTGGCTGAATACAATTGCACCCTTCAATACGTCCCTGGTAAAATGAATCCCGTTGCCGATGCCCTGTCAAGAAACACGTTGGTTGCCGTTCAACTGGGATTGGATTACAACGCCTTGCCTGAAGCCCAACGACAGGATCCAGAGTATCAAGCATGTAGGACATCCTGCACGTCCCTCCGTTGGAAAGACTTCCCCCTCAAAGACTTCAACACCACCCTCTTCTGTGACGTCAGTACTGGTAGACCGCGACCTTGGATTCCTGCTCCCATGTGCCGTCAGGTGTTTGATTTCATTCACGTCCTTTCACATCCCTCGTGCTGTTCTACTGCACAGCTGCTGAAGACGAAGTTCATTTGGCACGGCATTTCTAAGGATGCTAAGGATTGGGTCCGCGCCTGTACTTCTTGCCAAACTTCCAAAGTACATCGACACACGGATTCAGGAGTGGGCACCTTTCCTCAACCTCAGTATCGTTTCGCACACATTCACGTCGATGTTGCAGGCCACCTACCCCCATCACAAGGACATCCTTACCTGTTTACCGTCATCGACTACTCCACTTGTTGGCCTGAAGCCATTCCCATGGAAACTGCAACGTCCGCCTCATGTACATCTGCCTTACTCTCAGGATGAATTGCAAGATTTGGTATCCCTGAGCATATTACTTCTGACAGGGGTACCACTTTCACCTCTCAATTGTGGACATCATTAGCGAATCTCCTGGGCATCACCCTACATCAGACAACTGCCTACAACCCGCTGCTAATAGAATGCTTGAACGTTTTCATCGCACCCTCAAAGCAGCTTTGATGTCCCGCTGCAAGGATTCCAACTGGTTTACTCAGCTTCCCTGGATCCTCCTGTGACTAAGGACCACTCCTAAAGACGCCCTCGACGTCTCGGCACCTGAAATGGTGTATGGCGACCCGCTGGTTGTCCCTGCCAAATTTTTTCCTTCTGCAACCTCCTCCGACGATCTCCAGCGCATACGTCACGTCGTGGGAAAATTTACTCCATGCTGCCAGACTTACAAGCCCCCAGCGAAGCATCATATACCGACAGACTTGCACTCTGTAACGCACGTCTTCCTACGCAACGACACTAGCAAGCCACCGCTAACGCCCCCTTACACGGGCCCTTTCCTTGTAATCAGACGCAGTCCAAAAACATTCCTACTAAACATTCGTGGCAAAGAAGACTGGGTCTCCATTGATCGTCTAAAACCTGCTTATCTCCTGCCAGATGACCCACCTACAGTTCGCCTCTCTAGATCAGGGCACCCTATTTAACATCTACAGTATGTCATTTTTAGGGGGGGAGCCATGTACCAACCATGTGTCACACGATCGTATATAGTAACGACATTTCATTTTGTGTATATATTATGCTTGTATTTTCGCTCTCCCCTCGCACTAACATTGAACCTGAAATAACATGTCTGTTTTTCTCACCGTTAACTGTTAACCGGTGCGGTGTCGGTTGAACAGGAAATTTCCTGTTGCATTGAGTTTTTGTATATAAAGGCGAGTGTTCTGTAATAAAATTGCTCAGTTGCTTTCATCCTGCCTTTGAGTCACAACCTTCTCTCGGTTCGTCACAGTCTTGTCCTTAAAATACAACTTAATATATTCTATTCCTTGTGTAGACTTTTCCAGGAAATACATTAAAATATTTTCTATTCCTAGTGTTGGCTTGTCCTAGAAATGCAACCAAAGACTTTCTATTCCTTATGTAGACTTTTCCAGGAAATACAAACAAATATTTGTTATTCCTTATGTGGGCTTGTCCTGAAAATGCAATCAAAGATTTTCCATTCCTTGTTTAGAATTTTCCTGAAAATACAAACAAATATTTGTTATTCCTTGTTAGGGCTTGTCCGTGAAATATAACTTAATATTTTCTATTCCTTATGTAGACATTTCCAGGAAATACAATAAAATATTTTCTGTTCCTTGTGTTGGCTTGTCCTGGAAATACAACCAAAGATTTTTCATTCCTTGTTAGGACTTTTCCAGGAAATACAAGCAAATATTTTGTATTCCTTGAGTGGGCTTGTCCTGGAAATACAACCAAAGATTTTCTATTCGTTGTGAGGACTTTTCTAGGAAATACAACTAAATATTTTTTATTCCATGTGTCGATTTCTCCTGGAAATACAAACAAATATTTGTTATTCCTTGTGTGGGCTTGTCCTGGGAATATAACCAAAGATTTTCTATTCCTTGTGAGGACTTTTCCAGTAAATACAAGCAAATATTTGCTATTCCTTGTGTGGGCTTGTCCTGGAAATATAACTAAATATCTTCCATTCCTTGTGTGGACCTCTCTAGGAAATACAATAGAATATTTTCTATTCCTTGCGTGGGCTCGTCCTGGAAATATAACCAAAGATTTTCTATTCCTAGTGTGAACTTTTCCTGGAAAAAGTAAATATTTGCTATTCCTTGTGTGAGCTTATCCTGGAAATATAACTAAATATCTTTTATTCCTTGTGTGGACTTCTCCAGGGAATACAATAGAATATTTTGTATTCCTTGAGTGGGATTGTCCTGGAAATACAACTAAAGATTTTCTATTCGTTGTAAGGACTTTTCCAGGAAATATAGCTAAATATTTTCTATTCCATTTGTAGATTTCTCCTGGAAATACAAACAAATATTTGTTATTCCTTGTGTGGGCTTGTCATGGAAATACAACCAAAGATTTTCTATTCGTTGTACTTTTCCAGTAAATACAAGCAAATATTTGCTATTCCTTGTGTGTTTGTGACATGGAAATATAACTAAATATCTTCTATTCCTTTTGTGGACTTCTCCAGGAAATACAATAGAATATTTTCTATTCCTTGTGTGGACTGTATCTGGAAATACAACCAAAGATTTTCTATTCCTTGTGTGGACTTCTCCAGGAAATACAGTATAATATTTTCTATTCCTTGTGTGGGCTTTTCCTGGAAATACAACCAAATATTTTCTATTCCTTGTGTGGGCTTTTCCTGGAAATATAATCAAAGATTTTTTATTCATTGTGTAGACGTCCTGGAAATACAAGCAAACATTTGTTATTCCATGTGTGGGTCTGTCCTTGAAATACAACCAAATATTTCGTTTTCCTTGTGTAGACTTTTCCTGGAAATACAACTAAATATTTGCCTTTCCTTGTATGGGCTTGTCCTGGAAATATAACCAAATATTTTCTATTCCTGATTTGGGCTTGTTCTGGAAATATAAGTAGATAATTTCTATTTCTAGTGTGGACTTTTCCTGTAAATACAACCAAATATTTTCCAATCCTTGTGTGGGATTTTTGTGGAAATACAAGCAAATATTTGCTATTCCTTGTTTGGGCTTGGCCTGGAAATATAACCAAATTTCTTCTTTTCCTTGTGTGGACGCTTTCTGGAAATACAAGCAAATACTTGCTATTATTTGTGTGGACTTTTCCAGGAAATACAATAAAATAAATGCTATTCCTTATGTGGGCTTTTCCTGGAAATATAACTAAATATCTTCTTTTCTTTGTGTGGACTTTTCCAGGAAATACAATCAAATATTTGATATGCATACTACAGTAGTAAAGGACAAAGCACAGCCCCCTAACTGAATACATTCTTGCCTACCTATATTACGTTTACAATTCTTCCTAGTAGGGTCAAATCAATTACAGTTTTTTATTTAGATAGCTCTACAATGTTTATAATGCTTCCTGAAGGGTAAAATCACTTTGAATCCTTAAAAGCTATAAGACCCTTGAAATGTAACAGCAATTTTATATGAGCTATTTGATATGAGACCAAGTGTCCGCTGCAATAATTATGTTACGTTTGAAAATAATTATTCTAGGTTTAGTAACACTATACAATCCATATTTGTTGAAATAGAAAGCTTTGAAACCCAGCATGTTAATAAAGTTTGGAGGTGCAGTAGTAGCTTCAGAACTAATTTTTAAGAGCTCAACTTGAGAGATCTAACTGTATTTGAGATCCAGTGATAGCAGAGAAGCTCTTGTATTTAGAATGGAGATTTATATATATATGTATATATATATATATATATATATATATATATATATATATATATATATATATATATATATATATATATATATACTAAATTCTTTAAGTATTGGTCTCTATAGAACATATACACTCCACGAGAACTGCTTTTAATTGGCTGAAGTACAGTGGAATTCAAATTGGCACTTACAACTGCCCTGCATTTTGATGGATGCTTACAAAAATTATAAGTGCCTGACAAACTACATTTTGAATGGGAATTGCTAAGACTTTCTTTAACACCAAAAAAGAAACTCCTTTTGTGATGATGAATTGTAATGTGTACAACTACTACTATAATTATAAATTTATAATAAAGATAAAGACAATTTATAGGACACAGACATTTTATAAATTGGAAGTATTTAGTTATCGTACTTGTATATGAAATGATTTATGACGGACCTAATCAAGCTGTCTTTTTTTTTTCTTTCACAATTTCTGTAGGTATCATACTGTGTGAATTAATTGTTTGGGGAATAAGAAATATATTTTAGAATTGTTATATCATAAGATAGTCTATAGGCCCCCGAGTCTTGTCAATATTCAAATAGTTGATTTCTTCTTAGGATTGGCTACTATAAGATATAGAGTAAAGGGCTAAGTGCAACATCCAGAATAATTTGAGTTAGGTATTGTTCCCGCATGGGTTAATTGTTTTAATATCAGTATCTACATTATTAAGTAGCAAATATGTTCTAACTGCTAAAACAAACTTAACCAAATATCAACCCAAAGATAAATTAATGTTTTGTTATACTCGTAGGAGCTTGTATAGCTTTACTTCAGTTATTTAAATCTATACAAATAGTCATGTGACAATTGAAAGTTCTCCCTGAACGACATGCTCAGCAGTGACTGACAGAAATGTTCTCACTTGATGTTGATGGTACATATAATCTTTAAATGTAGAGATTTCCTGTATGTACTAAAATCATGTCATTTGAAACTAATGAAAACTTCAACTAGACAGCTTTGCTTGTAACCTAAGTACTTAAACATAAGGGTTGATGGAATAAAGCTCCTTACCATATCTTGCATATTCTTGAAAGAGGTTGCAATAAATGGACAAATAGATTGATATGGTGCTGCACTTCATGTTGCTGAGATATTTAGCCTTTCATATTTTGTGTTATAGTTTTATCATTTGCTGTGAAGGAAGAGTCCAAGTTATAAAAGCAAAAATTTATGTAAGCCTTGATCAGTATTGTATTTATATAAGGACTCTTCTCTGAAAGTAATCGCCTTTAACGTCCTAATAAAACAACTCTAGCATTCTAAAAGCTATGTTACCCATAGTCAGACTGCGTATCAATAAAGTAAAATTACTAACTTATGAAAGAAATGTTCAATTTAGCATATCCTAATTAAAAACAGGAGTTTGAAAAAAGATAAAAAAAGGAAAAAGTCAGGGGAAACTGAGAATCTTTTAAGAGTTCATGAGGACCGATTTTCCTTGTAAATTGCCCTTTGATTATTTCACAGAAAAAAATGTTAATCAAAACTGAATTACCTAAAATTAATTTGGAATTTTTGTAGTGAATATAAGCTGGAGGATTTGGTTGAAAAGTCCATCTAAAATTATTAGCAAGAGACATGACAGAAATGCAATGGTGGATGTTATTTCATAATAGGAATTTGAGATTTAAATAAGTACTTAAATGCATATTACAAGTTTTGACTTGAAGTTTCCACAAGGCAATTTTGATTTGAAGCAAGGCCCAAAGCCCTTTTGACTCTGAAATCATAGGCAATTTTGTATTGGCGTTGAAGCATGTGGCTGTTTCAGTCTTCTTATGAAGCATTTGGTAATACCATTTGGCTTTGAAGACTTTAGCAAATTTCTCTTGGCTTTAATAACTTAAAAAAAAAATCCCTTTGTGTTTCTAAACTTGTGGCAATTCAGTTCAATGAAACTGCAGAACATAGGTCTACACGTCTAAATGAAACAGAAGCTTTATAGTATTTATAGCACTCAAGGTGAGGTTAGATTGGATGGCTGATGGAGAGGTGAAGCTTGCCAGGAAGGTTAATATTGTGTCCTGTAGGTTAGGTTGGGTTAAGAAAGGTTAGTTATAATATATTCTAGTTTAAAAAAGGCCTATGTTTTTTTTTCTCACGTAATATGTGCAAATATTCTGCACTATTACCATCAGTTTTAACCCAGAAATCCTTGACAAATGTATTTTGACCTCATTGCCTTGGTCAATTGCATATTGGTTTTGAAATCCTCCAAACTTCACTTTTGGCTTGGAGCATCAACATTGATAATTTTGTAATAAATACCATACAATAGTTATGTAGATGAAGAAATTAATGACTTCAGGTACTGGACACGTTGCACGTTGCATACACTCATTCCCAACAAAAAGGAAGCTAATGGAATCTGGCCAAACTAGATATTGATTGTGAAAAAGGAAACAGTTGTGATATCCTATTTAAATGATAAAGGTCTCGATAAACTGCTGACATTCAGAGAGGAGAATAGTATCCCAATTATGTAGACCATAAAATTTATAGCTTAGAGCATTACTGCCACCACTTATACAGTTATATGAAGCTCACCAAACATCACATTATGGTTTGAAACATGAGATGATGGTAGATTCACGTAATTTTTTTTCAAATGAAAAGAAATATGAAATCCAAGATATCACCCAGCATTGTGATATATGCAGAATTATCAAGTACTGTAGAGTATTGCCTGTTTGAAGCGAATCATGGAGCCGAAACACAATGTGAAGTCAGTTGATTATGAATCTCTTAATTTAAAAAGAAAAAAGAAAACTCAGCTTTATGCTCTCATGGCAATAGCCCTTACTGATCTTTTGTAAATCTTTATAGGATCTGTCTGGAAATTCCTTTCGCAGGAGTGGACGATTAACTGCAACAAGAATTGTAACATCTGTTTTCTGAAGTATACTATTTTTAAGGAGAACAATTATGTGAGTTAAAAACTAAAAACCACGAAGTTCCCAGCCACATATACGGAGCCATTTATTTGTCTCCAGACAGGAAACATATAAAACCATCAATAAGTAGGTTGTGAGAGAGGGCGTTACGATAGTCCTTCTTACATGTAGGCTTTTAGAAGTAGCAGGTGTTTGTCCTGTTCCCTTGATGTGTACATGAGGGAAATACAAAAAACTACATCACTAATATTAATTTTGATTACCAGAGTTCACCTTAATAATCCATGAATATTCTTTGGTTCCCCAGGCCTTTCAAGAAGCGATGAGGGATAGAAATTAAAAGATTTGTTTTAAATATCAGAATAGGCTGTATGGCAACAATAAGAGCTCCGCCATTAGAACGGCCACCCATCCGAGGAAGAGGATGAACTTAATTGATTTGAAAGATGGAGGAAATATGTAATTGAACATAAGCCTTATGGATACAAAAAATTTCCTTTGAAAAATTATTTGTGACATTTTCACTCGTAGTTGGATTTCATAAATATTTTGACAAACTATTAGTGACATATTGTTGGCATAAATAAGATTTTATTTTTTTCTTTATCAAGACAGTTTCATAGGTTTTCAAGTTTTAAGTTAGCACATCCCCCAAATGCTTTCTATGTTATGAAAGGCAGAATGGCCGTATACAAAATATAACCTTTTCTAATCGTGACCACATTTTTAGTGATTTGCAGCTGAGATTCTGTTTATTATTTATGGATTTATTGCTATAGTTTTTTTTTTCTATTTCATCGATATTTGATTTTTTTTTTTTTGGTGAAAATTTGTTCATTTTGAGAGACTAGTCATTTCTGTCACGTATTACATGACAATGATGAGACGCTTATTTTAACAAATATGAATCCTAAACAGTTTAAGTCTGGAATTATATCATTAGTCGTTTATCTCAATTACCTAGCATATAACGAAACCGTAACGTGTCTCGACACACTCAATTCATCCGCAGTCGCTTTGTCTGTAAGGAAATATTTACCTTAAAGTTGAGAAGAGCTCTTAATTTACCGCGGAGCTCAGGCATTGTTTACTCATCTTCTGACGTTGTTTTAAATAGAGTTTGGGAAAATAAGTTAGTTTTTTTGCATCAGAACAGGTGTTCTTGACTTTTTGTAACCTCAAGATAATGAAAATTGTATCACCCTGGAGCTTCACCTCAGCATTTCTAGCACACTATAAACGAAGATTATGTGACCATAAGAGCAAATGAGAAGCACTGGTAATGTCTAAGCAAAAAAAAAAAAAAAAAAAAAGGATGCGAAGAGAGAAATAAAGGTCTTAAGTCTCCCCAAAGCAAGCACTGTGCCAATTTTGCCTTGGTCTCGTGAAAAGACGCTCTCGTGAAACTTGGCACTTGTTAAGGAGGAAATGTCCAGATAAGTGCCAAAGCTATCTGTTTTATGGCTCTTGCTGAAGTATTTTATTCCAAGAGATTTTATGTGCAGAAATGTAGGAAAGTCGACGTACCTCATCTATTTAACATGGGAGGGTCATTTTTAAATATATACATAATTTCCATACCATTTAACAGCAATACTCAATTCGCTAATATTTTGTGTGAGATTTAGTTTTTAGCAACGCGGGTCTAGAGAATTAATGTAATTCACCATTAAAATTTGATATTGTCTGTTTTTTATTAACTTTGTATATAACGTTTATGCCGTTTTGTAAACTAATTTTCGTATCTTATGCCTTTCCTTTCTAAAGCGTATCTTACTCAGATTTATTTTAATTTTAAAGCAAGATTGTTTTTATAATTTTTAAGATTACTTGAAACCAAGCGTAAAGAGTGATGAGGAATCTTGAACAATATATGTTCTAAGCAAAGCAGTAAAGAACTTATTTACTTGACACAGTTAACCCTTAGCATGCGCAACTCACGTTAACCTTTGGCTAATTATCCTTAATGAGGTCAAGGGAAAACCATACTTCCCTAACGGCCATGGTTACCTATTATCAGTTCTTAATACTCCATCTTGAGGGTTTGATGTCCTATTACTTTCTCAGATCACCCCCCCCCTCCTCCCTTCCTGTTTCATCTATCCTGGTCTCCTTCCTTTCCTTCCATTTCACCTGTTGGGTGATATCCTGAGATCCTACAATAATGGAGTCTTGTCACGTACGTCAAAGGATCTGTTGTCGCTGTGGTATAGTTCCCATAAACTTTCCCATACATTCCTCGTTGTTGGTTTATGTGTGTGTGTGTGTGTGTGTGTGTGTGTGTGTATTTTCTCCTTGAACTAGGGTATGGTGTTGCGTCCGTCGTTTTTTTAATCACTTCTTCCTTTTTATAACAAACTAACATGACGTTCATCTACTTTTATGGCGTAAACCCCTTTAATTTCAGCTCTAAAAAACGAGTCAATTACTCATAAGCTTTGATTTTAATATGCACGTTATCATTTTATGGGGATAGTTCTTATGGCGACATGATTGCTACCTACCGATAATTACCATCCTTTTTTTTTGCTTTAGATCTCTCTCTCTCTCTCTCTCTCTCTCTCTCTCTCTCTCTCTCTCTCTCTGCGTGTGTTACACGTGTGCGTGCAAGTTTGTATGCACACGGTATATTCTTGTATTCTCTTTGATGTATATGGAGCAGTTAATAGCTCCCGAAACCATTATTCATTTCGGTTTGATGTGAGTCATGATTACTGGACTTTCCAAATCTCTAATGGATATTTTAGACTATTACGGGACAATTTAGTAAAAGGGAACTCTATTAACTTGTCTAGTAAAGTTTACGTTAAGCATAGAGTTCGTGACTTATTTTACCGAAAGAAAATTTCAATTCTTTTAGAGTGAATAGTTGGTTTTAGGTGTTCAAGAATAGTTGTAAGAAAGGAACCCTTTTTTCAAGTAATTTTATTGTAGGACTATGAAGTTCAATTAACAATAATTTTAAAGGGTATATACAACCCATAACTGATATGTAATTAGTTTTAAGGTTTTAATTTTTGATGAAACTCAGAGAGTTTGAGTGGCATGAATAGTTTTGGAATGATCGAACTATAGAAATTGTTTTCGTGATGTATGCACTCCAATAAGTATTTCGTAATAAAATTGTGTTATTCAAATGAGATAATTGTGTATGATTTGATAATTGTGTATGTTCACTTACATTTAGACTGGTCACTTTAGTGCTCTCTTTCTCACTCACTGTAGTTAACAACGAATTAGTTCTGGTCATTCTAATATAAATTTTATATTCTTTTATTAAGATATATTATTTTTTCATGAATTAAAGATTTGTATATTTCTTGGAAAAGTAATGCTATATAACGCACTTTTTGTATTTATCCGTATGAAACAGGAGCTTGAGTCGGCAACAGATGGGGGGTGTAACTGACACTAATGCTAACGTAAATAACGAGTACATACTGTATATCTGTTACTTCTGTGATGAACAGTAATTTTTGCCAGAATTAATTTAGCTATGTTTCTATGGGAGAAATTTTTTTTATTTCAGTTGGGAGGAAAACTGACGTTTCTTTCTTTCAAATAATTACTGTACAGTCTTTTCAGACATAATTAGCCCCTTGGTAACCACATTCCTAGATTCTCACTAATACTTTAGTACAACATAAGAAACAAGTAATTTGTCCATACTTTCATATTTATCAACTTCACTGCTTTTATACTTGATATTGTAAAGCTAAATAGTTTTCCCTCCTAAAGTAGTATTCATTTCCTTGCAGAGCAAATTTTTTTTTATATGTTATTTTAATATTTTATTAGTTATATCTTTATTTCTGCATTGAAGTTAAGTGCAACTTTACTAATGCACCGATAGTCACGTGTAATAAATAGATATTGAACCTTTTAAAGAAAGGGTTTTATTTGTTTCAAGATTGTGATTATCATCCACCATTCGCAGTTAAGTCTTGAGAATCAGTGTTCGTCACGAACTTTGCACAATAAAACATTTTTTTTTTATAGAAAGCGTGTGACAACTATATGATGGCAAGAGTTTTTGCAATGAGCAGTTTTTTACCCTAGCTTTAAAAGACATTCCTAACATAGAATGGTTGCCTTAAACTACTATTAATCTTAAAAAAGAACTTTAATTTTGTTTGTTTAAAATTAGGATTAGCAGTTTTATCTAGTACCCTGTATATTTTCTTTGGTCCCTTGTTTTTGAGAAGGATTTTTTTTAAATATCATACATATATTTTAGCATAATCCACAAACTTTAGAGGCTAGAGGTTATTATTATTTGATATACTGTCAAAACAACGGGGTCATTTAAATTTTCGAATTTGTGGTAAACAAAAACTCAATTCACTCTGTATGATCTGTGGGTGTGTGCACAGTCAGTTTGATTATATATTCCATATAATTGTTCTGATGTTTGTTGGTATTGGTTCCAAAAGTACTCCATTACAAAATAACCTAGAAAAGAACACAGAATTATTCCCTTAAATTACAAAAAATGAAAAATTGTATATTTTGGATTGATGATTAACCTACAGCCTAAGTTCTGTAAGAGATCCGCTATCTATTAGATTTAACACATTCCTCCTGGCTCACGCTTCTGTGGTATGCTATGGAGTTATTGCCACTTTCTTGGGTTCACCCTGACCCTTTATACACAGAATGGCAGAAGGAAGCAGGTATAGCCACCTGGTTATCTGTAAGAAAAATTTATTGTTTAGTCCTGGCAACACTGTTATTTTAGTGAGATTGCTTATTTCATCAGCAGCAGTCTCACCTTTCCAAAAATACTTAGTTTGCGGTTTCATTTCTCGCTTTTCTAGGCTTACATTTTAAAGTCTAGTTATCAGGTTCTCATAGTCTGTAATGTTCTTCTGAAACGTAAAACGCCTTAAAATTTGTTGCCTTTATACATGGACTTATGAATAAACACAGAAGTACCAGAATTAACTAGAAAATTACAAAGTTTTCAAGTGAAATGATTACTTTTGATGATAAAAGGTCGTATGTAATGAAATTAAGCAACTAGGGCTCTTGTGTGAATCTGGAAATATCTTGAATTGTACTTAAAAATTTATCATTTAGACACTGCTTTAGATATAAGCAAAGTATAGCTATTGTAGTTTTTCCAACAGAAAAGACCATCCAATTTAAAATGACTATATAGAAAACACCATGGATGTTTGAATACTTCCATTCCATTTGCATAAAGGTACACGATCAAATTTTATAGAAAAATTCATCTCAGGGGAATTATTTTGAAAATGAATGTTGACCTGCACAAATTCATTGCGTAAGAGTGTTTGCTTGAAAAACTTTCTTACTTTCACCTTAAATCTTAAGCCACAGATGCCACCTTCCTTTTGATATTTAGTGTAACCAAAGAGAAGAGCAATGAGACTTGCAATAAGCTAAATTAAAGCAATTTTGATAAGAATAAATGTATGCAAATTTGGGGAAATGGTCTTTCTATATATAGAAATATTTTTATAGTTAAAATAACACAATTTTAAGCAAAGTGAATAAAACATTATACTTATGGCTTTAAAAACAAATCAAGAGCATTATTTGGAACTTAGGTATATAAACAACAAAAATTAATTATATGCTAGAATTCAATGTGAAACTGTACTTTCATTTACTTACGGTACAAGAGAAGAAATCTATCAACGTTTTTGGAAGGTGAATATTGAGCTCTTGCAGCTTTTACTCCAAACTCAGAGAAAGATAATTGTTTCGTGGAATTTTTGAGATTAGCTTTCTGACCGTGGTTTGATTTTGGCCTTGTAGACGTCTTGCTCGGAGCCAAGGGCTCTGGTCCTCTACACTTGATGCATGAACGTGCTTGAAGGCGTATATCTGCAAATAAATGTTTAAATGAATATGTATTTAAGAGTTAATAATAGCAAGGGATTTTGAGGTGTTTGAAATATAATGAGACATCAATAGAAAATAGTAGCATATTTTGAAAGTAGTTTATGTATTTCCATGACAGTTACTCAAATTTGGACAGTCTTTACTTCATAAACGTTAGTAGCTACAACAAAGGGTCTATAGAACTTAATTGGAATTTTATGCTTCTAGGAAGTAAAACTTTCTGTAAAATATTTCTACATTATGTTTTAAGGTCTGGATATACATTATGTGTTAAAGTCAGGATATACAATACGTTTTATGGTCAGCATTTTCATTATATTTTAAGGTACATTATGTTTTAAGATCAGGATATGCAATACGTTTTAAGGTCAGGATTTACATTATGATTCAAGGTCAGAGTATACATTATGTTTAAAGACCAGGGCGTACAATATGTTGTATGATCAGGATATGCATTATTTCGTAAGGTCAAGATAAAAATATCTTTTAGATAATTGTAAACTGGAATTTGGAATATTACAATTGGTAATTCATAAGGAATCATTTTATTTTGTTCTAAAAACTTCAAATTAGATAAGTCCATGTTCTGATGAAATGATTATTCGTATTATAAGTTTCGAACAAATGTAAATTTTAAGTAGTGCCGAGATTGCCAATTACATATTTATTTTGGATTACAATTAGTGCCAGATTCAGATGACCTGCAAGTAGGAGTAGTATATTTTTCTATCTATAGGTTAGAAAAATAATCTAAGAGTAGCATTTAAATTGTGATATTTAGAATAGCCAGAAACTTTGCTCAGCTGTTGGATAACCGTGTATCCTTTGTTTTATTTATTGTTGAATCTTAAAACCGTCAATTTCTATGTAAAACAGAAACGAAAGCCAAGATAATGATCAATAAATTCTCCTTCGTGGGTTGCCCTTTTCAGAGCATAGATGAAGATAACATAATGTATTTCAACATAAGAATAAAGGAGAAGATCTAGCATAAAAAAGATCCTGAATTTTTACCTGAACTCTTACTCATGGATGAGTTGTTTTAAAGTTGCAAGCCGAGTCTGTTCATCTCTCCACAGGAAGATTAAATGTATTACCTGTAAAGTATCCATACATGATTCTGTCATGTATGATGTAAGGATTTATCCAGAAATATAGATAGCCAAATTTGCTGTGATCTTTACCAGTAACAACCTTTCGAGAATTATGATCTCAGATCTTGGTCCATCTACATCCAATGCGATGATGTATTTCCTTAAAGGGACGTCAAGCCAAATTTACCCTTAAGAAAGGTCGGATGGGCGGAGTTATTGTTCATTAATTATACCTCTTGGAGGAATTTATACCCCGAAATTGCAGTATAATGTCGTCAATTATGAATGTAGGATTGGCACGTCAGTATCGTTAGCGCGCCTCTATGTAGGACGTCGATAAGGGTTATTTTGCCTCGTTTACAGACAGTCCTTCCTACTCGTTAGTGATTGGTCTGCATAAATCAAATTATTTTTGAGGCTCTACTCCCAGACCTTAACCTCCTCCTCACTTATACACATACACACACACACAACACCATGTCAACGTTTTTGCTGGAAGAAGAAATGAGTCACATACTTAAAAACTTGTATGTTTTTAATGCCTCGTTGCAATTGAGTGTAATATTCTTGGAACTGATCCACTACTGTCCTGTGGAGGGATATATAAAAAACTGTTAACCTATTAAGCAGTGTGTATATATTATATCACCCATGTAGGGCATCATCTCTCGGAATACATATAATTGCATGAATTGTAATAACTTGTAATTTGGTTTGCAAGTAAACACTCACTGGCATATTCTATAGTTTATTAGTTTTGTTGACTACAATGTACATTATTCCACTTGACGTAGGAGGCTTAAAGAGGACCCCTAGATGTTCCAAATATTATTTTTTGAAACAATAATCATATCTGTACATGATTCAACCCTTCTGGACAAACACATTAGATAATGGAAAAATAATAATGATAATTTGGGCAACTGCAAAGTAACAACTTGCAACGACTTTAACAGAGCTACATAAGAAAGTAATAACAACAAAAAAACATAATGATAATAATAATAATAATAATAATAATAATAATAATAATAATAATAATAATACGAGAGGAAACAATGCCTTATTCAACGTCTTATGGTAATCAATCATTACAGTTTTTATTTCTTCATAAGCCTAAACGCTTAGATGAGAAATGGGGGGAAAATAAAAGTGGTCCATTTGCAGAAACGAGAACATAAATTCTCAATAATGATAACAATAATAATAATAATAAGAATAAGATAATGATAACAGACAAGCGTTCGGAGCTGCCACGATTTATTCGAACGCCTTTTTACTTTAAATAGGTCTAGAAGGGTACACACTTACAGACACAGACTTAGACATGTTCCGATGTGCAAAGACGAACATCAGTTGTGTGTATGTATTTGGCCTTATGTATACAGATTGTATGCAACAAAAGTCGTAGCTCTAAATGCAAGTAAATACCAAATACATTTTCTATGTTTTACTGATTATGTAGAGCTTAGAAATGAAAAGAAATATTACAAAAGAAGGGGATGTGGGAAGGAGCCACAAGATGTGAATTGAAGAGAGAGAGAGAGCTTGGAAATTGACATTCATTTTTGCACCGCATAACACGTCTTGAGGAATATAGGCAGCAAGGATAATGAAAGCTTGTCACCAGGAAGCTTTTCTTTTTCTATCTTTATTTTAGGTCCTGATGTTCTTAAGATGATTAAATTCGGATTGAAGTTCCTTTTAGGATAGCCAAGTTTCCTTCCCACTCAGGAAAGAGACTTTTTCAGAGATGGACTCTCTGAAAGTCTTCTCTTTCTCCCTTTTCCATTTCCTCCCTCATTCCCTCCCTACCTGTTGGAATGGGAGGGAGAGAGAAGTCCTGGTAGTGAGTAGAAAAAGGAAATCTTGGCAGTTGCATAGATCTTAGTAAAATCTGCTTGAACAAGCATCTTCCAAGCAAACGTGTGATTGCTGTTCATTAAGTAGATGCTTCCCGGGAGAGCCATCATTTCACCCCTGACCCTGGTTATTTCTACAAGCACAGTTGTCTGAATGGCCCACGCAGACCCAGATGTCCAATTCTTGAGGTATCGATATAAGAAGGACGGTAAAGGGTTGCAAAGGAACGTGGGAAAATACTGTGTGAACTTTGAAACCTTTTTCTAATAAGAGCATTTAAATGGTTTGAATGCGAGCTTTTAAAACATTTAGAAAGTGAAAAAAATAAAGCTCTTCAAGTCAAATCGTAATCTCTGATGGTTCTTAGAAATGGTTAATAATAATAATAAAAAAAGATTCACTTTGATCGGTTGCGATGCAAGTTCCGAAATATCAGAGCAAAATAAATAGACTGGGGAAATAATTGACGAGTTTATTAAGAATTACTGCAAGTTTGGAGCGAATGCAAAATGAAAAGTTAGTGCTATTTACAGTTCCGGAGTAACCCCGTGTGAACTTAGCCCTGCCGTTTCTGAAGACAATATTGATTCGTCACTTTCCTTTTGTTCCTTGACTTTCCTTTCCTTAGACCTTCCGTGGACGACACCATGTCTTCGATAGCCCTAGGTCTAAGCGGCCGGACAGACCAACACGGACAGAACATGTAGACTTTATGTACACCTACTATGTATAACACTGGGATGGGCTTAAATAATAATAATGAAAAAAATGTGTCCTAGCCTGTTCTGTGGTTTTGTACGCATTTAACAATAATGTTGCCTATTACAAATACAATAATAAAGATGAAACAATGTACACGCATTTTATAACAAAGACATATTTTATTGGCTTACTCGTCTTCAGCCAATAATGATTGTTAAGGTGAGCAACGCTATTGCCATTTGTGTTTTGTTCCTCTTCTTTTTCCATGTTTTGAAAATGAATCCTGACGAGTGTATTAAGAAACCGTGCAAGGCTTCCCATACTGAGCCTCAGGCTTCGTATAAACTAAACATACTTCCAAGTTCTGTTTACTTTGTTTATTTTTATTTGCGATTCTCTGACTGCTGCTTCTTTAAATTAGTGAACAACATCTAAAGAGCGTATGTAGTGCGCAAAAAATCATCTGCGAAGGAGTTGGAGGCACAGGAGGAGAAGAGGGCAGGAAGAGAGGTCAAAGCCAATAATTGCACAGCTTTTACAAAAAGCTGGGAACAACTCGAGATGATTCTGAGCACCATGGAAGAATGCTGAGGGATCTCTCGGGCCCCCTCCGAGGTCAGAGACCCCCTTCCGGGGTCAGAGGGATCTAACAACAGATACAGAAGACTCAGTGGAAATTGAAGGAATCAATCCTCTCTTTGATGGGATGGAACTCCCTCCCCCTGATCGTAATTGATGGAGTGAGGGAGAGTTTGGATTTGTTGGTGGGAGAGAAGAGGGGAAAAGAAGAGAAGAAAGAGGAGAATCAGCTACATTAACTGTACTAATAAGCGAACAATAGAAAAATCTTATTAGACTTTTTACAGGGAGTATTGTCAGTGCATCGTAATATTTATACATGGTCCTACTAAAAAACACATTGTGCAGTCAGCCGCATGTAAGTACAAATTATTTGGCATAACATACGATGAATAAAAGGTTCTTATTAATTTTTATACAGCAGCTTAGCATATGCATAGCCATTTTGAAAACACACATGGAGAGAGATAGAGATAGAGAGAGAGAGAGAGAAATTACCAACGGAAAATTCTTACACGTATCTTTTACTTAAAACTTCACAAAGGACATTTATAAAATTACTTACAATTTTAAACATCTATGGATACACTTTTTTTGTAGAACACTGACACCAAGGTGGATACATCAGTACACAGCACTTTTCCGCATTACACGTGCATGGTTCCTCTTGCAATTATTTTTGTAATATATATATAGCTTATCTGGCATGCCCTTGGCCTTAATATGGTACGTACATTTGTCCCAAAAGATTATACAGCTTATTTCTTAGGTCTGTTTGAAAGGTCCACATATTAAAAAAATATTTGACACTGAAGAGATTTACAAGCGAACTCTCTCTCTCTTTGCTGAACATTATGATCCCTTGAGCTCACTTTTACTTTTATGTCATGAGTTCCCACGGGTTTATATTAATGTCATCATCATCATCATCATCATCTTCATCCTCATCATCATCATTATCATTATATCATCCTCGACGTCTAAGAACATCGCGGAACACTTAACCGTAATTAATTCAAGTCACGTGGGAGCTTTTGATGATGATGCTGTAGAGGCCGAGTATCTCATAATCGGTTAAAATACTGCCTCGTTAACGTTCCAAAATTAGTCAGTCACATAGTGTATTTTCTTTGAATATTGCGCACTACCTCCTCTCCCAGTGGATAGAAGTAGTAGCAGCAGCAGTAGTGGTTGTAGTAGTTTGTAGTGGGAGCAGTAGTAGTAGTAGTAACAGTGGTAGCAGTAGTAGCGGTAATAGTAGGTCTTGCGGCTAACACAATGGCATAAAGGACTTGCTAATGTCCTCAACAACCACAACACTAGTGTAAAAAGTTGAGACCATCAGTTCGAAGTAGAAACTTTGTTTTTTTTTAATGTCACCCGTATAGCCTACTTTAGTACTTGATCTCTCTTTATTTTTCCATTCTCCAATGACAGTCTATCACCCCCAGGAGAACTTTTTATTTTCAGCAGCGACACAGTTCAAGTAGGACATAAGAAATACATCAATTCCTATTTGTATTGAATGACACAGATCATATACAGTATATAGACCAAACGCTTGGATGCGAACATCCTAGATACAAGGCAGATACAAAAAGTGGATAGAGTAATTTTGAGTTACATCAATTAAAGACCTCAGGTTTTTAAGGAATATTAAGTTAAATTTAATAGTCATTAAGCGTGAAAAATAAATATGTGTCTCGTAGGTGGAATGTAAAGAGTACATTTTTCGTAATGTGTTAACTGCATTTAAACAATTTTATTTGTAACCGAAGTTCACATTACTTTAAGAATACTGTTTTAAAATGTAGTTTTTGTAGATGAAATAGAATCACTTGAAGAGTGAAATTAGTGTGGGGTAACATAAATTTAGATAACTTCTACAGTCTAATTCAGTTCAACTGTGAAAGTATTGTATATTGTATAAAATAACGGAAGTAGAAAAATATTGAGTTAACATTACTAATGTTCCAGGTGTAGTAGATAGAATGTTACATTATCTTCGTGTCTCAAATTACCATTGCTAATTGTTTCTTAATAGCAGAACGTTGTCCCTCTATGTAGAATAGCATTCACTGGTTCCTCTCTATGAAATCTTATCGAGTTTTAGTATTTAATTTCCCTAATATAAATAATCAAGTGAATTATTTACTTTCAGATCAGCGAAATATTTGCCTTTACGTAAGGGAGATATACAGTAATATGGTGGAATCTGTGTTTATGGTCATATATCTTATCCGTGCATAACATGGTTATTTTTGAAATGCGATCTGGTTACATATGCTTCCAAAATCCAAACTCCAAAACTCCACTGCTACAACCATTCAATAACTTACTTATAAACATAACACGCTTCCCCATAACAAATATCTAGTAATTTCTACACCTGTTGGACATGCCTCTTAGGTTATACCAGTGAGTTTATCAAAGGTCCATTAATGGTTCTTTAAAAACAGGCTTCTACATTCATCAATTCTATTTCTCCTTTGTTTTAACCGAACTATGTAAATTTGAGGAACAAAAAAGAAATGAAAGAAAAGCTGTAGTGGCACTCCAAATCTAGTAAAGAGTACTTTTCTTCATCCTAAAGAAAGCATGTCCAATGCCTTATCCCATATCAGCTCAGTGATAACCCTATTGATACTCTGGCTTTTTAAGGAAACGGATTCATTAATTTTGTACCAATTAATCGCCTGAAATAAAATAATTCAAAATCAAATTTTGACTGCAGTCTCTCAAAATGTAGAGAAAAGCCAAAGGCACAATGAAGTCTCATCTGTTACTTACAAACTATACAAAAAGACCCTGTGGCCTGCTTTGGCAGAAGGTCGTGGTGTGTAAGCAGAAGCTCAAACCGAGGTCAAGTTTATAATGACGCTGCATCATTGCCCTGCAACACCACTTCCATTTGCCTACAGTACAATTCACATCTCACGGTGGCCTCAGGCATATGTGTCTACATATAAACAGTAATTATTCACACTGATCAGTATTATAATTATCATAATTCGGATGAGAGAGGTATCCGAGGGTGAGTTCTTCACTGAAATTAGGAAGAAGTACCCTGTCAGATTTCCTAATTCTACTAATTATTCATAGCTTCCAAAATATTATTTAGTAACTTTTAAAGCTTTAATTTAGCATACCAGATATTGCACTAACGCCTCGTCAATCATCATCAATCAACATCATAATCATCATCATCATATTCATGCGTTTAAACGCACTCATTTGAAACTCTCTGCGTGAACTGGAGTTTTCCTATACTTATATTAATTTTTAATTTTAAAAGTATGGTAAACATAGTGATGCAAATAAGAATAACATTAAAAGTAGTAATAATCAGTTATACCTGCTGATGCATATACTTAAGAACAAATGCAAAATTTATCTCTGATTATTGCAGAGAGTTTCAACATTTTTGTACTGAGCCATGGTATCTTTGGGGCATAACATGTACACAACAAAACAGACTCTTACATGTGCACCAACCATGTACACCTGTATGACGGCTGCGGTCAACTTTAAATTGATTCCGAAGACAAACATAACAATTAATACAAATAAATATAATTCATTTACAATGTAACAACTCTCAAGTCACTGCACTACATTTTTTTCAAAATAAAAAGAAGAAGAAGCTACGGTATTCTCCTTTTCTGAAACTTAAAGCTTAAAACCTTGCTTACTCCTATTTCGATTCTTTCACTTCTGAATTTTAGAATACTAAATTAACTAACAAAAACACGAGTCAAATAGCATGGAATATTTTACAAAACAGTGGGAGAATTGAGTGAGCACTTTAAACTTGTCTTTTAACAACAATGTTCCGTTTCATTACTGCTGTTTCCTATTGCAGATTCTTTTCCACGAACAATTCATTCACTGGTCATAAACTTGTGTTATCTAATTGAAAAAAAAAATTATAGTAAAGGCAATCTAAAATCCCTTTCTAACCTAGAATACTCAAGGGAGGATCTTAGAATTATAATTATCATCCCAAAGTCCCTTGAGAAGGAAGCTTGAGATCTTTATCAGTTTCTGTAAACACTGATTCCTGTAATATTCATCACCTCGAGAAAAAATAAAGAAATCGGGATCGTGTTGTTAATCCTTTGTTTGCTGAACAGAGGAAACCTGGGCGGTAATTATGGATGTGTATGTGAGTGAAGCTGCTTTTGTAGCTTATTTTGGTTTTATTTTTCCGGAGTCGAGATTTGGAAGAGAAGAAAGTCCTGTAGTGTGGAGCCTCATAAAGGCTCCTTAGAAATCAACTTGGCCTGCAAAATCAAACACGATGGTAAACTGATTGTATCACAGTTTCCAAAGGTTGTACTGTACTTCACTTGGATCTTTATCGAGAGTATAGCAGAATATGGTATTTGTTATAAACTGGTGACTGGTCTATTCTATGTATTGAGAAAAAAGAGCAGATGTTGCTGAAGTCTTTGTTATTATCATTGTTGCGTTCACTGTTTAAGAAGTATTCGAATGTGCATCCATCCTGGCTTCTTATAATTCCATAGGAACACATTTCTGTCAATACTCCGAAGAACCCCCCGCGCGTTCCAGACCCTGTACCTCAACACCCTACATCTGGAATTTATGGAAACTGGAACCAGTATTAGGTAATGGCGTCAGGTAACCAAGAAAGGTGAAGGGTTACTTTTATGAAAGGCTTCGCCACCGTCTGCCATTAAGAATTAGAGTGTCGTTTGTGTTTTACCTCTTATTATTATTATCATCATTATCATTATTGTTATTCCAAACACCCAAAAAAAGTAGCAGTCCTCCACTTATACAAATACATGTGCTATAATTATCACCAGATTCAATTTCCATATTTCAAGATTGTACTTCAAATGCCTAGCAGCTATTCAAACTAAATTATTTATTTTCTCGAGAGGATGATGAGGGCCGGGGTGGGAGCTGGAAGGGGCGTAGCTCCAGATGGAGTTGTGGACGTGAGAGTAGTTGGGGTGGGCGTGGGCGTGCATGTCATTGGTGCTGGTGGGCGTGATATAGTGATTACTGTTTAAATAAGCACGCCCAAGAGGTGGGGACTGGCCATGACGTTAAGTCGCAGCTGTAGTGTCCCCTCCGGCCCCTCCTCCCGCCGAGGATGCAGAACCTAACGAAGAGGAGGACGCCGAAGAGCCATTGGAGACTGAAGCTGATGTGTTGGATGCGGGGGGCTGTTCCTTGTTGCTTTTCTTGTCGTCTTGCTGTTGCTTCATCTTTTCTTGTTCTTCTCTCTCCCTCCTGACCTGTTCGTTTATCTCCTTCACCGCTCGCAGTTCTTTCTTCAGCTTCATGCGTCGATTTTGGAACCAGATTTTCACCTGCGGAGACAATAGAAACGTCAGTCATGGTGGTAAATATAAGTAGCATGCAGGATAAATTGAATATATATATATATATATATATATATATATATATATATATATATATATATATATATATATATATATATATATATATATATATATATATATATATATATATACACACACACACACACTGTACATAAAGTTTATTTTCTTTGTAAAAAGATTAATAATTACTAAATTGATTATACTTGAAGCTTCATTATACTGAATGAAATTTGAAGAAATATATCATAGTAAGTTTTACACTGCCCTTACTCCTAAAGATATTTCATAACACATACATATATTTTGGGAAATTCTGGCCAATGGTCTGAGTGAACTTAAAACATTTTATGTATGACAGACAGAAAAAATATTAATCACAAGATACGAATCTGCTTGCTAAGTGTAGAAATAATGTCAACCTTTTGATAATAACATTCTGATAATAGCATTCTAATTAGGACAAACAGGGTTTGAGGCCTAAAATTAGAAAATAAAGGTTCTTAAACATTAGATTGAGAAATCAAAATAAAAACCTTTCATTTCATTAGCGTTATGAATGTACATAGTTATAATTTGAAAACGAAATTTGGACTTAACCATGTTAGTTTAGTCTCCTAATTTTGTGGAAATGAATTGAAGTAATAACACACAAGAAAATTTTCATTGTAATTTGATGCTCTGTAGCTTAAACTTATGACAATAATCTCTGGAATAAAAGGATGATTACGACAGTAAATAGAAGGCCTGGCATGACTATCACCTCATTTTCTTTAAGGAGTGTATTCCTGGTCCTATCACACAACGAAACGCCGTGCCCTACAGGACCTACAAGATCTGTTTTTCTTATACATTCTTAGATATCTAGGGTATCACATACGTACCGAGTAAGTTGTCAAATCATTAACCATTTCTTTTGCAATTCCCTGGCATCGTCGGTCATTCTTAACAACAATTAAGGACAATCATATAATGTACTACAAAGTGTCATATATTACTTCTGAAAAATCTGTTTTTTCTAGTAAAATGAATTGGGTGCAGTGGTGCATGTGTGCTGTGGTCGATGCTTTTCAGGGACCTTGCATTGGATGTGACGAGTAGTGGGAAAAACCTGAGTGAATTGTGTTTAATTTGCCACTTGAGGTTTACTCACACTCAGCCCAAGTTTCAAGTGTTAAAATGATAGATTAACGCAGTCTCTTTTTCGGTTTCTCCCCATCATCATCGTCGTCATTATTTTTTTTTTTTTTTTTTTTCTGACGAAGCGAATGAGAAAGAACTGTCTCCCAGACTTCTTGACGTCTGGCAGTGCTTTACATCCTCATGTTCGTATCTCTGGGTTTTATCTTTAGCTGATCCTCGTGTTTCTTGTTTTTGTGTGAGTGTGTTCTTTATTCGTCAGACTTTATTTTCGTCTGTCAGTTGCCCTGTCTACGTATATTACCCAGACTTCAGTTTCAACTCTATTGTTCTCACGGATGATATTCTTATCAACACTTGTTTCTCTGTGCCTTTAACAACATTTTCTTTTTATTTGTAAACTCGACCTCTGCCATCTGCTAATTCACGTATCATCATATTTCCTTGTATCTCTATCTTCTTGATTCTTGGCAGGGTGATCATTATTATTCCATAATGTTTTTCTAGATCATCAACCACTCCCGTTTCTCTCGGCTCTTGATTACTTGTAGCTTGCCCTCACCTTGTTTTAGTGTCACGAAGCCATTACTCTAAGTGATATGTGACTTTGTGAATGAGACGGAGCACATAATCGTACGTAATCATTAGAGTGTTGAAACATTTATGAAATCCCGTCAAAGACGATTTGAAGGGACTAGTGGGAAGGCACCTCAAGAGAAACGTCTGAAGTCACGATGAGGCCGGTGATAGAGCGCATACTCGTATATTTATTTATTTTTTTTCATATCGGAATGAACCGTAGCGTGACATAATCTCGAGATCAGTGAGGAAAATCATTAATATATTCTTCCGACACGGTCACGTTTAAATTCTCACTAAAAATTGCTCACAGATACGTTGAAGTTTGATGTCGAATAGCTCTCGAATATGCTGGCCTTTACCATGATCTTTAGCTCTGATTTGAAGTGGCAAGGGAGCAAACAAAGTTGGCTCGTATAAATCTCTTATGAGGAAATTTTTGACACATGGCTGCAGTGAGAGAAAATGCGACATATTGAAACGCCCCCCCCCCCCTTTTTTTTTCCACTCCAGCGTTGAATTGTAAGAAAGGCTGCTTAGATTTACGTTAGATGTCAGCAGGTAATGTATGTGGTATAGGCTGAAGTACAGACCTCTCTATGATAAGCAAATAGTAACTATAGATCTTTTTCTGATTTATTTCAGTGTCGTAAATGAAGGCCTACGTCAGTCGTAAGAATGTTGATTCTTACCAAAGACTCCATATACTCAATATACTTGAGTTGCTATTATTATAAAAATTACAGTTATTATGATTTTATATAAGAAACGTGGTATATCTAGCTAAAACTTATATATTTAGATAAAGTTAAGAGGAGTAATAGATGAAGACATTCTTAATGGAAAATTTTTTATAGTTTCCATTATACTTCTTTGTATTTTTATGTTATATGTAACTTTATTTTTAAGAGGCTTCTGACATCTGATGAGATACGAGAAGAATAATATAAGCAATTATCCTTTATATGTCAATGCCAGTAATAATGTTGATGGATTGTGGTCGTTCCCCCTCTTACTACTTCGTATTTTATTAGATACACATTCGTCACGCACCAACCCCTCTCTCTCTCTCTCTCTCTCTCTCTCTCTCTCTCTCTCTCTCTCTCTCTCTCTGCTTGTATCAGCTTTATGGAAGAGTTATTGCAATATTATAAGATGTCATTGTATCCACTAGGGAAGGTTAGAACTCCTAAGTGTAAAAGGTAAAGAAGAGTATCTTTCAATTGTGTGAAACCCTTTGTGTCAATCCTAGACTCTGATTGAGAACATCCTGAAGCTCTGATGGAAAGAGAATTTTATTGTTGGGTCGTTGTAAGTGATCTCAGTTTTTATTACTGTCATTATTACTCGTATCGATTATTCTATCCTTCCTCAACTTTTAACTGTTTATCTTTCCTCTATGGTTACTTTCGTACGAAACAAACACGCCATCAGCTAATTGCGCTAGTCACAACTTGCTTACTGTTTTAATACATATTGTCCTTGTAAGAAATTAAGATACAGATTTTAATAAATCAAAGACGGGCTAGTAATGCCTCTATTCTTAGAGAGATCATTATGTGGAGTTTGTTCACAGGCTGTGAATAGATTACTCTACCTGGCCATTATGAAATCAGTGACCCTAATCTTAATCTCATTTCTAAGTCAACGGTTGATTGATAATTAAGCCTCTTCAGTTTACTTGAATGAATGAAAACCTATTCATAAAATGGTTTCTCTTTCCCAGTATCTCTCTTTTTTTTTTTGTATTCTCCTTAGCTTGAAGGCGAAGGATTGAAGATCATAAGAAAGAAAGAAGTTGGTGAAATTGCTAAATCAAAGGTCGTTAGGAATATCTTTGTTAATGTGTAGGCCTATATACAAAAATTACGTTCAACTTTGGAATTCATAAAAATTTTGCGACATTTTTTCGACTTGAATCTTCATTCATCCGAGATTACTATTTCCTTAGCTTTTTCATAGGAGATATTAGAATCATGCAACCTTCCTTGTAAACTAGCATTGACGTTATATTACAGTATGAGATGTTACCGGCATAAATGAAGTTATTTAGAAAAGTGTATTTTTATAGTATACAGTAATAAGAAAATTAAGCCCTCATCCAGCTAAAGCACTGAATTGGCTTGAATAATGAACTTGGTGTCCGATACATTGATTCCGTTTAACACATGAAAATTTTCTCGTTTCACATTGTACAAGTATTTATAATCTGATACAAATTAGTGGAATACCTCTGAATTAATGATTTGAAGCCTCGACGAAACTACCCATTAGTATTTTTTTTTGATGTGAGAATTATAGATAATAGCCTTGTTCAAAATTTTCTTTATATCTCTGATTTTTATCATTCTTTCCCTTGGGAATTCCCAATTAACACCACCTTCTTTCGTTTCATCTATGAAATGCATCTTAGTAAAATGCAACTTCATGCTACTCTTTCTAATTAAACGGACGTTCACGCTATACCTAATTGGAATGGAGTGAAACTGCATTATTTTATATCTGGCAGATGGTTGACGTCATACAAGTTCAATTTTTCCTCGTTGTTAGTGGATTATCTTTCATCAATCTACTTTGTTCGGTGGCTTTATATGTTTCAAAGCTGCAGGTGTTGTAGAAGTTAACAGGGAATCCAAAGCGCCCCGTCCCAGTATGTCATCAGCTGAAATGATGCATATCCAATTTTGTTTTACCCTTATACAAAATATATACGTAGCACCACTCAATTCTTTCCTTATTAACACTATTGATATACAAGGTCCGCTGTGTTCGAGTGGCGGTTGAGGCACCTTGTGATTGTTTGATGGTTACACCAAAAGAGAAAACAGCATATGGGAACGAAGTTGAGGCCAGTCGCCTTAAATTACAAGGAAACGTAGTTGGTTTTATGTTGTCCCTTGAATAAATAGATCTGTAAAGCAGAAGTTTTACTACTAACTAAAGTCAAATGTGGAAGCAAAATTCTGGTGGGAGCTTTGTGATATCTTAGCAAAGCATTCTAAAAAAAATCATGATAAAAGTTTTACATACATCATTGAGAGACCGTTTCTAAGTTCTGGGTTTTGTCCTTTTTCTTGACTTAAATATTTTGAAAATCTCATTTCTGAGTCTTATAAATTTTCTCATGAATTACCTCTAATATAAGGCTAGACTAGGCAAAGTGTGTCAGTTCAAGTTGGACTGGGTATGTTAAATCTGAGATTGGATTAGGTGAGAAATAAAAATGATCAGTTGCAGAAATTAGGATAAAATTCCTGTCGATGTTCACAAATGCCTAAGGAAATATCTTGCGGGAAAAACATTAGTTTTTAGTTTGTATCAGTTTGAGAATCCTTTTTAAATGGAGAAGGTTTATCTTTGACAATTGAGAGATGGACCATTTCAGGATAAAACTGAACATATAACTCTGAGTAACTGATGAGACAAAAGAAATATATTTCAACGTATTTCGAAGAATGATTATTGGAATTAGTAATGAATTAGATTTGATTACATTTCTGCTGGAAATCAGGAAATCACATTTTAGATAGTGATACCTTTCAACTACGAAGTTGTTGTTTTTTTTTTTTTTTTTTTTTTTTTACCAAGAGTAAACCACCAAATCATCTTGTAAAATGAATGAACTGCCAAGAACGCGACTCTGAAACCTATTTCAAGAGAAAGGGAGAAATAAAGACTTCTGAAAAAAAAAATGATAGTTAAGTTTGGTTCCTGGCTGGTGCAAAACTCAACAGACGAACCAACGAACTAACGAATGACACCCAACCAGCCATCAAGGCAACAAAGACGTTCCACCGGCCGTGGCAATGATAGTTATTTGGCTGTGGAGCGGAATCTCAATCACGGCCAAGCTTGTGATTTTGGCTTTTCAAAATGGTCCTTTCCGCGAGACGAATTGCTTGTTGAGAATTATTATCCACATCGAAAAATGGTCGGAAGGATTGGCCAATGTAAAGCTCTCTCTCTCTCTCTCTCTCTCTCTCTCTCTCTCTCTCTCTCTCTATATATATATATATATATATACACACACACACATATATATATATATATATATGGCATTTGGTGTGGATTAAGGTAGGCTATTAATCAGTTTGTCTTGAAATAATGATCTATGTAATCATTTACCCTCGAATGCAAAAACTAGGATACCTGTTTGTTTGAAAACAGTGAAACTGATTAGCTAACCTTAGATATGACTAAATTTAAATGATTTCAGACGACGTACAAAGCTCAAATCAATTTTGCCTTGATTAAACCGAACGTTAACTGGCCTGTTACAGATAGTTAGATAACTGCATATCAAACTGGGCTTACATGAAAGACCTTACCAATCACTTTAAAAGGAAAAGGGCATAGCCCAATCCAAAGAGCCTAAATTAGTTCATCTCTGTAAGTTGATTACTATCTTAGACTTTATATTACAGCATTCTATATATTATTGCATGCTAAATATCTTGTAATGAATATTTTTAAAATGCATTCGAAAACCTTTTCAAAGGTGTCATTTTTCTATCCAGCGTATCTTCCCATGAATAACTGGCGACTAACAAAACATTTGAATAAATAAACATTCGGTAGAAGGCTTGTTATTCTAATTATCTTATTATTTACCATATTTTTCTTATTTTGAGCGACACTAGTAAAAAGGAACGATATAATTGTTTGTCTTTAATTCATACTAATGACTCGCTTTTCGTGAATACAGTAGTCTAAATAGCACATTGGTAATATTTGTTAGGAATCACTGTGGGAGCGAAAAGCAAATAAGATGCTTTTAAGAGTGGAAAATATACTCTGATGCTGCCTATGATTGTTGCAGCTTTTGATTTTTGTACTCTACTTATATATGTCTCTGATGGAATATAAGCATTCCAATTTTGATTTTTCACCCGTTTTCGTTGACGTAAGTAGTGTTATCGCGAACTATCGAAAGGTCTTTTATCGCCCATACTAGACATGAAAGATGTTTAAAGTCTCGTGTTTGTAATCTTGCTTTTAAATCGTATATAAATTACTCTTGAATCGAGTAATGTGGCGTTGTCTATGTCTTGCATTTATCATTACGTGACCCCTACTGAATCACCTGTTTTTGAGTTATGGGCTCTTTATCATATCAAAGACACGACAAACTACCAATTGGCAAGGGCATCTCCCTCCTGCATCCAAATACTAAAAGGGGGAGGGAGAAGAGAGAGAAAATTAAGGTACGGGTGTGGGAATATTTCTTGGGTGTAACCAAATCACAAGGAAAAAGATTTGTGGCTTTTATTTAATCAAAAAGGAAATGAAAAGGTGTTGTTTCTTTGTGACTTATGCTTTTGTTTTTAGCTGTTTGTAAGTTGTTTTTGAAGAGTGCACTCAGCATTCTATTTTATGTTTTCTTATCTTACATTATTTTCTTATTTACAGTAAGATATTATTTTTAATTTCTTATCTTACATCATTATCTTAATTATAGTAAAATCATATTTTTAAATAAAATATCACCACCTTCCTGCAAATCGTTTGGGTAAACAGTTTTCTTCCATTTTGAATTGATCATAGTTTTAAGACATGTAAATCCCAACCACTTTACTTCTCCCCCAAAAAAAATCACACACACATACACACACACACATATATATATATACATATATATATATGTATATATATATATATATATATATATATGTGTGTGTGTGTGTGTGTGGTTTACAGGGACTGTTTTCATAGGTTATTAACTTATCGGTTCTTGGCAAGTATTCTAGAATGAGGTTATTGTCCCCATATCCTTTTCCACCCTGTTCATAACCTATAAAGCCAATTAATTTCGGGATACTACTTCCTGCTTAGGTTAACAGACACTGCGAATTTTAGGAAACTGCCATAATCTTCTCCACATACTGTTGGTGACTTTGGGTTTTTCCTCGTAAGATGGGAATTATGAACAATGATATATATATATATATATATATATGTGTGTGTGTGTGTGTGTATGTATATATATATATATATATATATATATTTAAACGATAAACAGTGAGTGAACTTAATATTTTTAATGATAGTTTTGTGCTAATCACCTCTAAATTTAGACGGCATTTGTTTAGTCTGGGTCCAGTCTGTCATTCATTCATTTAATGCCATATATATATATATATATATATACTGTATATATATATATAATATATATATATATATATATATACTGTATATATATATATATATATATACTGTATATATATATATATATATATATATATTTTCCTTGTAAAACCTAATTTACTCTCTTTCTAACCATGATAATTTCCCAAGCACTCCTTAAATATCCACTGGCAGGGGTTAATCAAGATTCATACTCATGAAAGGAATCCAAAACTGATTCTTCACACTTTTCACCATTACACGAAACGAGAGTTCTTCTCACATTCACAGGCGCCGATTGTTATTTGGCCGTACTGGAAGTTGTCTGTAATTACGGAACCTTTCGTGAGTGAAGAACGCATTGTTGTTTGGATACACATTTCATCAGCGATGTTTGTGAAGTGTTTGATGACATACACCGATGATTTAAGTGGATGAATGATGCGATTCAATACGCTCTGCCCTTTATCCAATATTATGATCTGATGATTGTAGGTGCTGCTTGCCAGTCTGATTTCCTTTACCTTGAACGAACGGATTAAACTTTAAATTGCAATAAGAGTTGAGTTATTTTTGTTGTAAGTGTTGCTATTGAACTTTAGGTAATAAACCCATGCACATATGGGTTTACATGCTATATTGAGGAGTTGCAGTTAGTGCAAACTATCGCACCAGTTTATGTTCCCCGTTGTTCAGTTGGCTTATTTATAACATGTATGCCATCTATTTTATTTAGAAATAGGAATGAATCCTTACGAATAATGCCCCTTTGGTTTTGCATTATATTTTCGTGCTCGTGTTTATATATATATATATATATATATATATGTGTGTGTGTGTGTGTGTGTGTGTATATATAATACATATGTATATATAGAAAATATATTTGTATATTTGTTTACAGGTTTATATTATTCACCAATATAGAAAAAAATTGGATTTCTAAAGTTCTCCATTTCTTAGCATTTTATCTTTCCTTCTATTTGGTTATCATAAATCTGCAAAGAAGTCAGCGAGATTGAAGAGCGAATCTTTGCAAATGTCTTCGTACCTTTTTGTGAAAAAACTAGTCCCTGCGACCATGAATTTGTGTTTTTAATCTCTCTGATTTAATTTAGGGGACGCAGGTGTTTGTCTTTGCACCGTCAGGGGGTCGAATCTATGAGTTCTTTCAAGTGACGTCAATCCCCTTTGTGTTTTTGTTTCAGAGATTACTTTTCTTTTGTTGAAAACTTGATACTGATGATTCCTGAAGGGGTATTTCATATGAGTTAGCACTACTAGCACTGTTCTTCTTGATGTTGTTATTATTTTTATTTTAGCTGTAATTATTATTTTTTATTATTGCTGTTGCTAAATAATAGCAGCAGTAATATTAGATGTGGATTTTGTTTTGATTGTAGCATAGGTTTATAAAGCATAGGCAGGAGTAGTATTAATGTAGTATCCTGTAACATGAACCTGTTTTCCCTTCTAAACTCATGTAAAAGTAATATGTCGCGATTTAAAAATCAATCATAAATCAGTTAGAAAATCCCTATAATTCCTTTACTATTACCGATGAATATAGATTACCTCGAAGACTGTTATCAAAGATTCAAGGCATGTTTTGATATCAGTAATGATAGTACAAGGTGATCGATGAATATGAAGCGTTTTCTGCTATTCAACCTGTCTTAACATCATCGAAAGGAGCTGTTAAAAGAGCTGGGAAAATATGTATAGCTCTTTAGAACTTGCTGGGCAATATAGATTACCAGAAGGCCTTTATTAGGGAGCCATCAGTATCAAAGGAAAACGTCGCATTCATCTAAATTAGTGGAAGTTGATAACAGCGTCTTTTTTACAATGTAATAATGGAACACTCTTATCGTTAATATTGGTTAATATTGATTGGTTATCTGAGTGTAATTAAAGATATTAATAGTTAGCAGACGGTTATTTTGTTATGATGATATTTTGTTTCAACAAGTATACCTTTACTAATTTTATTTTGCCCAGTTCAAAGCCCTTAGGAAGAGAGATGCTTCGTACTTTGAATACGAAAGAAAGAAGTTATTGACTAACTGAGAGACTTCCAACCTGCCACTGACAGGAAACACAATAATGTGAATATTATTACCTTTTAATAACTTTATACTCGAAAAAATAGTTAATTGTTCTAAATTAACTTTTCACCCTATAAAACATGAAGCCTATGGCATTTCAGAGAGAAAATTTCCCGAATTTGTTCACCTAATTCTTGAACAACAAAGTTTTTTAAGAGGTTTTTCAGAAACAGACCTTATATCTCCCAAGTAATCATAAATTCCTCTACATTCGATAAAAGATGCTTCATAAAAGCTGCACTCCCTGTAAAATGGTAGTATTGAGATTACTGTATTCTTAAATTTCCTACACTTATCCAAAATTGAATGCAAAATATGCAAATCAATGGAATAAATCTCATGATAGGACTCATGTTTTGTATTCATTTTTTCGTATCGATCATTATATTTTAAAACTGTTCGTATGGCAGGATTTAGGTTTGTCCTGAGACACCAAACTAGAACATAGCGGTAATCGTTCAAGGGAAAGTGGTTTCAAAATTCAATTAAGACAGAAATCAAAAACTATTTTCGTGCCTTGTGTTGTTACAATCATGATCATAATTATGGCGATATAGATAATAAAAGCATTCGTTGCAATTATGATGAGTGTTATTAAAATAATATCAACAATAATAAAAGCCATTAAAGAATTGCTGGTAAAGCACCCAAGAAAAAGTTCCAAGATCCTCCCCGAGATTCTCTTCCAGCCCCATCCTTTACCCATTTTTATATTCTATGTCCCCTCTACACCGGCACGTGGTGGTCTTGGAGACGGATCGATACAAGGGAAATACGGGAGAAGAAAGGGGATAACAAAATCAAGAGAGGAAAAATAGACGGAAGAAGAGTGGAGAAACACAGCTCTGAGTGGGTTCCCTGTAATGGGGTTCTTTATCTTTCACCTTTTTTCCATTAACAAATGTTTTCCTTTTTAATGAGATACGTTTATTTATATTTATGAGCGTATATTCATTTAATTAATGCGTTTTTTTTATTAATTCGTAGTATAAGGCGACTAAAGTTGTACTGTTTAAAAGAAGAATTTAAGAATAGAGATCTAGAAACATATACAGTATAACTCAAGGCACTGATTTTTCCTTTGTCATTCCACTGTTAATTAGAATTAATGACTGAAATACTTATTTCAAAGGATTTTTAAAAATATTAGCTTAATTGCAATCACGTATTTCGGAAGTCATAAATCTTATGAATTCTCTGAGATATTGTAGATGGAACGAAAATTTTGAAAACAAAAAAAAATATTAGAAGAAATCCGTAAACGGCACCAACGTAAGGAGAGAAGTTTCCCCCTTTGGAGAATAACAGTAATAGCAATAAAGAGGTTCTCCCCATCTAAACAACAGTGAAGCCAACCCAAGGCCTAAAGCTGAGCAACCTTTCAAATACACCTTACATAAACTCTAATATTTTTTTTTAGTTAGGGAAAGATTAGGTCTGAGATACAGAAATGTTCAAAGATCCCCAGTGGTCTTTGGGTCTAACGACTAGTTATTTTAAATGCAAAGGCTTATTCTTTCAACTCAGGAAATAGGTAAAGAATCTGTTTCTTTTTTCAGGATACAGTCCAAAATATGGATTTCAGCCTTGTAAATTGGTTAACAAATCTGTTCATCAGGTTATAATCCGAAATATGGCTTCCAACTTTGTAAATAGGTTAACAAATCTGTTCATTGGGTTATAATCCGAAATATGACTTGGCTTCGTCTTTTACAATTTATAATATGATTTCTTTCCTAGATATAATTTCTCATTAGGTTTTTAGAGTGAGAGCTTCGAGATTATTAGATTTTTATTGGTCTTGACGAAGACGAATTTTTTTTTTTTTTTTTTTAAAGAGGCTGTAATTGTTAAATACTTTCTAGTGCTAATAATTGAATTAATGTTCCTTGAAAAAGTACTTTCCGCATTTCCTTTGTATGGTTTTACCGACAAATTTGGTTACAAAGTGATTATTAGGGTTTTTTTATATGTTGATAATTATTTCCTCACACACTTTGCTTTCGTTTTCTAGTTAACCAACAGCGTTAGTAACAGGTCAGTACTTTGTATTATTTGTGCTTAAGCAATAAATGTATAGTGTTGGTGCATCGTATAGCACTGTTGAAAGCAAATTACAGTTCGACTAATGGACTAGATTAAACTGAGTTTCTCGAATTCACTTCCTGTCTGGTTTAATTAAGTTCCCCATCGATTACCTGTCAGGCCATGTCCTTGAACCACGATAAACCCCACCCGGTCCCCACATTGTTCAGGTTCTCATCCATCATGAGAGAGATATGAGATTGGATTTTAATAGATTTTCTTACATGAAACATGAACGGGAATAGAGGTAAGAACATCTTAAATGAAGTCTGAGATTTATTGCAAATTGAGTAAAATAGAGCTTCTGCATATATATATATATATATATATATATATATGAGCATGTACTTGTCTAAGTAAGTACTCTTTAAATATACACTCTGTTATCCGTTGAAAGGGGTGGCGGCAGAAGAACTCAAATTTTTGGCATCCCAACAAGTTTTTAGGAGTGAGGGTGCTGTCCCTACGTCATTTTTTCCTGACTTTATAAACAGGAACCCTTGGGCAAAATTACAGCTTGAGAATTGAACCATTATATCACGACAACCACCGTACCAACCCTCTGTCACAATATATATATATATATATATATATATATATATATATATATATATATATATATATATATATGTGTGTGTGTGTGTGTGTGTGTGTGTGTGTATAATATGTATATATAAAGTTTGTGAACATACTTGCATATGTTATCAAAGGGAATAAAAGGAATTTTGTTTGTAGTTCAAAACAATGATGACATCATGTAATGAAAAATGATGAGATGGGATGACTGTTTTCCCCAAACCTAACATTATCCGAGTTTATTTATATGTAACCAACAGCGCCGAGCTTTAAGTGCGTAGCTTTTCTGTCGGCCTCCATTTTACACTATGTCATTTTAAGTAGAGGTTATGTTAGGATGGATTGTTGTTTCAGCAGAGGCCTGGGAGGAAGTGATAATGGAATATGTCGCCATCTATATTATTACCATCATCATTATCATCATCGTAGACGGCGTCGTCATCATGGATTGTGGGAGACGAACCGAGGAATCAAGGAGCGATCATTTTGAAATAACCCATTTACGAAGGTGTCTCTTCGACTCCTTCGTAAGGTGACACTTGGGAGTCATTGGACTGTAAGGGTCTTCTCTCAGATTGTTGCCCTGTTTATCGTTTCTGAGTTTTTGTTTATGTATTTTATATCCTGTATTGTCAGGTACTCTGATGCCTTCGAGGGTTGCTATAAAAGTTTTATGACTGTGAGGCCAGTTTATTCGTCTTATAAATCGAAGGGAAATTTTAAACCTAAATTTTTTTATCCCTTTATATATATATATATATATATATATATAATTTAATATATATATATATATATATATATATATATATATATATATATATATGT
Organism: Palaemon carinicauda; assembly: GCF_036898095.1. Taxonomy (NCBI): domain Eukaryota; kingdom Metazoa; phylum Arthropoda; class Malacostraca; order Decapoda; family Palaemonidae; genus Palaemon; species Palaemon carinicauda. The sequence continues at coordinate 92,470,861 of NC_090745.1, forward strand.
ATATATAAATTTAATATATATATATATATAAAATGAAAATATATATGTGTGTATATATATATATATATATACATATATATATATATATATATATATGAGATGATTCAGGATTTTGCATACATGAATTTTTGTCAAGAAATACAAAACATTCTGCGGGTGAGTCAATTTTTATAATTGAATTTCTTTATTATTCATATATACGTGGGTTACCAATATATCAATAAATTTAGTCTATAGTATAATGAAACTTAAGTTTCCTGAAGTATGCATCTGAAGTCATTAATTTTTACTTACTCTACAATGCATCTCTCATAATGTTGTGACTTTGAATTAGCGATGTGGTTTACTGTTTTTTTTTTTTTTTTCCAGACGATTTATAACACTGATATTTATTGAACCTAATACCGCCGGTTTCAGGTTAATATAGTCAAGTCTCTGGTAGTTGTTCCAGAATATGTGTCATTAAGATTACCTCTTTTTGATAAATTAGTGTTCTTGTCATCCTTAGAAACTCTCTCTGATTCAGCCATAAATAATAATATTGAGGTTTAATGTGCTTTGGCATATGTTGGCTATTTATGTTGGTAATTTATTTTTTTTCTTTAAACCTTTTTCACCCTACTCCTGTCCTTTCTCTAGTACATTATTTGTATAAGAAAATAAATTTTGAATGGCTTTAATTAATTTTGGAGTTACATAATTACGAATAATACATATATTTTATTTGTTCAGTTGTTTAGGTATTTAGAATATTGTGTGTGTTTATGGTAGCTGAAGCGGATACGCTTCTTTGAATGGCTACTGGTAAGAAAACGCCCATAGTGATGGAATACTTAGATGTCTCAAAGAACTCAATGGAAACGTTACTCGCGTGAACATTAGGATTCATTTGCATGCTTTGTGTGTGTGTGTGTGTGTGTGTGTGTGTGTGTGTTTGTTTACGTGTACTAGATAGCTATATTCTTTATTTCCATTATGCTGTAACGCTTAAATCTGTTGTGTAATCGGATGAATGTAAATTTTTCTCTTTAACAAAAACTTTGGCAAATGAGACACATTTATTTAATTTAAATCGCAAACTTATGTGCTTTGTTGGAAGCATCAACCGTAAGCGTTCTATTGCAGCGCTTTAAATGTCAGTCATGGATTTAGCCTTATTCTAATAGAACTAGTAAACAATAGCGAAAACTGAGCTGCGAAGAATATTGCATTGGTTTTGCTCACATTGAGTAAACAAATTAAAGTTGTGATAACATACAGGGGAAAATACCACAATGGCAATTACGAGATTGGGGATCTCATCTGACCCTACATCTGGGTAAAGTCTAAGGAAAGAAAATGCCAGGAAAGGGGAAGGAACTTTGGTAGATCCGTCAGATAACATAAAATACTTTATGCAAATCTCGTTTTTACAAGAATTGTTGCTCTTTGCGTGAAGCGTTTCCGTAAAAAAGAAGGTATTCCGGTTCTGGTAAATCATGGGCAAACGTTTGGAGTTATAAATAAGAAAACAAAAAAATATGATTCTCAAGTCAGACTCATTCTCACAATGAACATGGAGAGTGTCACTGTGCGGTTAGCAGGTCTCATTATGGCAGGTAATATAACCTTCGTGGCCTGGGGAGGTCAGGTATAAACAGAATAAAAAAAAAAGGAAGACCCAAAATAGAATGAAAAAGTTGTGATGTTTGAATTGGAGGATAAACAAGAAGAGTCATGGAATGTATAAAGCAAATCATGGAAGAACCTCATTAGGTCTGATAATATTTCCAAGAGAAAAAAAATGAAAGGAGACCAGGTCATTGAGGACGCAAACAACTCGTTTGAGAGAGAGAGAGAGAGAGAGAGAGAGAGAGAGAGAGAGAGAGAGAGAGAGAGAGTGAATAGTGTTGAAAAGACTGTCAGCGAAACTGGATGTGGTGGTTGAGTTATGCAGTTAGGCTGTGAGGCCTCAGTCCCCCTTTTTTATATGAACATAGTTTCAGAAACATGATGAGTTGCAGTACAACTTTCTGAACAACATTTAGTGAAGGGCCGGGTGGTTTGGAATCCCATCCTGAGGGTATGATTTTAGTTGTGTTCAGTCAGAAGGAGTAAAATTTTATCAGACTTCATACATCGTTAAAGGGATAATAAAGATAATAGGAAAGAAGGTATTATGTTTATGATTTTGAAGATAATCTTTGATCCAGCATAAAAATTTATGTTTATTCATACACACCCATATATATATATATATATATATATATATATATCCAGAATTTTAATATTTTCTATAATGTGAAGTATCTTTGTATACCTAATTAATTTTCGTGGAGCTTTATTGCATTTCTCTTGAGAAAAGTAAACAATCTAAAGTTAGGATCTTTGAGTCACTTTCTGTGTTCTCTGACCGGGTTTATTATTTTCGAGTGCCAAAAGGCTGTAGTCAAGGAAAACTATGTCCCTCTTTGAAAACACAGCCAAAGGTAATATTGCATTGTAACAAATGTTACGCCTTATAACATTAGTCTTGTTCTCGACACCATGCCAGGCTGTATGAACAGGGTTTTGTAACTTTGTTCTTATCTGAAACCATTTTCTTTCAGTGTTGAAAAGGGAATATGTTTATGTCTTTCAGGATAGTAAAGTGTTTCTAGTAAGCTTTGATAATTTAAAGGCAATTTTAAATTCTTTGACAGCGATTAAATTTTTGGGGGGTGGGGGTGCGGCCCTATGCGATCACGGCGATTAAATCGAACGGCCTTATTATTATTATTGTGTTTATAATGCGGAAGTCATCATAGACCATGAATCACAGGTATCTATTTTTCTCTTATTTAGCCGAATTTTGAATCTGAATTATAATGGAGCTAATGTCATTGATTCATTATTATATTTTTGCCTTGACTTGGGACATTCCTTAAAAATTTAAACTGTAATGAAGATAAGCGATGTGTTGCAGTACTTTTTAATGGAAGTAAATAGACTCAATAGGCTATCTAAGAGAAGTTTGTTGTTACAGTGGAAAAGAAGAATTGAAATATTCTATTCAAAACTGCTGTTAAAGATTAAAGGAGACTTTCTCTTTGAAAACTTTATTGAAATCAGAAGCTACGCAAGGTCATTGCAATCAAACATGAAGGAGGGATTTTTGTTCAAACTGGAATTAGTTATTAAGATTTAATTTAATCAATAGTGTTATCATCAGATGAGACCGGTGTAGTTACTAGAAATTTCTTTGGGTGAAACAAATTTGAGGACACAATGTGATAAAGTAAATATAGATGCAATTACGGTCAAACCAGATTATTTTTATTTTTACTAAAATCGAAATAGGATAAAGTTTATGAATTTAGCTACACATCAGCTTAGATTCTAGTGAACAAATTTCATGGAGAAGAGAAAAGAAGCAGCAAATCCAGGCGACATCTTAGCGAGTTGTTTGCACATGTCTTAAATACTTTTTTTTTATACAAATTGAGATCATTTTATTCACCACGAGGAACTTAGCCATTATTGAGTTTTTCCTTTTTTCATGAAATAATTAATATTTCGTAAGTATTTTGCATAAATGCCATAGAACTGCTTTATGGTCAAACATTTCTGTCAAAAATAAATGGAACGGAAATGATTTTATAAAGATTAATCTGCCAGAAACTTTCTCATGAGTAATTCACTTTAGTATCCTATATATAATTTTCAATGAGAGAGAGAGAGAGAGAGAGAGAGAGAGAGAGAGAGAGAGAGAGAGAGAGAGAGAGAGAGAGAGAGAACAATTCTAAAATGAATTTATTTAGTCTTTCATGAAACCCCACACTTGATACCTTGGATTGCTTATTTGACTCCCCTTAGTAAATAACGTATGATATAAATTTATATTATCTTTCGTTCTAATTATGATAATCATTCTCGATACTATTATGGATATTTCTTTGCTCTCATTAGACTTGATAAACTTTTTTTGTTTAAGAAGATAACTCGGGTTGCAAGTCACGTGACTGTTTATCCTCTGTTCAGCAGGTTGACCGAGTTTCAGTTCTATCGAACTGACATCTTATTTCTATTGTTTTTGAGTCATTAATTTTTCCGTTCAGACAAGAAACTTCACTATAGCTCTCAGAATCGGCGGCTGCGTCGCTAAAGCTGAATGAGGGAGAGAGGGGAAGGGGGCGTGTTTGGTGGGGGATTGCGTTCAGATGATGAGATGCTTGAAGATGAATGTATTAAGGGTGCTTATACGACTATCAATACACGTGTTACCCAACCTTAACGAATAGTGATGATTATGTCTATCCTGCCCCGATCCTTCTTAATGTTTATGACCTTGCGAACCCACTCTGGGGCTGGAACAAAAATTTTCAGTGGTATTCAACGCGTTTCTTATATTGCCACTTTGGTTCTTACGCCCACTTTCCTGTTGCTAAATATGATGGGCATCCTGATACCACATCTAATGCTGTTCAGGAGAAAGCTTCCCAACTGAGAAGTAACATTTCGTTTTCTAACCTTATTTTAGTGGAGTTATAAGCGAAGGAACTGAACAGATAATGTTGCCACGAGCTGAGACATAGGAAATTCGTGCCTGGATCACTATTATACTTGATTATGTTGTCAGCAGCATTGTGGTACAGCACTCTATTGAGCCGAAGCCCGCCTGCCTGCGCCAGGATATTCAAAAATGACCAAAATCCTATGTTGAAAGAGGGATTGAAGTTCCTAATGAACAAGCATCGGGTGGGATGAGGGCAGAGATGGGGGACTGGCGGTTTGCACCTCCATCCCCCCAACCTCCATTCCCCTTTGTTCACAGTTACATCCAGCTTCGAGCAGTATATTCCTGACGACTTTCTTTTTTTCTGTTTTCATGTTGTTTATGGTATTTTTTCCCTAAGAACAATTGCGAGTATGTATTAGATAGTTTGGTGATATGATATCCTCTGTTTTTATTATTGCTGTAGTTGTTATTGCTTTTAAGTTGCAGTGTATGAATGATATGTTTTTTTAGATATTTTCATTCGTTGAAATATTGCTTGGCACAGCTTTATATAATAAACATAGAGACATTTTCAAAAACTACGGAAACATAAGGCTCCTTAGTTACACTAGATTGATATATGTTTTAATCTGTTGTTTTATTAGTTATGGAATAACTTTCATCAAGAATGCGATTCCGTATTGATTGACTGAATGCGATGCTTAGTAATCTGGATGTTAGTTAATATGTTATTCCTATAGGAATAAAATGTATCATGTAATTTTCCATAAGATAAAACTGTACTATGAAGTATATACAGTAGTGTCAAATGCCACTGGCTTTGCTTAAAACAACAAAGTTTCTCATCCCAAATTATTTCAATCAAAAGAAATTGCACCCTTTTCGATTTTGAGTATTCAGTTAGAGTGAAACTTACTAAAAGAAGAGAGAGAGAGAGAGAGAGAGAGAGAGAGAGAGAGAGAGAGAGAGATTTGGGTTGCAAGAACTTGGCAGCTTTCTCGCTGATCTGTGTAAACTCGTGCAACATTTAGAATGAAAATCATGATGGCTGCTTAATGTACTACACTGTATAATTTTAATGGCCTATAGCTCCTTCATGCTGACTGCCCTTTTTCCTCAGACTATATATTTACCCGTGTGCGTTTGTTTATGTGTACGCTTGTGTAGCTATTCATACAGATATAAGGATACAGAAGTAAAGATATTCGACTGAAAACCAGACAACGAAGTTCATGTTCCCCATTGAAATGGATAAACCTCTATTCAACCCTTGCCCCCCCCCCCCCCGTTTTATTCTTTATCTGTGTTAACAGACAAACGTGCCCTCGAGAATACCAAAATGATGGATAATACGGAGAACAATAACTCGTACCCAGGGAACGCTACGGAGAAAATAACGAGCGGAAATATCTTCACTCCATAAGAGTTCACAATCACTTTAAGAAAGCGAAGGAGATGGTATTTAATAATAGAGTACACAAGTCTGAAAAATTGCTCTTCACTTTGTACCTGAATGTTACAAGAAAACTGCTCATTTGTTCTTGGAACTGTTCATACATGCTACATGCAGATATCTTAGCATCGCTCCATTTGATTTAGCTGTTGAGTACCTCTAAATTCCTATTTTGTGTTTGAGAACTTATTTACAAAGTTAGAGTAAACTATATTTTTTATACTTCATATATATATATATATATATATATATATATATATATATATATATATATATACACTTATACACACACACATATATTTATATATATATATATATATATATATATATATATATATATATATATATATATATATATATATATATATATATATGTGTGTGTGTATATGTGTGTGTGTGTGTGTGTGTGTGTGTAATACTTGGGTTCCTAATATCAATACCATAAGGGAGACAGCCTTAACTTTCACTTGTAATGTGTGACTGATCTCCCCGGCCCTAGCGGTGAGCTACATGACCTAAATTACACTTATCAAATAAGATAGCACTTGTGTACTTTCAAATATCAAGTTGCGTATAATTCTGACATCGAATTCCCTCTTCCTTGGACATAACTTAAACCCAAAGGGGAAATTTATGATAAGTACATCGACCCTTTTGCAGAGATTGAGCCTATGCTTTTATTAATTATATAATTGCCAAATATTTCGAATGATGCTTAAAAATCCCATTATGTTTAATTGTATTTATTTCTACTTTTAAAATTATATTCACAAGCATGATGAAAGTAAATTATACAGTTATAATCTTTTAATTGAAAGTTGGGTAACAAGAACTCCATTTCGTACCAGTAACTGTATTTTTTTTATCAGGCAAGCCCCACCCCACATAAAGTTTCCTCCCCAAACCCTATTAAGAGTGAGATTAAAACCGAATTTATTGTGCTCACAATTTAATAGGTCGGTTTCCTGTAGGAACCTTCCCCGAGATGAACACAGCCCTGCTTTGGTTGTATGGGGGACTATAACCTTCCAGAGGTTGGATCTTACTTCACGATGCCTTTTTGTATTTCATTAGCATGTGTCTTCATTTGTCCTTATTTGCTCATATTAGATCCGTTATGGTTACTGATCTTAAGATGTTTTATATTCATTATTTATTTTGTGGTTTATTTATTTTCTTATTTCATTTCCTTACGGGGCTATTTTTCTCTGTTGGAGCCCTTGGGCTTATAGTATCCTGCTATTCCAACTAGGGTTATTATTACTATTATTATCATTATTATTATTATTTGCTAAGCTACAAACCTATTTGGAAAAGCCGGATGCTATAAGCCCATGGGCTCCAACAGGGAAAATAGCCCATTTAGGAAAGGAAACAAGGAAAAATAACATATTTTAAGAACAGTAACATTAAAATGAATATTTCCTATATAAACTATAAAAAACTAACAAAACAAGAGGAAGAGAAATGAGATAGAATAGTAGTTTACCTAGTTATGTTAATAATAATGATACCGATTTATGTTCAGTTTAATATATAATACCTCTTTTGGTGTTCTACTGGGATAACTTAGACGTTTGTTTATTTGCATACCTTCCCGTGTTACATTCTGATCTGAGAACAACCACATGAATTTTTCGTTGCTTACACATAATGAACATATAAATACTTTATTCATTATATATAGGTTGATGAAGAAGTATTATTGATTTATGGTTTACTTGGAGTCCAGTGAGTCGTTTCTTTGCGGTTGGTATGTGAAAAGCAAGTAATTGTTTTAATTGGAGACCTTTCATCCTCTCCTCACCATGTAAAGAAGTACCAGCCCAGAAACCAATTGGGCAACCAGGTATTCTGAGACGATGAAAGTTATCTCTCTCTCTCTCTCTCTCTCTCTCTCTCTCTCTCTCTCTCTCTCTCTCTCATTTACTAAATGCTATAAATCTAGCCAGGAATACCTTTTGGCTTGTACCCAACCCCAATGCCCGTTTTAGCCGGAGGGAACCAATAAGCTGAGACAATTAGATAACTAATGTACACTTATTGTGAAGTCTTCCTTATACCCCCCCCCCCCCAACCCCTCTCCTCCATTCTTATTGGGTCTTTGAGGTAATTCCCGGCTTACCCTTCTGCAACGACACGCATCACGCCTTACCCTCATGCATGGCACTTTAGCACAGGAAATAACCCCTCTCTCTCTCTCTCTCTCTCTCTCTCTCTCTCTCTCTCTCTCTCTCTCTCTCTCTCTCTCTCTCTCTCTCTCTCTCTCTATATATATATATATATATATGTATATATATATATATATATATATATGTATATATATATATATATATATATATATATATATATATGTATATATATACTATATATATATATATATATATATATATATAGATATATATAAATATTTAGATAAAAACAAATGTCAATAACAAAAGAAATATTTTACCCCCCTTGATGTAAATCATAAAAAATATAAACAAAAAAAACTTCTGAATAACAAGTTGAGATTAGCATAGATAATATCAACAAAAATATATTTAATATATTTCCTTGATGGTTGACATGACATGACACAGGCCACAGTGAGAATTTATTTTTTTATATGTAAGAATGACAGGCACTAATCAAAGCGACTGAGCCATGTTATCGTAATTTGCACGTAATGGAAGATATTTAATAAATGTGATGTAGAGTAATGCGATTAATTCTCAGGCGTGGTTTCAACTGAATCATACCTTCCATAATTCGAGCAAAAATAGTCGCGCACAGACTAATGGCAGTCTCATTAGGGTATGATATATTTAGGTCTAATAACTCCCCCGCAAATTTACGGTGAATAAATTATTAAACAGGTGATACGAAACCATCCTCATTATAGCAATTACAACATGCAAATGGATGTCCGCTTTATCATGAGATGCTAATCTATAATTTGGCAACAAAAGAGAAATCGGTAATGAGTGTTTACATCTTCTAAGCAGCTACTTGCAAGCAAATCATTTTGGTCCTCTGTGCACTACTGAGGAATGCTGCTGCTGCTGTTGCTCTATTTGCTTATTTTCATGTACTTTGAAATGGCAGTGAAAAAAGAAATATCATTTGAAATACTATGTGTTTTATATATATATATATATATATATATGCAGTATATATATATATATATATATATATACATACATATACATATACAGTATATATATATATGTATATATATATAGATATATATATATGTATATATATAGATATATATATATATATATATATGTATATATACATACATACATACATATATATATATATATATATATATATATGTGTGAATAAATTTCTGATAATCTCTAAACATCCTCATTTTATTTTCGGGGAGAAAATTGTTAGTGTTAACTGTTAATGCATAAAGTAACAAGTTATATATGCTGTATGAGTATGTTCTTGCCATGAATGGAATGGAACATATTCGTACGTAGCCTTTTTTATTTTAGCCACTTTTTAAAGCAAAGTATTTCCGGTAAGTTAACTCAAATAGCCAGGTCATCATGAGCAACTCGTGGGGTCTTTGAACAGGTGATCTTAACCCTCCCCCCATCCCACCAAAGTGTCTGTTCGCTTTTATTCACCACCTTTGCCTCACCTCCCCCCTCGTCCCTCCAAATCACACGCACTCTATTCTATTATGCTCCATCGAGTTTATAATTTAAAACCGAGGTTTATTCGAAACATTTTGAGTAACTTTCTTCCTATTCATATTATATTATGGTTTCATTTAGATATAGTTTCTGTTTTTTTTTCTTTCATTGAGATATGCTCTTATTGTTTTGTTATCCTTCATTGTTACGAGGTCTGGTATCTAATGAGTGTCATGTTGCTACTCTACTCTATTTCTTGGTTTTTACATTATTTGTGTAAGATGTACACAATTTGCCATTTATAAAAGGGATTTTTTTTTCTCAGTTGCATTGGCTATAGTGGGAATGCAGCTGCTTGTGTCAATTAATGTGCAATTTATAAGTTATTGTCTCTTTAACTTTCCATATCTCTGTTGGATGGTTCTTGTATTGTGCTGGCTTGTTGTTAAGTTGGATTTCGTCCTCAATGTATCTTTACTTCTCTTGCAGTTAATTTTTCTCATCTGAAATTATTTGAAACGGCCTACTTTTGAAATACTAATACTAATTTTCCTGACCCTGCAATGGTATAAGCAAGGTTTCTGATGATGAAAGCTTTCATTATCTTAGTTTTATTGTGGCTGCGACTATTAACTATTATCAGCTTTAAAAGTCAACATTGCAAGGGTAGAAACACCAATATGTTTATGAAGCCAATTAATATAATCATTTATGTGTTAGGTATACTCATTATGTTTTTTTTTTTATTAAATCTACAGTTGTGGTATATTTTTTCTCTCATCATTTGTTGGCTAAAAAAAAGAGAATAAAACCGGAAATATCATCCTTCATGAACATGCTTTTATTGGTCGCTTCTGGCAATTAAAGACAGAACCTGCAATCAAACTCCACAGGAGATAACCCTCAAGTAATTTCTCCCCTGTTAATATTACAACATACCTATGTCTGGATATCTTATTAGTATCGCAGCTTTCATACAAATGCATCTAACAGATGACCATAAGGGGAAGTATTTAGCAAGAGTTAACCACAAGGCAACGCTCAGCAAGCTGAAAATAGTCCCCAGGAGGTGACTGAGAAGGCTGCGGGATAAGCTATTGTTATTAGCAGTAATTTTTAGTCTTTATTTAAGAGCATCCTGTCGGCATGTGCTGTATACAGAATGTACGTTGGGACGTTGGGAATAGTAAGAGCCAACATGGTGGACGCAAAGACTGTTGGAATGCCCAGTGGTTCCTCATCCTGCTGATAGGAAATGTATTGTTTGGTTATAATGAGCCTCCTTAATTGTCTAGGGCTTTTGTGTAGATGCCAGCAACTTTTTTTTTCCTGAATTATTTTCGTTTAATTTTTCTTAATTGGATTGAAGAATCAGTGGCATATTGACGGCTCTCGTATAAACATTTACCGCAATGTTGACAGTTATCTATGTAAATAATGTATCAAATAATGTGTTTTTCTCGATCTTGACTGTGCTCTTGGTGTTGGTTTAAGTGGCGAAGGTTATATTTAGGCGGCTTTTGTCTTTGAATGCCAATCTTTTATTTTCTTACTCATTAGAGCTTTACAAATAGGAAACTTAATATTTATTCTCCTGTTAGGACTTGCGTATTCAGAACAAGTTTAAGAGCTTCAAAAACTCTGTTGAAGTGAAGGACATATTCATGATTTTCCATTAGAGTAGATTAATCCCCCTTTGAAATTTTCCCATTTGGGAGAAGACCCTTCTTTTAGATATTGAGTCTTCAGCTCACATAGTGGGACAGTCTGATTAAACTAAGACTCCAAATAACTAAATGGGAATCTTATTATTATTATTATTATTATTATTATTATTATATGCTAAACTACAACCCTAATTGAAAAAGAATGATGCCATAGGCGTAAGGGACCCAACAAGGAAAATAGCCCAGCGAGAAAAGGAAACAGAATAGTGTGCTGAGTGTACCCTCTTGCGTTGAAGGTTATGGAGTTCTTTTTTTTTTTCATGAAAACAAAGCCAATGCAACCTGAGGGTTATGATTATTTTGGATTTTGTATAGTTTAATGCCTGTTGTATTAGTAGTTTGTCTTTTTGAGAGAATTTTTTCATTAGAGACTCATTTCGAAAAAAAGTTGAGTTGAAGAATTTTAGATTTCTTAGATTAAGTAAACATATTTTCTTAGCGCCATTTAGGAAAGCAGGGCGAAAAGATATACTACCTTTTTGAAGAGAGAGAGAGAGAGAGAGAGAGAGAGAGAGAGAGAGAGAGAGAGAGAGAGAGCATTAAAAATTCCATCCAAATTGCGTGCCTGAGATAAACAAAATTATATAACTTTAGTAAAATAGTTATCTACAAAAATACTCCCAATTATGATTACGTTATCTCTATTTTATGTCTACTGTGCAATGAAACTAAGTGGTAAACACCATGAAGCCTTAATAAACATTCACAATTAATAACAAGCTTCCATGTGAGGTACGTTTGGCTGTTCTAAGTAAGTAATAATGCTAAAGAATAGTACACTTTATCAAAAGAAATGGTGTACTAAAACCGTTAAGTAAATAAAGAATTCAAAGCGTTAATAATTACGAAACCAAAAACATTAATGAAATCGTCCCTGATAAAATAATTACAATGATATTAAAGTAAAGAATCTTTGGGGAAAAAAAGTAGCGGCTCAAGTTGTTACGGGCAGAGGAGAGCTAGTGATTACGGGATGTGATATTAGGCAATAAAAACACTAAGCCAGTCATTAGACCATAAAAATATTATAAGTTGGAAAATGTTACGAGGCATTCGCTTACGCAGCCGATACATACGTGGCTTTATCTAGATCAGGCCCAGCGCACAGAAGTCCTACTCGTATTTTTAACTATTAAGCTTGCTTGTGAACCATGACCTTAGCGCGTTTGTATATATACACACATACTGTGTATATATATAGATATATATATATATAATATATATATATATGTGTGTGCAATTTTATTTAAATAATACATTACAAATGTAAACATTTGTAATGCTAATACAGATTTTTTCATTAAATGCATCATCTTTCACTTTGATTTTAATGTTATTCTTCATAAATTTAGGAATGCATCAATGGAGGATTTCAAGAATTGCTGAGAGTTATATGTGAAAATATTGCTATGTCAATCTAAAAAAAAAAATAGTACACTGCTAGTCATGTAATTCCTTGCTATGCAAAGAAGTGATTATTGTAAGTGAATTAAGCTTATAACATCAGGGGTGAAAAAAAAAATAGGAGCCGTGTATAAATTCACGTATATTTGTCCATATGTGTCGGTGGCCGATATTTATTGGTAGGTGATCTATCTATGCAGATTTATGTACTCGTAAAGCAAACATTATGATGCCGAGTAAATGCGGGGAAATTCCTCAACGCGAAGCTGTAATATAAATATGGGAAAATTTGAGCGGCCTTGCTGGATAGATAGCTCCAGCCTCAAATTACTTCGAGATAGTTTAAAATCCAGTTTGATAAATGGTCCAATGAGGCAGATGTTATACACTTGCCGTTGGTAAAACCAGGTGATGTATTGGTGCTATGTTAGCATGAATGCAGTTATGTAAACGATATTTTAACGAATTAACCAAGCTGAGTAACATGATATCATTGATGTATTCGAATTTCAACATTAAATAAAAGAAATATTCCTTTTATTTATTTTTTTTTCAAATAACACTTATAGCTGATTATTCGTGTTTCATGTACTGTGGCAGTATCTCTTTCGTACACCCTTATTCCATCCCCTTCCAGTTCAGAGGAATAGTTTATCTTTTATTTTCCCTTTATTGATGTTAGCCACTTCAGCAAAGAATCTAATATCAAAATTATGAAACAAATTACAATGATAATCGTTATGAAAATCCTACCTCTAACAAGACCAGAGTCACGCATAGCTTAAATTTGCAGTAATAGAAATGTAAATACCGAAAGTGAAGGATAGAGTCAGATATAAGCACGGCATCATCTTCAGCGGTGCTTGTCGTTTTATGGGCAATATGGGAAACATGAATCACGTCCAAACTACTTTTTATGGTCTATAACGATCTTAGTTATTGCCCAACACGCACTTTTCAGCGAATGGCCCTCTTAACACCCATTCTGTTTTTATTCTATTTATCAGGGACTTCGTCTCTTTCTCTCGTCAAGTGGTATTAGGATGTTGATCGCCACTGTTTTGATTTCAGAATAATTGTGTAGGGATTGTTTTACTATCTTTAGATAGCTTTATTTTATAGTAATTCTATAGTTCATTATTATATGTTTTTGTTCAAATTGGTAATTAATATATACTCTATATTAAATGTTTTCAATAATGACATTTTTTCTTACACGTAAATAACTGTTTTTCAGTGTTTATGACTTTTTTTTTTTTTTTTCATATTGGTAATTAAGTATGGTAATATTTTCCTTGTTTTTTTTCTGTGGCTGTAAATTGAATATCAGTATTTTCCTTGTCTTTTTCTGTTGCTGTAAATTGAATATCAGTATTTTCCTTTTCTTTCCTGTTGCTGTAAATTGATTGTCGGACATTTTTCCATCGCTGCATTTTAGGACAAGGATTTGAAACTGACTCAGGTCATTATAACTGGATTTGTTTTGTCGCTAATTACTTATTACGTTGAAGGGATTTATTAGCCAACGGATGTGGGTGTTGGCGATAAAATAAACAAGTCAGGCTACTTCCTCTTTTCCGAATGACGAAGACAGTGAACTCCATTTGGGCCTCGTGGTTCACTTTGATGGAACGTTCTTACAACTAAACAACAATAAACTTTTTCTGATAATATTTTATGGGCTTTCCCTTAAACACAGACTAATTTTATAAATTTACAACAAAATTAGCGACGAAATATGACCAAAGATCCACCAAATAATTAGTGTTACCAATCTTATTAATTGCAAATTATAATCCCCATTAACTATAGTGTCATAACTTTTGAGCTGGAATTATAGCCAATAACTTTACCTGAAAAGCCAACTTAATCTCTGATTAATTAAGGATTAAACATAAAGTAGTCCGCCAGAAGCAGAGCTCGGGGGAAAATCGGCCACTAGAACAAGACTCCTCGTTAGTGATCCGTCCACCTGCTTTCTCCTTCTGCTCGGGCTCCTCCGTTTCCTCACGTTAGGATATCAAAATCTCATTTCGATATTCAGGATAGAAAGTTAAGAAGGATGCGTTCGTGTCATGACTCTGAAAGTTTCAGAAGCGATTTGTCTAGTATAAAATATGTTATCAAACCTTCTCTCTCTCTCTCTCTCTCTCTCTCTCTCTCTCTCTCTCTCTCTCTCTCTATAAATACATGATCGCGTGTGCCTATGTAAAAGCGTCTCTATTTTTTCCCTCTGCATTCCCTGCAGTATACAGTACCCTCCTAGGTATACAACCTGTAACTTTTCCTCCCCTTTTCCTCATATCCACCTTTGCGTAGCCTGCTTCCATGCCTCACTTATTTTCCTTCCGCTTCCCTTTCGCCTCGATAGCTTTCTTCCTCTTATTCGTGAAATATTAGGGTTTCTGTAAGGTACTTTTTATAATCGAGTAACTCACTTTTTCTTAAATGTGATTGTCTCTCTTTGTAATAGAAAACCTTTGCCTAATTTATTAGCCTTTTCTCCTCTTTCGTTACCCCGCTAAGTGAATTGGGAAAATTTGTTTTATAGCCAATAAAAGGGACATATGGAAAAAAAAAGTAAAAATAAAAATGGCTCCCAACAACCAAGACTTCACGTGGTCCCCCTTCACAACGTATAAACAATGGCTTTACGATCTCCGTATGTCACCTTGTTTTTCTCGCATATATACCATCCAGTTAGACATTGCCTCCATGCATATATGCCAACCAGTTTGGGGACCCCATCAATATAGATATGCCTTCTCTCCCCTGCCTTTGCCTCTAGATAACCCCCACCCTACTCCACTAACCATCTCCCCTTCCTACATACCCTTGCGTCATCTTCCTTGGTGTGCCCCTTTCTCACCTCTCTTGTTTTTCTCCTGTCATTTATTGCCTTTTGCTATCTTCCTTTCTCTCTTACCCCTTGGAGCTACTGACACCCTTTCCTCTCCCCGTAGCCCCATCCCCTTTATCCCTTTTTCCCATGACCTAACGTGTGTTCGAACAAGCCAATTAACTAGTGTCTTTGCTACCTATATTCCCTCTCCTTGTGTACACACAATGTATCGTAACCAAACTCCAAATGGCATGGGGGTTTTGCACCATGAAAACAGGAGGGGCACAAGTGAAGGATAATTTTTTTCGTCGGAGGATATATTGATATTGATATTTTTCTTGAGAGAGAGAGAGAGAGAGAGAGAGAGAGAGAGAGAGAGAGAGAGTGTGTGTGCGTCGAGTCGAGAGTGTGCACTTAGAAAAGAGACACTTATTTTAGTGGGTATGATTTGAGCTAGGGTGTTGGCACTGCATATAACTTGCAGTGTCCTGGCACTAATAGGGTGAAAACCCGTATTATGGTTACCATGACATGTAGAACTTACAAGAAAAGAGGATTTATACGACTCTTTGAAAATATATGGCCGTCTCATTATTCATATATTATCTTCCAAATTCTGATCGTCGATGATTTTGTTCTTATAAAAGAGCTCACTACACCTAAATTTGAATTCGTGAAAGTTGAAATTTGATACCTTTTAATCTATTGTTTACATTTGAATGTTCGGGTATTCATTGCTTTATTTTATATTTCAAATATATGGCCTACCTAAAATGAGTCAGTTATCTGTGTGCCGCCTTATAATTTATTAGAGAGAGAGAGAGAGAGAGAGAGAGAGAGAGAGAGAGGAGAGAGAGAGAGAGAGAGAGAGAGTGGAAAAATTATTAGGGACACGAAAACTGAAGAGAAGGGAGTAAAAAAATAAAGAAACGCATTAAAGTTGAGGATGCAACATTCTTTGATCTCTTACTGTTTTTCTTTCTCATATAACTTATAGTTCTTTTTGTGGTTGTCCTTAACTTTAACATGTAGTTGTACTTCTGTTATTATTGCTTCATTTAATTTTTTTCTCAATTCAGTAGTTTTTCCTTCAGCAATGGTGAACATTGTTTTTATTGTTATTCTGATGAAAATATTTGTTTTAATTCTGCATGTAATTTTTAAAACAAAACATGTGTTCGTCTACAGATGTTCGAAGGCATTAGTGGTTGTGATTTCAAAGTACTTAGTGCTATTATTAGAAGACTGGCTTTTATGAGGTCAGGTGAACGGAATGACTTGCATGTAGGTAAACTCTTTACTCTTCCTATTCGGACATAACCGAGCAAAAATGCACAAACGAATATATATTGACAATGAAAATCATTGTAAACTTTTTTATTCCAAAATAATACGAAGAAACAGAACATTATAATAATTTGCAAATCATCGATGAGAATTTCCTGTTCAGTATCCGCCTTACCGAGTCATGATTATAAGAAGATATTGACTCATGTAATGAAAAATGTATTTACATTTTCCGAATATCTGACTAGTTTTCAGTTTTAGAATCATAACTCACATGTTTTTTTTTTTTTTATAATAATCCATTTCCTCATTTTTTCTTTTAGCAAAAGGTTCAAAATGTTTTCAAACGGTTAAATAGGATTATCGTACCATTGTCTGATGGATACATTCACACAGCTGACCTTGATGAAAATAGGTATAAAGGTTACAAGTCTTTTTCACACTATTGATTGTTTTGATCTTTCCAACGATATTTTAATAATGATAGTGCATTGATATTGATTTCCTTAGTGCTCGCTTGGGATCTAAAATTGCAGGGTTTCATTTTTGTTTGCATTTACATTCAATTCAGTAGAATAAAAAGAAAAAAATGATACGACGGAGAGATATGATAATAAACTCTACGGTGTTTCGACGCCTATTATCAGTGAAATATTTAGAAAATTGCTAAAGAAATCTACATTACACTAAACGAAGTATTTATGTTAGAGTAAGGAACCATTCTATCAATTAGGATCAGTCTTCTAGGTACGTGTTCTAGCTTGAACATATATTCAATGCGAATAAAAAATTAATTGTTCTCTGTTTTATATATACAGCTATTTATTTCGTAAATAAATATAATTTATTTGTGTTATAGTTATTACTAGTAAAGAATGGGTCTAATCACATACTGACAATTCATTTTAAATTTTTTAATGAATAATATGTTCCGTTTGGAACCTTTGGCGTGAACTATCTATTTGATTATCTATATTATTTTGTTTATTCCAATAACAATGATGGGATCAAATGTATTTTCATTTCGCACTTATATACCACAGTTCCATTTAATAAAAATTGATGACACTGGTAAAATTTTTTATAGATATAACCCTGTAGTTGCTATAAGTTGAATTATCCAATTTAGTATGTTTTCAATATGCTTGTTTTATTCGTAAAATATTGGTTTATGTGTCGTCTATTTACTATATATATATTAATCTGTTTAATTTTTATCCAAGTGTTGGATTATATAAATTCTATTTACTGCCTCAGTAAAGATTTTTCTTTTGCTTGTTTTGCTTGGTAGGACTATATACCAGAGAATCTTTATTAGATTTTTTTTCCCCTTTCGGCCTTACATGCAATAAGGACATTAATGCATCTTTGGTCGCCCGCCCAGCCTCTCTCTCTCTCTCTCTCTCTCTCTCTCTCTCTCTCTCTCTCTCTCTTCATCGATTAAATGTAATAAGTCCTTTCAATTTTAGACTTAATGTGCGGTTTGTGGACGTGGTTCCCGATAATTTAGTTTGATTGAACACCACAGAAAGAAACGACGTCGAAGCCAAGGCACACAGGGTTCATTACTTTTCGATTGTTACGGATTTTTATTTATTCATCTATTCTTTTATTCTTTTAATCTCAAAAAAGCTTGTTTGTTATCTTTCCCCTACCCCCTTCCCCTCCCCTTCTCTTCGGCATCGGTGGCTTAAGGAGCCTCTGTTTTTCACGCCGTGGTCTTTATATAAATTCTTGCATTGTTTGCTGGTGCTCAGCCATTCTGCTTTGCTGTTCCTTCACCCACCTGCTTATCAAGAAAGCTATAAATCTTGGTAATTGCTATCAATTTCCTTTGCATCATTCATCACTGCCGTCTATGATATAGCTTTTTAAATAAAAAGGAAATTCGTTATCAGTGTTGGAATATGAACAAACTAAATTTTTTTTCTTAATATTTTTACATTTGTAGATTAATTTCTCTGATCTGATATTTGTAGAGTAATAATAATGATTGCATCATAGCGGGATATATTCATTAATTATGAAAATGTAATCCTTTGAGAGATATATAAGGAGCAGATGTTTAGTCCATGTGATAGACTGTGCCCAATAATAAGAACTCTTTAGCTGATGATAATCATAAAGTATGTGTTACTTCTGTTGTACTTGTTATTCGTTTTTTTTTTTTTATTTTTTTCTTTTTTGCATTTCTCTGCCCTCTTACAGTTTACAAAAGGCACATGAAAATTATTATGTCTCTCTAATTGTCATCCAAGTAGCGTGAATCAAGATAACGTCTCCCAGATGTGGCTTTTTCATTCTTCACCAAGTTATGTATTGTACTGTTCATATTCTCATGATTCATATTTTTAAGGGGAAAATACATCTCGTAGCTAGGAATTTAATGCAATGCTTTTGTAAAAGCAAATGTTTTTCGTATCCCTTGCGACCATTATATACGTACTGTCTTTATAAAGGGCTATTGTTAACTCTACTGGTTTTGGAGATGCTGTATTTTCTGGGCATTTAATTAGTGTTTAATTTGATAGGGAATTCATGAATATATTTGCGTATTGGCATATTTCTAATCAATATTTCGATATATTATTTGAGGGATTAAAATGTTCAGTTAATAACAAAGCATACATTGTACGACACCCCTTAACTTTTGTTGTATTCTCACAGGAAATGTTTTATAGTGTCTGGTATCGTAATATATGTGATTTTGGTGCTCCGATCTTGTACTATCAAGGCTGCTGATCAATCGAATATCCTAATTGAGTGTTTTGCAGATATATTTTCCTCGTATTGTAAGTCAAACATATATGAATTTATTTCCAGAGATGGGAAGATTTCTCTGTTCTAATTTACTTTACTTTCGTTTGTTACTTGAAAACAAATAAAAAGTTGCCTTTACTGTATAAATATCGTGTTTTGATGATACTTTATCCTTGATTAGATTAAGGAATCCAACGATTTGCTTCGATGTGTATGTTATAATACTTAGGTTAGGAAAATACTGTATTGGAGTGTGCTTCTAGGAACGAAAAAGCGGAAGGGTTTTGTTTTTTCATAAAAACCAGTAGGAGTTTTGTCATCCACAACGATCCGTTACATATTTTGTTTTTCTGTATTTCTTGTAGCATTAAATCACAGATTTTGAGTTTTAATTGAAGGAGGAAATCCACCAAGTCCCGTTTTTCCAGTATTTCTTTGGTTTAAAAAAGCCAGTCAGGTAATGTGTCGATTATTTCTTTTTATATTTCATAATGATATTCACGCATTGATATGTATAAATTTTCTGAGGTAAAAAATAATTGTCCTGTTCTCATAGGTGAAAAATCCAATTAATAATACAAATTGGGACTCCGGTGAAGAGGTTTATCTTGTTTTCATCGTTTCTAGTAATGCAAACGCAATTTTGAACAATCCACCCAAGTCCCTTTGACCTTCCCAGAGCAAGTCTTCATCGTGGATCTCCCACTTCTGTATCACTTTCGAAAATTTTGGGCTCATGTGTATCGAGCTCTAACACTCATCTATTTTGCAGTACTTCGAGAGCTGTGCTGAACGCAAGGGAAGGTACCTCTTGGGCAATCAATACTTTTGCTTGCCACGAGTTTTGGGTTCTCATGAAATACGATTAATATGAACCCTTCACCTGAAGGCCAAGTGCATCACATGATTGATGAATGTCAAGGGAACTGAGTGATTAATCGCTTTCACATTCAATTTGATATCTGCCACATTCATTTAGCCAAATGGGACGAGTGTTTGATTTCAAAATGAGTTTGGTCAGATATTAATTTCTAGTTCCTTTTATTATTATTATTATTATTGAGTACAAACCACCTGTTTGCGATTTGTTTTGTAACTCTCTTTCTTTTTATATCTAAATGTAAGATAGCTTTCTATATATAAAAATAGTACCTGAATAGCATTTATCTCCTTGAAGATACTTATCTCAAATTGTTTAATTAGGTTTTTTCTCCGTGTTTTTTTTTTTCTGTAATATTAAATATACTCACATTTCCTTGAAAGTAAAGCTTTTCATGAATTAGAACGCAAACTCTCCTGCAGCTGATGACCTCGTCTAGCGACGATATGCGAATAAATAATTTAAGTGATAATAATCTTCTTTCATCTGTTTCATCAAATGCATTTTAGAAAAAAAAATATGACGTCACTTCTTCGTGTTTTAGAGTTATTAGATAGACTTATTCTTTTTTATCGAAAGTTGTTATTTTTATATTTATACCGTAATGATTTGATTATTTTTAAGAGGATGATGATAATGATACTAGAATATACGGGATTTGATATATACCATTAGTATAATTTTGAAAGGGGTGTAATGGAAAGAAAATACCGAGTGGAGTATTGGTGAACATTGAGTAGGATATGCGTGTCTAGTCCTAGTGCCCTGTCTGGCGTGTGATGCATGTCTGTAGTCTTGGCTCCCGAATGAGGCCCTCGACCACATGAAAGACCCTAACACCTTCTCGACCAGTATCTTAAGTGGGTTAGGGAAATGAGTCCCTCTTCAATTTGTAAGAGTTAGGAATGCTCCCCCCCCCCCTTAGACGCATTCTTGCAATGAGGCATTTGAGGAACTGTTCGTAAATTCCTTGCCAAGTGAGGGATGTAGCCCACAAGCTCGGTGCTGTTTTAGCAATCCAAGACAGTTAATGTACGAGAGCTTTTGGAAATATTTGAGGGCATATTATCATGTTGAGGTAAGTCGTACATGATAAAGCTTAATAACATGAAGGAAAATTCATCCTTTCATGCATGATAAAAGGACAGGTCTCTGAAAATAGATATCTGAAAGGGGAAAAATATCAGTATTATTTTACCTGAAACAAAAGCAAGTAAAAATGCAAAGACATTCATAATCAAAGACATCTAAAACATAATTATAAATATTAATAAAAACGGAAGGTAGTTAAGAGTACAATTTGTACATAAATCAAAAACTCAAAAACTGCCTATAAAGCTTCACCTGTCTCTCTGTTAAGCATAATGCGTGGGCGATCTCTATCCTCCGCCTTCGAGTTAGATAGTGATTGAAATGGAATTCCTTCTCGAGTTCCAGAGTTTGGAATCGTGTGTAGGTTTGTCGGCCTCGTCGTCGCGGACACCCGTTTGGACCTGCAAGATGGGGAGGGAATGAGTGGATGGGCACACGGGCGTAATGTAGAAATCAACAGCATAGGGATTACACATAATATTCTAATAAGAATGGTGTTTGTGTGATTTGAACGCACTGATTATTTTGTGAAACAGAATGTTTGAATATTAAGTTGCATTTGTGGCAATCTTGGGTAACGACCCAGATAGCAACTGACAAATAGATAATTTACAATATAAAGGTATGAGAACTTGCCACTTGTCATAGTCAATTACTAGCTTAAGGAAAATTATTATTATTTTACTTTTTTCTATATTTAATAATTGTAGGGGTTTGTGTTGCCGTTATTAGCAAAAACACAATCTGATTATGAAGAGGGTTTTCAGAGTTTCCTTGGTAGCTACTTCCAAAAATGAGCGTGTTCAAATGGCCAACATTAGGGAAAATTATATCAATCGTGACCCTTATTTGCAGAGGTGTAGGAAATGGCGCTTGAAATTTAACGCTAATAAGACTACATGGGGAGTTAATAACTGGAGCTAGTGGAACAAGTTGGCGTTTGAGGCAATGATGTCAGATATATTTCCAAAGGAACACTTGCACACCTCCTTTTTTTTTTTTTTTTAACGTGGGGAAGGGTGTTTCATTGATTCGAAACACAGATGCTTTTGTAGCACAGGGGACATGGACCGGTGAGGAAACAAAATTATCTCTAATTTGAATATATTCTTTTAAAATGTTGCTTTGGAGCTGATAGTGGAATGAATTAGGCCCTATCCTTATCATAACATTTTATATATATATATATATATATATATATATATATATATATATATATATATGTATATATATATATATATATATGTGTGTGTGTATGTATATATTTTAATATATATATATATATATACACATACACATACATACATACATACATACACACGCATACACAAGTGTGGAATGCTAACCCTCTTGTGATTATGATAGGTAACAGGTCACAGGTGTTGGCCAAAGCACATTAATGTTATTTAGTTTAAAATATTTGACAGGAGCACCAATTTCGAATACATTTAAGTAAACCCCCTTCCTTTTTTAAATTTAAGAAAGGATAATTTCAAGAGAAAAATGAACGTACATGAATGAAGGAATATATATAAAATAAGGGAATGATATCTCATGTCCCAAGAAAGACTTATGAAGAGTCGGAAATTACTATTTTAATCCAAGATAATTAATTTAGACGGCGATATCGGATGTGCTCGTGCGCAACGCATAGGTTAAAAAGCAGAGGGATAACTCATTGCTCAAGGAATGGAATTCTAACTAGGGAGTGCGTTTATGGCGAAAGATTGGTTAGAAATGTGTTTCTTTGAATTGTTCCTCTTACAACATGTGTGGATTATACTATGATGAAAAAATAGTGTTTGAAGAAATATTCCTGTAGAGAGGAGAAAAAGGCTGGTTGACATTGCTCAATCCAGAGGTTGATTTCTTAGCTTGATAGTTCTAGGCAAGGTCTTTGGAGATAGACTTTAGTTCTAGGTTTTCAATTTACGAATTATAGTTCATGTATGCCCTCGTATATTTATGTACTGTACGCTGTGTAGATGCATGACAATGGTAAACATTAGTGAATAGATATTTTAGTTAATGAGCAGATATAAATAATTTGGCCTCATGCACTGATGAAGGCGGTCTAGATATCAGTCAATATATACAAACATTGTGGTAAAAACTATAAGTAAACTTAGAAACTTAATGCTAATTTACGAATCCTGAGTTGCCTTTTGTATTCTAGAAACCGAATAAATAATTAGGACATTTGCATGGATACATACTTACGTACTTCAGCGTATACTTTCGTACAAATACATTTATACTAAATCTATATATTTATTTTTTTTTCTTTTCAATACTCTCAGTAATGAACTTGATTCCTTACCTTCATCATCTTGCACCTGTCGGTTGTCTCCTGTGTGAAAAATTTAAATTAGGCTATTTTGAGAACATTGCAGCCATTCTAACATGCCGCCTAAAGCAGCACTGAATCGTCCAGAAGAGACAATTTTAATGAAATACAATTTATGATGTATATAAACTTTCTAGTAAGCGATGTGAGTCATATGCTTTTGGTCTAGGAAAGGGAGGGGATCCCCATTGGGGGGCAATGGGATCGCTTTGAATAAAAAGGTCAATTTTGACTATAGTTGTGATATAACCTTTTAGTCTTTTAGGAAAAAAGTGTCAAGAGGCGGTAGATATATTGATTAATGAGTGTGTGGATGTGCGGTTTTCTGTTATTTGGTTGTGCCTTAGTGTTGAACTTATATTACGGTACTTTTTTTTTTATTGATATGTAGGACTTTACAGGTTACACGAAATGTACCGAATCCAAAAAGGTTCTGAAATGTTGTTTATTTTCTCTCTCTCTCTCTCTCTCTCTCTCTCTCTCTCTCTCTCTCTCTCTCTCTCTCTCAAACACACACACACACACACCTTTTAATGTTTCACCTCGATTTTCGTTCGTAATATAATTACCGCTACCGGAAAACAGAATAAAAAAAATCCTTTTTATTAATCGCTTGAATTTTCATGGAACGGTAAATTGGATGGGGGGGGGGGAGGAGGGAGGAGGCTGGCTTTTTCAATTTCTTTAGATGCAAAATTAATTATTTTGTGAGCAATATTACATGTTTTACAATGAGTCACTTTCATTTATTTTCTTTTTTATCATTGCTTGCATTATCTGATAAGTGTGAGAGAGGTTATGCTTGGAATATGCTTTTAATACAACTTGACTTACAATCATAATTGCTGCTAAGCGCTCGTACACACACGCGTAAGCTTGCCTGTGGAAGGGGTCTAATTAGCCGCGGCTATATATACGCAATGGGGCCATAAGTCAGGGTACATTTTTGCTTATGCATTGCAAGGGAGTCCATCATTTCATGCTTAATCATTTAAAAGGGGATTTACCGAATATACTCAATGTCTTGAGTCCAAATGATCGAGGATGGCTGTTCCTCGATGGAGAGAGAGAGAGAGAGAGAGACACCGAGGGTTCATTCGTCTTTTAGAGGAGATTTAGAACCCCGGATGTTAGTGAGTGAAGGGCAAAGGTGAGCAGTTTTTGCTACATGCAAGATTTATGTTTGAATATGAGTGTGCTGTTTGTAGCGAGGGATTTATAACGGCTAAATGTTGGCTTTACTATGTGATTATGGACGCGATAGTTGGGTTCGAGCTGTCTCGATGCAGAGGCCGCACTCTTCGATACTATTATTGTTGTTGTTGTTGTTGCTTTAGCATTTCTTGCTTGCTGTGTCGGTTTTCCCAATCTGTAGTTAGGGACATTACTTCTGTCATGAGAGCTGTCTCGCTCTAAGGTAGCAATGCTGTTTAGGCCAACAATAGCTCTGTGAAGTAATTTCACTGTAATAATGATTCCAGGGTAAAAACTCCTGTTTTTGCAGAGCTTTCTCGTTTGGGAGGATGAATAATGGGAACGTGATTTTTTTTTTAAAGTAAGTTTTTAGGGAACGTGACTTTGTCTTCATCAAGGATAACAGAACTTTAGTTGGGAATTGGCTCGACTCGTCACGAAAACAGCAGTCTTTGTTATATGAATTAATATTGTCACTAATGCAGAGGCGAAGGTTATTAGCAAAGAAGTAAAATATATGCTCTTCTTTTTTGATACATATAGTATTTTTTTCATTAACTAGAAATGTAATTGATGATTAACATTTTAATTTGCAAGCTTGATAAATGAGTATTATCAGGATATCTCCAACAAATAAGGAAGGATTTTTAATGAAAAAAAGTCTTGAGGATTCTTTTCTGCTTAAAAATCTTTTTGAAGTTTTTTCATTCTGCTGTGAAGATTTTTTTTTTCAGAAAGAGAAGGAAAGTTGGAGTATTATAGTCTCATGAAGATTTACCCAAGAAAGATGTGGGAAAGTAACCAGATCTTCTTTTACCTTTAATGGCCTTTCCTTAGAAAATGAAGCTATTTCTAGAGGGGCGTTTCTTTATAGATAAATTTAATTGATTAGGGGGTATCCAAAAGTATATTCTTTTTAATTTTAATGTTAATTTTGAAGGCTGAACAACGAATGCTATTTTGTTGTGGTGTTAAATATCATTTTCATTTCGATTCCCTTTTGAAAAAACTTATAGGGGATATTTTCTAGTCATTGTTATTTGCCAGAGTACAGTACTTTTTTTAATTTTTTTTTTATAAAGGTAGGCACAATAACTTGCTGTATTTATGATAAAGGAGCCACAAAACTTTCTGTATTTGTGATAAAGATTTTTTTAATAAAGCATTTTCTCTATATTAATGATAAAAAATCCTATATTTTTTAAGAACCATATCTTATTTAAATATTTGATATATTTATTGTTATACATATCCCTCTTCATAGATTTCTATATGGTGCTATTCAATTCCTATTAAAAAACTACCTTTAAAGATTTTTAGTCATCCCTGTCTCTTATTAGAGCCTCTTGCTCCTTGTTATAATGAGAGATCCTTCCTGGGATAGGAGGAAAGAGCTGTCGTTGGTTCTCCCCCATTTCTAGACTGATTGTTATCCGCTTTACAACTTCCAAAGATGTTATTTGCTTAATAATTTCCTGGGATCGAGCAATTTGTAAGTAGAAAAAAAAAAAAAAAGACTTGCATGATATTGATAATTTAGTTTGAAATGTTGCGATATATTTATTTTGTGCACTTTGCAGGATGTTCGTAATACCATTATATTTGAGTCGTGTGGCTAAAAGCTTTGTGTTTACGCCATCTTTATCCTTAGCACTCTGCGCTGAAACTGTCTAACCGCAATTTCTGATATATTACGGGAACTAGAGAAATTGGGTGCTATTGGTCTTGTGCTGAAAGTTAGATTATGCAGTGTGAGACGGGTCTAAAATCGAAATTTATTTCCTTAAGATATTTATGTTTGCCACCGATTTACTATTTGAATCCATTTATGTATTTGAGGTTTTCTATTATTTAGCCAGTATACGCATATAAAGTTTTGACTAACTATATTTGATATCGATCTGTTCCCTTTCATGCGAACCTATTATGAATTAGCCTTTAAATTTATCAATTTATAATTTTTTTAGAATAATTGCCAGGCTTAGTGAATATTTTTTCTGACTGTGTAACTCGTGTATTTTATAAAACAAATTTTCCGATAAATACAACAATCAACATACTACATCTCATAGATTTTGTAATGGGGAAGCCTATTTTATCGTGTTAGTTAATTTGCGAATAAGTTGAATCCCATTGGGAAATGGAATTCCATCCGATTCTTATTAAAATCTCTTTAAGAAAAATAACAAGCTTGAACTTTATTAGATTTTCCGTTGAATTCAGCCAAGAGAAAATCCCCTAATTAACTTTGAGCGTCACGAACTGCCACCGAAGAAGAGCTTGAGCTTATAAAAGTGGCGAAAAAACATCTTGGAAATGTTGTGAAGTATGGCGGTCTTTCTACAGCTTATTGTGAATGATGGTTTCGTGTTAACTGTCTTGCTTCCTCTATCTCCTTACATGTATCTAGCGAAAACTGTTTATTCATTGCAAATTTGACCGTGCACTGTGGTAAGTTTGAAATCGGAGTTAGATTATTTGGAAGCTTTTGTGACTGCTCATAAAGCCTTGATAGCTTGTACAAATACACACAAACACACACGTGTATATATACATACATATATATATATATATATATAAATATATATATATATATATATGTAATATATATAATATATATAATATATATACTGTGTATATATATATATATATATATATATATATAATATATATATATATATATATATGTGTGTGTGTGTGTATGTGTGTGTAAGTAAGTAAGTAGTATATTTGGCTTCCGATTTTCATGCTTTGTTTTAAGGAGAATAAACGAAATTTCACGTGAAGAATGATTTCCCCCATTTATTTCTCATTTTCCCTGGGATAATGGATCTTCCTATTGAACAGAGAAACGAAACTAAGAGCAATTGCACACTTATTATTGCATTGTTGCTGCCTTCGGTAATCGGGACTATTCAGGGGCAAAATAATAGCAAGTTGGTCGTTATATCTTTTGTGAAGCTCTAAAACTGCCATAATTTGCGGTTCTGTCGTTACAGTCCTTCCATTGGACCTTGCGTGATTCACACAGCACAAAATGGTAAATTTAACCCTCGTGAAATCGATGTTCCACCCTATTTATAAATCTCTGTAACGGAGTGGCTGTATTTTCCGATAAAAGTTGTGTTCAATTTGGGAATTTTAAAAATCCCCCAGCGGTATATTAAATCATGGGAATTCTAAATCATCAGATCCAAAAGGAGATTTTAAGTGCGGTTTTATTCTTGGCCGCACGTGAATGGAAAGGGAGGGTTGATCATTCTGTCGAAGAAGTTTTTCTTTGTTTATTTTTTTTTCCACGTCGTTTCACTTCCTTAGTATCTTTCATAAAATGCGTAAGTCATATTTTGCGAACGGCGATTTATATTGTGTGTAACACTGAATTTTTCCCACAATTTTCTAAATATTTATTTGTAAATGGGACGTGCATTTCAAGTTTTGATATTCATTTGAAAAAATAGATCATCAACAATGCTCCTCCTGATCTCCTTAATAGATCGGAAAACTGAATCTAAATGTCTTAGCGCAAATGAAAATAATGTTTTAGAATTCTACTCTACTTACTGTCAGCTCCTCCGAGGAAAGAATCATGTCCAGGATCATCTCTCCTCTCCTCTTCCTCTCTCAGGCTGTGTTCCATTTCTGTCATCTTTTCCAAGTTCATTAACCACGACCCGTACTCTCCCACTTTCATGCTCATGAGGTGGATTGCTTTCAAGAGCTGCCTTTTGCAGTTTTTATTTCTTTTTTATTCCCCTTCTCTGAATTTCCTTTAATGACAATGGTAATTCACTCGAAGATATACGAAACGACGCCAACTAAGAGCTTTGTTCAGGCCACAGCCAGTGTCATTACACAATCACGTAATCTGAATGTTCATGAGAGACTTCTGGCTTTTGGGCGCGCCACAAGGTGCTACCAATAACTTTTGAGATCAGCCGCCGATGCCGCCCCACGAACTAGTATCGCTTCACTTTGTATACTGAAGCCGGTCTCGCAATCTCACATATCCCTGTCCCTAAACATACCTCAATTCTTGCACAAAAACCCTAATGCCTGTAGCCACCGAATGCACCTCACACCCCCCCAAGTACACACAACACACACACGCACGTACACACGGTCGTCTCTCGCTCTCTCCCTCTTTATCCCCCCACATCTTGCACGACCTCCATATGGTCATCCGCAACTGTTTTTATCAAACCCCCCAATCATCCAGAACGCTTAGTTTATCAGTTTAAACTCTCATGAGCATTATGTTTAAGGTATGCGTACTGTTCTCTAGAAGGCCAAAACATTAAGGTGATTTCTGTTGTTGAGATGAGAGAGGACAAAAGGGAGAGAGGGATGGAAGGAGAGAGAGAGAGAGAGAGAGAGAAGAGTGAGAGTAGCATCTTTATCGTTCTCTCGCGAACAGAGCTTGTTGGGGCTGCTCCTGCTGCTCCTCCATCGCCTTCAGGCACCATTACTCACAGGGCACCTCTCAGATGGGAAGGTTAGATGGGGTTCGATGCTGAAGACATTTTTATTTCACTAGTCTTAAATTCATGGCGAGCTGCTTGATTAGACATTCCCTTATAATGTAGTACATGATATTGTTACACATATGTGCGCGTATGAATGTGCATATGTACAGTATATGAACAAGAATGTTTCGAAATATATTTTGCAATAAAATTTCTTAATGGATGTAAATCCAATGGCGTGCGTTACAATTAGGATTATGATGTGAAATTCCTTTACATGATTATAATGTTTGCTTTACATGTCACATATCTGATAAGCGGCGACCGCGTCTCGTGCCATTACCTCATGTAAGTGGCCTATAGTGTCATTTCGACTCGCATTAAGTCTTAAACGCGCAGATACGACCAGTTCCAAGCTGCCACAGGTGTTTTGGTGACATACGGGACCTTCTCACGGAAATGTCGAACCGTGACGTGCAGAGTACATGTTTCCATTTTAATTTAAGTCTTTTCTAACATCCTAAATAATCATTAATCCAATTGAAAGAGTAAATAGTGTCTTATTCTCCAGGCAGCTGTGTTGGTCCTTAAAAGTTATTGTCAGATTAGTTCGTGCTTTCCATTGTCACGCAGAAAAAAGCTTCCTCTTTGTCAGAATCTGTTATTATGATTCTTCTTTTATGTTGTAATTTATATCCGTCCTTGCACACCAAAAGAACAAGAAATCATCCAGATTATACCGTGAACGAGAAATTATTCTGGGATATAACAGGCCGGTGCCTTATAATTACTTTGATGATTTTACTCCGTCTGCTTTCCTTCACAACGAACGAGAAGGTAATGTTTTCATATTTTTTGTTTTAATTCGAACAACCTACTTATATAAAGAGCTAAATAGATGGCGTGAAAGACGTATGACAAAGGATAGGCCCTGCCATCCAGAAGGCCCAAGTGTGTGTACGTGTGTGTGTGTGTGCATGTGTGTGTTTATGTGTGTATGTGTGTGTATTATAGGGATAAATGGTTCTGCTTAGAAGTCTTTAGTTAAGTGTATAAAACATTTAATGTTGTAGGGGTTCAGCTACACAGGAGGTTAATCCACGATACAACAGTCAATCATTTAATGTGACAGAAAGACTTGTGTTGATTTTCCTGGGGCTATTTGCTATTAGGGAAAGCGGTTAAATGAGGATATATATATATATATATATATATATATGTCTGTGTGTGTATATATATATATATAAATAGATTGATAGATATATAAATAGATAGTATTCCTCTGTCATTAAAAGATATAAAGGCAAGTATACTGTATGCTTAGAGGTCTTCCTTATTAAAAAAAAAAAAAAAGATGCTATTTGACATTAGTGTAAACTTTTTTTTTTTTTTAAATGCAGTCCGTACTTGCAACAACGGAGAGAAATTCGAGCCTTTCCATCAAAGGGAAGAGAGAGAGAGAGAGAGAGAGAGAGAGAGAGAGAGAGAGAGAGTTCAAGGCATATTTCTGATTTATAACGGACGATAGCTGTGTAATAATTGCCTAATAATCGTGATCATGTGACTGCCAACTCCTACGATAAAGAACCTTGGAATTCAGTCTCTCTCTCTCTCTCTCTCTCTCTCTCTCTCTCTCTCTCTCTCTCTCTCTCTCTCTCATATTTTGTGCCGTTTCTTCCTCTGTTATTATTGTCATGCCCCTGAATTTTTAAGGGACTTGCTTGAAGGCTGTGGCTGACCCGTCAGAATGTAATTATGAGTTTACTGCGTCATAAAAAAAAAAAAAAACATTGAAAAAAATCAAAATGATCACCACGCCCCATCGAGCTAGGTCTTAATATTCACTTGTCCTTTTTCAGCGATGTATTTATTCGAAGTTTTGTGGTTAATGATAAATTTAATGCTCGTGGTAATGTAGATTCTTATTTTATTTTATTTGCCGTAAAAAAAGGTATAATTCAGATCTACTTTTGAGTCAGTAACTATTGATTTATTGTGGTCGAGATTTCACAAATATTCTGGGTTGTTTTGAAACATTAAGATTTACTGGAATTAATTGTGCCAAATTGATTTAAATACATAACATGCATAACAAAGCTGTTATTCATAAGATGGGAACTCATCCTAGACATGGTTCTCAATGATAATGTAAGGCGTTCTATCGTTTGACCAGAAATATTTTTAAGTTCAAGAGATATTTTATTGCATTGCAAGCTTATTCGTGATATTAGCAGTAAATTTGTTCTTATATATGGTACGTGGCGTGTATTCATGTTTAATGTATCTTAATAAATTTACCATTACGTGGACAAATAAATTTCAGGATGCTATTTAATTTACAATGTATGAAAATTCTGAAGAAGATTTGACATGAAAACCTGTTTCGTATTTTTTTTTTTTCATATTTAATGTGGTAATGAAAAAAATGAACGTGAATTTCACTTTGCTTTTCGTTAATTTTATGACATTGACGAGGAAGAAATCAGTTGTAATTTTTCCTGTCATTTCAACGAACAGACAAGTATTGGTTCCATTGTTTCCACCTTTGGAGGGTTCGGTAAAAAAAAAAGGATTTCAATTTTGGTTTCAAGTTTCACTCCTCTTCGTAATCGTTAGCTTATCGTATTTTGCAGCGTACATACGGTTGCGTGCACGAGTCATATCTGTTTAATAGAAATTGCTGTGTAAAATTACAGTATTTTTTAGCGATGTAATATAATGATGGCGGTTACCTACTAATTAAGACTAATTAAACCCTGCAGTTTAATGATTGCGCCTAAAATCAAAGAAGAATGAAAAAATCATGACCCTCCTCGTAAGTCTTCCTCAAGGAAGATCACTGATCGTTCAAGTTGATATGAAATAACCTTTGGATTCATCTCTCTCTCTCTCTCTCTCTCTCTCTCTCTCTCTCTCTCTCTCTCTCTCACACACACACACACACATATATATATATATATATATGATATATATATGATATATATATATATATATATATATATATATATATATATATATATATATATATATATATATATATATATAGTCATCAAATATAATATCCATACATGTACACAAGTGTATATGGTAAAGATGAAGCAAAACTCTGCTGGGTTATTGCTTTGAGGTGCTTGTGTTGTTTGTCTGGGCGAGTCCAACAAACGATGGTAATCGAGGCCCCAAAGTGCAGCAGAACGAATCTTCCCCTGATCGTAAAACAGGTCTTCGACTGTCTTCGGCCGCGTCCGTGGAAGGAAGGGTTGGGCTTTGACTGATCACCTGGGAACCAACTTTGCACGCACCCATGAACGCTCCTCCTCATACACAGGCAAAATGCATTCTCTCTCTCTCTCTCTCTCTCTCTCTCTCTCTCTCTCTCTCTCTCTCTCTCTCTCTCAGGTGCTTCTTAGATACAAATGAACGTTGTACTTTTGAATGTTTTTATCTTGGAACTGACATGTTCTTATTTTTTAGCTTTTCGAAAGGGTATATATATATATATATATATATATATATATGCATACATACATACATACAGAGAGAGAGAGAGAGAGAGAGAGAGAGAGAGAGAGAGAGAGGGGGGAGGGGAGGGGGAGGGGGAGGGGAGTCGCAGATACGGAAAGGAATCACTTATCACATTATCCTATGACCAACGACATCCTCAAAACATAATTACAACAAAGCTCAGAAAACGATGTATTGTTATCATTTTATTTTTTTTCTTGAATACAACAATACAATAATATCGACGATGAGAGCCTCCTATCAATGAATTCATGGGTTACGTGTGCGCTTGTTGTAACATAAAAAGTAATATGCCTTGTTTTAATGGGCACTTGAATGTTCACTTTTTATGTCACTGGTCTAAAAACGCTCATAACCTATACCCCTTTTACATAAAAAAGGTAGAAAATATATAAGAAAAAATTCAATGCAGCCACAAGACTATGGACCCAGAGGATATTTCTTGTAACCCTTTCGTATGGGATTGGAGAAGAAGATGGTCCAGTTTTTGTCGACATTTTCTAAATTTTTTGTCTATTTTTTTTCGCTCTTTCACACATTACCTTGGCGGTTATGCTTAAAATCAAATACCCATGAGCCTGATAAGATTCATAAAGGCATTCAAGATCGGATATAAGTTCCATGAAAAATATGGTCAGATCTCCCTGAACGATGGACGAGCGGAATTTAAATTATATTAATTTTTGTGATATACAACGAGATAGCACCCTATTCTTAAATCTTTTTCCTAAATGGAACACTTTAACCATAACCCTTTCCATGGCCACAATTTTTTACGTGTTCATCATTTACCTTTTCCTTTACACTCTCACCCTAAGCCCACCCCCCCCCAAAAAAAAAAAAAAATCTAAGGGACAAGAGAAAAAAAATATCTGTAGAAGGCCTAGTTCACACAAGCGTGGAAAGCATAACTGACAACTCATGAATATTCAAACCTCGTTTCTGATTGGCTCCAGAGAGGAACTAGTTTCCCTTATGCTTATGAAGAACAATTTTGAAAATATGTGGTCAAGGTTCTGAAGAAAGCATAGCTTAGTTCATCCATAGTCATTGGATCTTCCTTTTGCTTGGAGGCTGAGACGTTCGTTTCATCAAGAAGGTGAGTTCATTTTCCTTCGCGCCAATTCTTCTTTCCATATCTTCTCAATTGCTACCCCCCCCCCCTTCTCTCCCCCCTCAGACGTGTGATTATGCAAATTAGGGGAAGAAAGGGCTGAGGGGGAATTTAGTCATTGATTTCTCTTACCTTTATTGATTACTGGGTTGTCACTTTGCGAGATGTTATTGGGTGAATGGAACGTGGACTGCTTGACCTTATACTGCTCACTCATTATTATTATTATTATTATTATTATTATTATTATTATTATTATTATTATTATTATTATTATTATTATGAACGTTTTGCATGGTAATTGCCGTGAGAATACAATAGTGTAATGTAACTTATAACCAGTACTTCTTTTTAAAGTGACAAACATTAGTGTAAATAGACTCTGTGTACGTTTAGTAATTATCGCTATGCTTCCGAAAAATTGTATTTTAGTTTTATTATAAATTTTCAAACATCTTGACATAAAAATATTTCTTGCATCAAAGCAAACGTTTTCCATTTAATATGAAACAAATGAAAACACAGTTAAACAAATATTCCCTTTGTCTCTGTTGAAGTTTATTTATTCATTTGTTTTAGTTTTCGTGTATTTCAGATTGCGTTTTTATAGTGAGAATGATCAATTCTAGATCGCACAGTAATCCTGGTATCGCCTAGTAATCCTGGTTATTTAAACGAACGTTTTTAAAACATATTTTTTATGAAGTCGAAAGCGCTTTGAATTGAAATAAAGGTACCTGGCCCATTATGTGCTACCTTGTATTTGTTTTCATATCTATCTGTCTGTCTGTATATATGTGTATATATATATGTATATATATATATATATATATATATATATAATGTATATTTACACATAGACATTCGTGTATATATACTATATATATATATATATATATATATATATATATATATATATATATATATGTGTGTGTTTACACATTCGTGTAGTGTATGCTTATCTGTACAGTATATACATTCTTATATATTCAGATATATTTATACTGTATATATACTCATATATATGCATATATGTATAAATATAAATTTGTATATATATATATATGAATATAAAAAAATAAATATATATATAGATACTCCTAACTTGTGCTCTGAAATAGTTGTATGCAATCACTAAAGCATACACATCAGTATTTATGCATAAGTTTACAGTAGACTCATTCATTTCATGTTTTTTGAAATTTTTGGAGCTACAGATAATTTCATGAGTTTTTATTTTACTTTTTTCTTTGAGGCACAAACATATTTCGGACAATACTACGTTATTTTTTTTTTTTCTAATTCAAGCAGTATCGGTATGGTAAAGAATTACAGTAATTGATTTAAATGATGATTTCCCAATCGTATATCTCTTTATGACCAGTGCTATTCATTAAGTGTGAATGCTTTATTAAATCAAGTCGGACATTGATATTGAGATTCCGTGCACTGGGGTCGTCATGCTTCAGTCCCTGTCATGAATACCAAATACTGATTTTTCGCGATAAGAGCCAGTCATCGTTAGCTTTCCGACCTATCTGTCCGCATTATCAAATGAAATATAACACGAAGCCACCTCTAAGGAACGCTAAGATTAATTGGAACTGTGAGCTGAGATGAAAGCTAAATACCCTAATAGCGCTTTTTTTTTTTATCTTGGGAATGCACGTCTGCTGTCAGCAACGATGTTAGTCTTTTAGAAGACATGTTATTAGAAAGATGGCAGTTGCTCACTAACCTATTTGTTTCATAGAGTGAAATTATCTCTGTTGAATGAGGGATTGACAAGATTGTGAGATATATTAATCATATACCAGGAGTTAAAGAGGTGATAAATAATTTAGTTTGCATGGAAGATTCCGTAACTTTTTTTTTGTTTTTATTTAGCTTTGATAAGAACTTTAGGTTTTAGTATTGCATGAAATATGAGCTGTTGAATAGCTCTAAATCATGACAAATCGAGCGTTGGACGTTTTGCAGAAACATGCGTGCTATGAATTAGCACACCTGGAAATAACAAGTGATAATGATATCAGTTATCATCTGTAAATGTCAATTATTAACCATCATATTTATCTGGATTTTCACTTCGTCGTAAGATACAAAAATCATAAACTTCTCGTCAGCATTGTTGCTTATTTTCCTTTAAAACTCGTTAACTTACTGATCATCAAGAGGACAATCTTATATAATCATTTAGTTATTTTCAGGTAGATAGTTAATTCGGGGTTGTCCAACAACTCCAATATATTCATAATAAACAGCTTTCCTACTGGTTTTTGAATCATTAATGAATGTTGATGTAATTATGCGTACTTGAGATTATTTAAGGTGTCTGCGATGAACCTTGAATATTAATAAAGTTGTATTTTTATTTATTTAGGTATCACTAATGAATATGTAATCAACGGCGAATGATGAAATTACAAGGATCTAATTACCAAACGATTCAGGGATTTTCACTATCCGTTCGTTAATTTGTATTTCAAGTAATGAAAACCGAATCGTCCTACAACTTAGATTAGATCTGATTGCAAACTGCGGACCATTTTACAAGGCAATTGAGATTTATGGATATCATGTCACAGAACGAATTCAAATCAGTCGTAAATAGGAAATAATTTACAATGTGGAATATATTATATTTTGAAGGCATGACTTGCATATAGCCACAAATGTATCACTGCCCGATGGAATTACATTTATTAATCTTTCGTTATCTCTAACGACATAATCAATTACTGCTATGTTAAAGCTTCGAAGCCGTAATTGGAATAGTTACATGCAGTCGCCTATCACTAAATGTAATGAGTGTTCAGAGTTAAATATATTTTATTATATTTTTAATTGTCTTGAGGGACTGAATGACACAATAGTCACAGCGCCTTGTGGCCTTTTGGCAAATTCTCATAAATCATCGCCAGCCGTAAATAAAAAAAAAAAAGCGATACGGTTTCCCAGTGCACATGCGATTGTATTTCATGCAGAGGCAGCAATATTTCAACCTTGTGCTTTAGCCTCCGGATGTAACTGTGACAGCGGATGCGTTCAGTTGTTGTCTATTAACGTCCGGGTAATCCTGCGAATCCGCATGGAACGACACCGGCCACAACAGAGCATCGGAAAGGCATTCTGTCTGTATGACACTGTATCTGTATTTTATTGCTATCAGTTAGCCCCCAAATTCTCTTTTTGGCAGCGGCGCCTTACTTCACTGAATTGATCCTGGCAAACGGCCAGCTCCCATCGATTTACTTCCTTCCAAACTAACTGGAGGGACACGTACACGCACAAGAGAGAGAGAGAGAGAGAGAGAGAGAGAGAGAGAGAGAGAGAGAGATCCAAAAACATGGCTACATGCGCATGCAGGAACGTTAAGCAGGGGAACTTCCTCCCTGTAAAAGAGAATCATTATTTAAGGTGATTTATTAGCATTGGGTCGCCGTGGGTTACTCGGTGTGCTACAGCAACCTTACATTGGTGAATTTAATTGGCCAACTCTTCTTCATGTTGTTTTTAATCGGTATATGATACACATTTTGCTGAACATCTCCCATTTTAATCTCGTTATACATACAGTATGTACGTTTATGTAAGTGTCCATATACATAATATGTACTGTGTATGGGCATATAATTGTAGGTGAAAGGTGAATGTAATTTCCTGAGATGGTTCGTTCATATGGAAAGAATGAAATGAGTATAATTCCGAATTTCCAGGAAGGAGGAAGTAAGGATGACAAGAGAGAGAGAGAGAGAGAGAGAGAGAGAGAGAGAGAGAGAGAGAGATGATTGCTTAATATTGTATACAGTAATCGCCAGAATATGTTTAATATAAAAGGCTAATGATGCAGTATTTCGGGGCCTTGACGCACTGCTGATGAGGAAACTGTCAAGGTACATAAAGAAACCAATATTTTGGCACTTGAAGTATAAAAGTCTCAGTAACCGGTATGTTGTAATTCTTCTAGCCACATACCTTGATGAGGGAAATGGCAATATATTGAGACTGTACATACACATACATATATGAAGACATATATATATATATATATATATATGTATGTATGTGTGTGTATATGTAGCCTATGTATGTATTTTTATTTTTGTGAAATACTGAGATAGCTGGTAAAACTTTAATTTGTTCTCAAGTTTCATGATACTTTTGCTAATGGTGAATTGTAATTATGAATAAAATCTTTAAACTGAATGCATCCGGCGTTCACCAGCCCTCCTCTTTTCCCCTCTTAGCTCTTGCCATTATTTGCCATGCCGTGAACGTTTTTTTTTCTTTTATTCACTCTTTATCAGGTTTCTGAATTATTGTCCTTTCTCCTTTTGCCCTGAAATTGTCGAAAGCAGAAACCTTATGGCCGTGCGTTTTCTGCTCCGGGCTCAGCAACGTAAATTCCCGTTATTATTATGAATCGTTATTTCGGTTCTTCTCATTTTATCTGATTTATTCTAATAACTTTTATCACCTATGAGAGATCTGGCTAGCAGCCCCAATTCGGAAGGGGGAGTGGAGCCCTAAAGAGGGAAAACAGTTTGCTGAACTTATTCCGTATGGCCATCCAGGGAGGCTTAATCCTTTAGATTATTTCATCTCTCTCTCTCTCTCTCTCTCTCTCTCTCTCTCTCTCTCTATATATATATATATATATATGTTTGTGTGACTATATTTTGTAAGCCCTCCCCATTTTTTTAGGTAGATCGTTATTATCAACTCTATTCACCATCGTTTTTATTACGCTCCATCTTAAGGTCATATTTTTCCCTACGTGATTTAGCCTGAACTTCCTGCTTCTTGTAGCTCAACTTCCGTGTTTCTTTTTACTGGTCCCCAGCAGCCATTTCCATTTGGATTTCATTTTGAAGAGTTTCTTCCCTTGTTTACCCTTTTGGTTTTTTTTTCTTTTTAATTCGTTTATGCAGTTTATCACTGTGTAATCTTGCTCTTACTTTGTCAAATACAAATGTTGGTGCATATGTGCTTAAGCTTTGCCTATGGCTGCACTTAGTCACGTACTGTATATATATATATATATATATATATATATGTATATATATATATATATGTGTGTGCGCATACATATACAATTTATTGATATTTTATCGTATATCTCTCAGTAATTCCTTCTAATATTGGAGACTCGTCAGCAATGGGGTAATTTTTCTTAAGGGTCACCCAAGTCTCAGATAGAGTAAGATGGTGGTTTAAATAGCCTATTAGCTTATAGAATTATAATTATGTATTATCTTTAGATCGAAATCCTCTGATCACTTGCGCATAATGCTTATAGTAGTATTTAAAAAAAAAATATGGAGAAAATCCGACCAAGAGGAGTTGCGCTGAACTTCGATATAAATAATACCTTCTATACTATTCTTTATTTCACAGAATGAAGGAAGAATTATTTGGCAAAGCTTGACTCCATGCAGAAGGTGAAAAGCAAATGCAGAAGCTGGATTTTGTCTGGGGTGTACTGCTTGCAATTTCTTCTACGCTTCACTTATTTTACCTCATGTAGGCCTACATACATATATATGTGTATATATGCGTGTGTGTATACACACAAACAGTATGCGTACAGTATATATATATATATATATATATATATATCCTGGGTCCCTCACTTATTGTTTTGTACTCGTATATCACCATCGATGGGTTCCCTTTCGTACCTAACGGCCTCACTCCGTACACTCGTTTATCCTTCTCCGTATCATAGTTTTTCTCTCTTTCCTTGGAAAATCTCTTCTTGATTGTCTATGGAAGATTGAACTATTTAGTTTCAGTTATTCATATTAATGCATATAGCAAATAATAAAGCCTTAGTGCTCTCTCTCTCTCTCTCTCTCTCTCTCTCTCTCTCTCTCTCTCTCTCTCTCTGGATATTCCGTTTGAATATTCAGGCTTCATGAAACTTATTGTTATGCTGCTACCATTCGTATTCGAGAGATTAATTAATGTAGGAATTTTCGTGGCCTATCCGTTTTACCCCCTAAAAGACAGATGCTAGTAGAGAGAGAGAGAGAGAGAGAGAGAGAGAGAGAGAGAGAGAGAGAGATTTTGAATGGAGATGATGTTAGCAACCGGGAACTCTATTTTCAAGTATATTACACGGATCTTTTAACAACTCTCCCATTACCGTGATGTAGTTGGATGGCTGATTCGGCTTCCGCGTGTTTCTTATAATGTTTTCGAAACTTTTAGATATGTCATTTATCATCTTCTAAAAACAGCGCATAGATTGTCGGCAATGCTGTAATATCTTAATAAAGGCATTAGAATCTTTCTCTAACTTTATTAGTTGGAAAAAGTTCTTGGAAGAATCTATTGATAGCGTGTGTATTTTTTTTCATATTATACTCTTTATTACTTTTTATTTTCTTTATGGGTGTATATGACCGTAGTTATTAAAGAAAATTAAACCTTCACGTATTGATGTGATGTGTGTTTTACCCAACAAATTTTCTTTCACTCTTTCCCACTTCACAGATGGTTAGAATTTATTTTTCAAAATGCTCTTTGTCGGAAAAGCCCATTTGTGATCTAATTAAGACTTTGCTGTTGTGGACAGCTGGAACGTAGTAAAAATGAGCGAGTGATTTTATAGGCTCTTGTTTTTTGTTTTGTTTTTTGTCGCTCTTGCAAGACGTTTCCACACTTTTTTAAACTTCGCTAAAAAACATTTATAAAGATGCATTCATATTGTTATGCAACTGAAAAGTTCAGAGTATTCACCCCTATAAAGCATGTTATTTTTTTAATTTGTAAACTAACTTGATCATATATGAAGATACAACTAACATTTTAGGTTGTTTAACGTATTCCGACTATACTAGTTAGCCTGTCTTCTCGCCTTGATTAACTTTTAATCTGGCTATGAAGAGAGTGGTTATGCATTGATGATTTTTTGTTTTAGCCATGATTAGATTTAACAGTAGTCTGATTCGTGAGTCATAGTAAGTTCATTATTTTTTCTCTTATTTTCTGATTAGGTCTCCATGATCTGGCTCTAATTTAATTGTAATTTACTTACATTTTGATTTGGGCTCGACTATTTTTCTATGATACGGTTGTTGCGTCTCAGGATGCGGCTGTAATTTATTTTTCCTATCGTTTAACCGTTGTATATTTATGTATGTATGTATGTATATATATATATATATATATATATATACATATATATATATATATATGTATATATATATATATATATATATGTATGTATGTATATGTATACATACATATATATATATATACACTATTAATTATCGACAAAACCCCTATCATACATCCATCGCTCCTGCTCATAATGATTGGTCCAAGAAAGTTTTTTCCCATCTCTCTCTCTCTCTCTCTCTCTCTCTCTCTCTCTCATTATTTTTCGGAGTTAGCGTAAATGGAATCTTTTTAGGTCCTAATGTATGTTAGGAATTGCGTTGAGTTTAGGAGGTTATCAGTATCTGAGCGCCGCAAAGCTGAGGTCTGTTATGCTGTAAATCTCATTGAATTGATAGCTAAAAGCTTTTACGGGCATAAGAAATGCTGTGTTCATTTCTTGCAATTGTACATTCATCGACCTTCATTTTATTTATTCCAATTTAGCGGGGTGGGGGAGGCGACTGTAACGGTGGAATTAACGCGAAATATATTCATGTATACATTTAGACATGCCAGGATACATAACTCATTTATCATATACTGTATGTGTATTATTTTATGATAGATATATGTCAGTGTATTCATATATATTTCTATACCCCTTGTATTTTATCATGGTTTTCGAGATACTGTAGGGCATATAACTTTAGTTGAAACTACAATTTCAATTTCTCCGTTGTTTTATCACATCCATTGGTTAAAACTTCTATCACTGGAGTCCATTCAACTTGTCAGAAAAGAGATGTTTGTGAATGTGTAATTAGTATTACTGTTTCCGAGTGAATAGCTTGTTAAACAAATGAACTTTTAATTCCTTCAGCTATTATTTTATGAGAACTATTTTAATTTCTGAAATAAACTAACACAAGGTAAAACATAAATATTTTCACATATCAAATAATATTGCAAGTATCGCAAATAGCTAGCATTATCACTTTTTCACTTTTGTAATTAAATGTTAATACTGGGATAGACATGCAATGCCATTGCTATGTACTCATACACCTGTCAGAATTAATTATTAAATAATCAAATCAGTAAAAAGGCATTTAAAACGAATAAAAATGCACTTATCTGGAAATTTTGTATTTTCTAAAATGCTCACCTAAGCCTTCAAAATTATTTCCATTCTTGTATTTCTAACTGTGCCGAAATTATCCATATCTATCTATCTGACTATCTAACTACACGGATCTATAACCATTCTACTCCATATTGCTAAGAGGCAGCTTTTGAAAAACTTGTGCACATTCCAAAATCATGGCATTTAGAAATAAAGCTGATTTAAATTTGGACTGGAAGAATAGCCTTTGATTGCAGGTCATGCTTCGGGAAATAATGATGAATCCAGCTTTTAAACATTTACAAGCAATAACACTTAATATCAGAAAGATATGTTATCCAAATTTTACTTTTAGTGATATAATTTTAGCGTTTTCTTTTTGATCATGTTTTAATCCCAGATAAAGCCAATCTTATCCCCCAATGAATTTTATAAACAAGGTTTATTTAGAACTGAAGCGTGCTTTATCCCCTATCAGATTTACAAATTATTTATACTTTCAAATGATCTTTGCTGTTCCCCCTTTCTTCCCAATTATTCAAACAGAAAAAATACATTCCTTTAAGCATTTGCAAGACTTGCCTTCAATTGCCGACTTCAACAGGTCCACCATTCGTGCCGGATCTTGAATGGGACAAAATAAGCTAAAATAAGTCTTATATTCTAGCTGTATTGTTATTATGATTATTATTGTTATTTATATAGTTAGTCAAATAGGTTTATACAACATTAACTGCTAAAACAAACAAATTAAAAATCTTAAATTTGGTCTAACGTTGCCTTAGCTTACACCCAGTAATGAATGATTAAAAGCCAAATTATATTACTCATACTTACAAAATTTTTAGTGTCTTTCAGGCTTACATTTATGACTGGAAAGCACGTGGATTTAAAACAACTCATGTACTTAATCTTTTAAGAGTAGCTGTGGCTTCTAATCATTTTTAACAGTATGATAGATGATCGAGTTCCACTCTGTACGTGTTTCAAGGTGATGGCATGATGTTTCTGTGTATGAGGAGGAACATAACTGTACATTTATGAATAAAGGACATTAAGATATTTATACTTACATATAGGTACACGTTAAGTTACTCAAGCAAGCACTTCCATATTATACTTCCTCATGCTTACAGCAAAATTGGCAACTGTAAATATAGTATTGCCTTCAGATGTTCGTTTCTCATAGTGTCGATGACATGAAAAATCTATATGATTTCGAAAATTCCTTTTTTATGAATTTTTTTATCCGTGGATTTTACCCTTTGATAGATAGTATTATTCTTATGCAATTTCATCTATCAATCTTCAATTGGTGATATTGTATTTGGCATTCCTGTATTAATATTTTGACGTTTTAGTTTTATTGCAGGAGAAAAAGTAATTTTGTACCCTAATTCTTCTACATTCTTACATGTACTCGTGAGTTACAAAATATTCTCTCTCTCTCTCTCTCTCTCTCTCTCTCTCTCTCTCTCTCTCTCTCTCTGAACTTTACTTCTAATCAGTACTAGGAAGGTATATCTACTCTAAAGATAAAGGATTACTTTATCCGAAAATTTAATACTTGTGAACTCAAATATGAGACCGAAGGAAAAAATGTAAACATGGAAAGTTCAAGAAAATAGATATTTCTTAGAATTCAATATAGACCTACTGCCATTGATTTCTGTGTATATTGAAAATTTCTACTACAATCGGTAAAAAAAAAAGAAAAAAAAAAAGATTACTGTGAAGAGAGGAAGTTTAGGTCGCCTAAATAACGCGAAAAAAAATGGATGAAGACTTATGAAATTATTCCTTTATAAAGCAAGATTTCCAGACAACTTAAAATCAATAGTCTTTAAAACCTAATTTAACTTTATTTTGTATTGCTTTGCACTCTATGAGATGGAGTTTAATTTCTAATCAAAGATCTACAGTCGTTTTTATACGTCATAGTTTTTATTTATTTATTTATTATTATTATTATTATTTTTATTTTTTTTTTTGCGAACAGAATTAATCGATAATTCATTAGATAAAGGGTGTCAGTCGATTGTTTCTTTGTCAAACGTGTTGATACTTATACAATTGTCCAGGAATGAAATTCAGTTACACAATTTCCCGAGGTTGTGTCATTAACGGAATCTTTCTTTGGAACAGCTACTGCAGTAGACTGTTTAATGCAATCACAAAATATTTTTTTTGGACGTAGTTAAAAAAAAGTGGAGTTCCTTTTGACGATGGGTATTTGATATTAACAGC
Source organism: Palaemon carinicauda (assembly GCF_036898095.1). Classification (NCBI taxonomy): domain Eukaryota; kingdom Metazoa; phylum Arthropoda; class Malacostraca; order Decapoda; family Palaemonidae; genus Palaemon; species Palaemon carinicauda. The sequence continues at coordinate 92,515,541 of NC_090745.1, forward strand.
AAGCTAAAAATCTTTGGACTAATTACTTGGTGTAATTAATACAAATTAAAAGCTCAATTACTTCGTGATCCAGATGCACAATTCTCTGATGTCATTACTTAATGGGGGTAATAATAAACCTAGGAACTAGGTCTCCATGTAATGGTCTTAACATTGCTATTTATGAAAACATTACTTGATAATTTTAACTGATTGTATGACTCTATAAGATCACTGTCACATTTTGATGTGCATTAACCTCTTCCTATGTAAGGGACGGTTCTTGAAGCAAGAAACATTCTTTTTGTACATTTTCTGCACATAATAGACTTCATTGAAAACGAAAAAAGAAATATTAGTGCATATTTCTTTTCAAACGTACTTTATCCAGTTAGTTGACATTGTTTGGTGTCATATATACTAATAACGTGTATTTTCATCAACACACAACCATATTTCCATCGATTGACATTAAATCCTTATGGAATCCAACGCCCAGATTTTTCTAACTGTGCTTCATTTCAGTTAGACTTTTTCCTTTTTAGTTACTTTTGCCTTTATCAAGATTTCGATTGAGCTTCATGCTCCCAATAAGCCTAATCGTTAAGTCCTGTTTCCTGTTGCCCCATTGAATACTGGTTTTCTTCCCTCTCTTTCAGAATTTCCTTTTGACGTCTCATCTTCCCATTGACCCTTTTCCTCGGCCATCTTCTCATCTTACTTTTCTATTACGTTTCTTCTGCGTTTTGGTTTCGGTTGTCTCTTCCTTTTGTCTTTCATTAGTTATGTGTCCTTCTGGTTGACGTTGCATATCCCTCACACGACTTGGTTAGGCCGTTATAGTTATAAATAACCCCAGTCTTCAAAAAATTCAAATGGCTTTAATACAGATGGATACAATGATGCACATCTTATTTATCTGTTATATATTTTTCTATCTCTCTGTTTGTATATATGAATGGAAATGTGGGTATGGTTGTGTGTGTGTGTGTATATATATATATATATATATATATATATATATATATATATATATATATATATATATATATATATATATATATATATACTTTCTCATTTAACAGTTACAGAATTGTGTAATAACCTAACTATTATAACTCAGCGATTCGGATAAAAAAAGATCTTTTATGTAGTGCTGTCCTCCCTTCCCCCACCTAAATTAATTTATTTCGTCCAGTAAACGTAGGAAATTAATCTTTTCTGAAAATAAATTGCACGTAGATTTATGTAATTATAGTTTCTGTGAGATTGTTATTAATTAATTTTTCAAGGGAGGAAGAACCCTATTTGCCTTTTGAATATATACGTGTTTGATCAGAATAAATGTTTATACTTAACGATAATTTTAAAGTATTTACTTATACATGCATCAAAATAATTTACGTTTCCATTTCACTTTCATTGTTATCTTGCATTGCTTTGGGACCTTCCACCCAAACTTAAAAGCGAAGATCCTGGCCTAGCTCACACCATTACTCCTGAAACCTGTTTCACTGTCCCTCGTAAACTCCATTCGTTACACTTTTAGTCCAATAATAATAATCCACACGTCCGCTTGCTCTACCCCTTTCTCCGTCCGTATGTGATTTTTTTTATCATTTTTTCCCTTTACCCTTCCTTTCCCTTTTTAACCATTCCATCGCCTCCATTCACTCTTTCCCATCTTGCCTTCCTTCCTAACCACCTCATTTGATCTATACCTCGTCTAATATTTCGCTTCCTACGGAAAATTACTTCTTTCAGTCAAAATAATGTTTGAAAAATAAAAAACTGACAAGTACATAGCACTGCCAGTTTTTTTCTGGTTATTTTATATTGCCTTAAATTATGCTTGATAACTGTCACACATACACAGTTGTTTGTACGAAAACTTATTTTATGATAATTATTGTTTTTATTATAATTTTCACAACCCTGTCACATTCATATATTTCGCGAGATAACGTGATTATTATTAGATTAAAGTCTATGGCATACAAAAAGTAATCACATCTTTATGATTAATGGATATAAAATACCCTTTTACGTATCGCATTTTTAAAGCACAGCAATATAACAGGGATGATCTGTTTGAAGCTAACGTAATCTGTAATGTTACACAAATGTACGTGAATGAAAATTAGACCCGGGGGGGGGGTATCTTTAATTTACCTGAAAATACGTAATAAAGGCATTTTTGCTCTATGCACTAATGATGTTTGTCTCACTGTATGAAGTAGTAATGTTCGTTACTTACTGTATGTTCTCCAGCAATGAAAAAATAAAGTCTACCTAGAGAGAGAGAGAGAGAGAGAGAGAGAGAGAGAGAGAGAGAGAGAGAGTGTGTGTGTTCTGATAGGCCTTATGAATAATTTACATTTACGAGTAATGTATTTAGCTTTGCTAAGAATGTTGCAAGTGGCAATTTTAGCAATTATCTTGTATTACTTTACTTATTTTTAGTTTTTTCTTGTATAAAGTTTAGCAATGCAGTAGAATAGTTGCGCACACCGCAGCAGTGAAACAAAGTGTGTTGCATGATTTACGATACTGGCGAGGTTATAGGACTCGTCTTGTAGTTCAGTTCAAGTTAGAATAGGATGTATCATGCTTAAATAGAGTTTTTAATTTTTCTCTTGTGCCTTGGTCCTAAATTTTTCTCTTATATCTTTATCAGATTTTATCTATGAAAAATTAGCCTAATTGTGATTGATTGATTGATTTAAAGTTTTCAGGCAGCCTAATTGTGATAGCGTTTGTGTTGCCTAATTGTGATAGCGTTTGTATTATCTTGAATATTTTCTCTCAAGTTGGTTATGTAACTACATACGAACAGTTCCCTCATGGTGATAGCTTTTGAATGTGCGAAACGACAATGAAAGTGAGTGGAATTCTACAAGGAGGAATTAGCTACTAAATGAATATTACCGAGTTGTCTTTTCGGTGTGAAAGCATGCCGACGTCACATTTGATTTATGCAAGTTCGAGAAACCTAAAATAGAAAGACGGAAACGAAAGGCTAATAATTAGTGTAATTTGTTTTACTGAGCAACTTTAACGAATTTTAAATAAGATGAGAAAAGAGGGCTTTATAGATGGGTGTTTGTAAGGGAGGCACGATTCTAGCATGGTTTGTTACAAAACCTGTTTTCACTTTTGTCCAATGAAGTTGTTACTTGTATGATAATATCAAGATTATAAGCGAAATAACCCTAATTCTAAATATCTTCATGAATTCCTAATTTAATTATATATATATATCATGTATATTTACATAATAGTTGATCAATAATCCGGATTGTCTTCGTTGCATGTTGGTATTTTCACAAATGTACATGTGTCGTAAAGGAGATGTCATTATTAAATCTTCCTGCAACTATTGCTGCTACTATTAATGATGGTCAAAATGAAGTTAATAGGGGTTCCATTATCACTTCTAAATTCTCATTAATATACTCAGTTTGTTCTGTAAAGTACATTGAAAGGTTTTCCCTAAATGTTTTAGGCAATTCGATTCATATGTTTACCTTCTACATACTAAGTATGAAAAAGAATGATTATTGTAATTGTCCGTTAAACTATCAAGATTTATTGACATCCTATTCATTGTGTATAAAGAACATATTTTGATAAATTTCCAATGGAAACTCTATTGCCTTATTTATTAAATGATGACCTAGAGTTAGATAAGAATATTTTGAATAGTTTTAGGTGTGGAGAACTCAATTTGTAAATCAAATATACCTTTGACCTTTATCGTAAAAGATTTATTAATGTTTTAAATCTCTCTCTCTCTCTCTCTCTCTCTCGGTTTTGTGGTTACGCATTATGTTAGAAATTTGATTGACGCATGTTCGACTCTTGGACTGGACGAGTCGAACCATGTTAATCTAAGCAGCAAATTATTTATCTAGTTGTGAGCCGCCCTTTGCGTATCACAGCCAGGGTGTGAGGAGAAAGAGAGAGAGAGGAAAACTTGACATGAGTGTCTATGGCTCCGTTTGTAAAACATTCATGGATATTCTCTCTCTCTCTCTCTCTCTCTCTCTCTCTCTCTCTCTCTCTCTCTGTGCAATGTCATTAATCACGAAAATCAGTGTATGAAGATGGACGAAGGCTCAATAAACCATTGATACTGGACGAAAATAGATATGATGATAACATGAATTAAATGAGAAAAATCATTCGACCTATTGATATGAAAATGACTTTCTGAATAAGTAAACGCATTTTCATATGCTGCTTCAGTGTTAACACCTTTAATATCTCTCCTCTAATCTACAGAATTATGCGCAGAAAACTAAAATAAGCGACAGGGCCAAATTTGAGTAGCATAAAAACACAAAAAATAAAAAAAATAAGTAAATTATGGAGTTAACACAAATATTTCCTTCTGTTATGACAGACCTGTATTTCAGACTCACTGATATCACGAAGCCTAGCATCTTGGAATGAGCAAAAGAAGATCCAGAATCATAGCTTGATTGTCCTTGTATTGACATTGAGTCTGTAGGCTTATCCAAGCCGGTCATTATCAGGTCTAAAAAGAAGGATTAAGATTTTGATCATGTTCCAGTCTATTGGACTCCCCTGAACTTATGGCAACGCTCCCTCAAGTTTCCACAGCATTTAACAAGGCTTAAAATCTTGTTCTCTCTCTCTCTCTCTCTCTCTCTCTCTCTCTCTCTCTCTCTCTCTCTCTCTCTCTCTCTCTCTCTCTCGTTTTCTCTTCGAAATGGTTTAGATCTATTTTTGGCCTTCTTCCATAACATTTTAGGCTTATATGGATATGGGCCTATCTCCCTCCTTCCTGTATCTACGTTATTGATGCTCAATCTATGTCAGTGGTTGTTAATGCTTCACTTTCAAATGGTGTTTCCTTGATAGGCTTACAATATCACATTGAAAGTTTAGCAACGTTGGAATGAATGTACGTGACTATGTGTGAATAAAAACGGAACGAGAAACGTTCAATGAAAATTTCAACCAGTCCATGCTAGTAAGATTATTACTTTCTTAGAAAAAGAATGTTGAAACTATGTGAACTATTTCTCGACATCACATTTTGATAGTATAGAGATTATAGCATAGCCAGTGATGTAAAAAGCTGTTGAACTCTCTTATACATTCGACTTTGACACCTTTAACCAGTAAATCATGGGTGATTTGTATTCTTATCGGGGGGGGGGGGGGGTGATATTATCTCTTCTGTGTCCTGTGAGATGTTAGGAATCCCTACCTCAGATGTGAACTTTTTTAAATCATCATTCGGCAGGAAAAATCTGAGGTTTTTAAAATGTTGGCTTACATATTGTCCCCATAGAATCAGATGTAATTAGTTTTATTGGTTCAGGCAAAGTTTCATGTTTATTTTCTAATCCTCCTCATAATCACCTTCAACATTAGATTATTGTAATTGTCAGCCTAGTTTGCATTTTTGGATTAGTGAAGGAGTTAATGCTGTGTTGTCATATAATTTTGTGTATCAATATATATATATATATATATATATATATATATATATATATATATATATATATATATATATATATATATATATGTGTGTGTGTGTGTGTGTGTGTGTGTGTATATATACAATATATGCTTTTTCAGGACCCATTCTTGTAATACGTATCACTAGTGAGTACACACATACTGGCGGTTTATACTCAACTCTGTGAATGGCGTTTAATGTGAATATTGCGACAGCAGTATTGTACATTTATTAACGAGATTTTACAGTTATGCCGCAAAATTCGATGATAGACAGAAATAGACCTTTTACTTATGCAGCGTATTGGTATGTTCCTTGTTTTCATATCTAAAACTTGTTTTTTACTGTTAACCTTCTCTGCATGTGCCTGTCCGTTTCTCCTTATCATTCTTTCATGTAATCTAATGCCTACTTTCATACGCAGTTAGTTTTACTTACATAGCGTTGTTTTGTTACTAAAGCATATGTCTTATTTTTCTACACATTACAATGCTCGTAAGCACAAGGAATGTATATTTGCGTTTCTTTCATTACGTCTTTGATATCTAATATAGAATAGTAAAATCTCGTATTTTTACTTTTTTTTTTTTCACTAAATGTCCCTTTATAGTTTTTATGCCATTCGTAAAGTTTTATTGTATAGATTACAAGAATTTATGACCGACATTAACTTACTGTGGTGGCAATCATGAATACATACATTGCGGGCGATTTGTATGTGCGCACCAGTTACTTATGCTTCGTCACGTCGTAATCAATAATGTCAATAAATATATCTATATCTCTCCTTTGTTGATAAATGTTTGGGGAACCCACCCTCAATTTTCATATTGATTCCAAGTCTAATAGAACTGTCAAGTTATTTTATGTCGTCGGTTGAATGACGTGCGGGAATACAGCTCTTGCGGTGGCGGACGCTTTAAAGGAGATTTTGGACATGGCAGCGGAAATATCCGAGCTATAATTGGAGATGAACTTTCGAGAGAATCTTTTCACATACGTCAGCTCAATCCGAACATTTTCCAAAGAATATGATACGTATAACCGATCCCAGTCAATGTTTATAGCCCAATTTGCTCCACCTCCTTATACTATATTATGAAAAGTATTGACCTTTCCGAAGGCTTTTCTTTTCATCATTTTCTGATTAAAGTTTTGCCTCCATCGTCTTTCGTAAGGAAAGTAATCTTTGGAAATACATTCATCCGTTGAGAAATGTGTATGGTATGTGATTTCCTTTAAATTATCATTTATCTGTTTTTATGTTGTTTTGTTTTCATCATATTCTAAGCGGAGGCAACATCAGTCAACCTTCTAGAAAATCTGATTCAATTATTCATCTTCTTGCAAACAATTACGGCCCAAAACAGGAACCTGAAATCACTAATCTTATTAAGTATGAAAATATTGCCATTAGTTTTCCTCGTACGTATAGGCGATGATGACATTGATTCATCGTGTTCTTTCCCGTGTTGCACATAATATTCGCATAATACTCGCATAAGATTCCTTGTAATCCAACGCAAACTTTCACCATCAGGTGCGCGAGACAATGGCCAAGAGGATACTCTAAAAGACAGGGCCCGTTTGTCTTGTCTGTTATCTCCTCGAGAGAGAGAGAGAGAGAGAGAGAGAGAGAGAGAGAGAGACTTCCTTGAGTGGAATAGGTGTCTCCAGGTGGGAGCAGATTGTGGGAGGGTAATTCCATCGGATTTATGCTGTTATTATACATGAGGATTACCCTTTTGGAATTTATAATGTGGATTTACCGAACTTTTGCATGAGCTGGTATATCCTAAGAGAAGCAGCGATGCTGGGAATTGACATTGTTTTATGGCAGCAGTTATTAGGTTCTTATGGAGAGAGAGAGAGAGAGAGAGAGAGAGAGAGGAGAGAGAGGAGAGAGAGAGAGAGAGAGAGAGAGAGAGAGAGAGAGAGAGAAGGTCTGGAAAAAAACTATGCAAATAAAAGACTATGAAATATGCTAAAGTTAAAATGAAGCTTATGAAATCCTATAAATTTTGACTATCCTAACCAATATACACATTTTTATTTATCAAAAAAAATCGTTATTCCGTAAGGAGAAATAACAGCTGTTTCTCAGCCTATAACCGCAAAATCAAGGATGAGCACCTCGTGCAGAAAGCTTAATCAACAACACCTTCATAAACACACACATTTATATATTCATACATACATATATATACATATGTGAATATGTATGTCTATATGACAGAATTTAAATGAATATCAGATAATCATAGCGAAGTTTTAAAGTGAAGCAGATGGGGAATAATATACCTAATGCATAGAGGTTGATATTGTTACGAAGGGGACAAAGATACGGCAGTTTGTTGTAAAGTGATATGGTCCCAATTCTCAGTTTTTTATTATAAAAGAATACTTCATAGTCAGCTTTTTAAATATGGATTCCTGCTGCTGGGTAGAAGGACCCATGAAATGTGTAATATTCAGATGCCCTGAAATGACGGGATGTGAGTGACAGCGTAAATGCTAGGGAGGTTGGGAGGAAAAGTGGAGAAATCTTCATAGGTGAAGAGGTTGATGAATAAATATCCTGGGGTGAATCAGGCTAATGGAGTATTGTTGAAAGCTAAGGGTAATGTAGTAGTAATTGGAAGTATGAAAAGTCATTGGATAGCCTAAAATACATGGCATTTTATTTTTTTACTTACTTAGAGATTAATGGGTCTATTATCCAAATAATAACGGAGCTTCCTAAATTAATATTTTACATTCGCGTTATGGATATGATTCAGTATCGTAACTGGGGAATGGAGGTTAGTATAAGCAAGTGTAGGAGAAGGTGTATATGTTTTGTGTCAAATGTATTCAGGTTATGTCTGGTTTCACCTACTCAATTCCAAGCTGCTTTTTCTTAAGAATTTTAGAAGGAAATTGCAAATAGCATTCCTTATTTATTTATTTTGCGTGTAACTTTTTCTTTTGGGTCACAAAATGGTTTGTTAGGAACACTTCATACCTCGGAAAATTAGAAAATACAAATAGATTATGTAATAACAACACTTGATCATATGAAAAAAAAAATAAATCTGTTAAGAAGAATATGTTGTATGCTTTAGAAACAGAAACTAAACTAATTTTACCAAATAATGCCTGAAATCGAGAAAAAATATTAATATTAAATTCAGCACTAAAGAGTTAATTGATTAATTTTTAAGTAAAAAAAAGTTACGATTCAAATGTTGTAATTCTCACGCTTTGGTGTTTCATTTCTTACGTAGCGTAATAGATTTATAATTGTTTTCCATATTATTTTTCATACTAGTTTAATTTCTACACAACTTAAAAATTTCATTAACATGTCAGGGAACTATCTATTACCTTCAGTGACAGTGAAGTCCCAAGATGGCATGTTTTGCCTCAAGGTTTTATTACCGAGGTCTTCACCATGTGTGTTTATGTCAACATATTTGATAACTTGAATCCTCTCGGATAGCTTTAGCGTTTAGTACACCTGGTTCTAAAGCGTCATCACAGTATGGGTTATTGTATATTTCCCCTTAGCAATTGACCGTTCCATACAAATAAAATATTAGTTTAACGGTTATGGAATTAGCTATTTGGGATCTAAAGGAACTCATTTAATGAATGAACTGAAAATAGGGAAAAATATATATGTTATGGCGTAGTTTAGTGAAAAGGTCATCCAGAAACCCAAAATTCTCAAAAAACATTCATGCTATCCTCTATTCTGACCCGGAGAAGACCATTTTCAGTTCAAACTGCAAAAAACCAATGCTGTTTGGCCATGCAGGCTGTGACGCAGTTCATAGTAAAATTCTAAGATTTTTCTTGTATCTAAGCAATCTTCACAAACCTCAGCATCTAATTAGGCATATGAGGGAAGAAGGAAAGAATGCTAAGAGAAATATTACGATCTAAGGATGACTGGTTACAAACCATGCGTCGTTTCCAGCATCCGGCAGTTCACATTGAATTATGTTCTTGTTATCACCAAAATAAGCTTTACTTGTAAATCAAAATGCATCTGAAACATAAAAAATACTCTCTAAAATAGAAGTGAGTTTTAGAACAAGCATTTAACTAACGTCCATACCTATGCCCCCTGCATTCTTTTCATTCAGCAAGGGCATTTAAAAACTTATCAACAATTCTGAAGTACATTTTCTAGGAAAGAGTATACTTACTCCATGGAAGTCCGTTCCAGTTGGCTGTCAGACCCCGCCACTGATTTTCTGAAAAAGAGACAAAGGTAAAAGAAGAGTTATTAATGTTTGCAAAGAAAAAAAAAAATCTTTTGAAAATCTTATGCTTATCAGGGAAAAGACAATTATTATAAAGAAAATGGTTAGACAATATAATTAGAGAAATCTTAATAGATGCTCATTCGTGAAAATACAAAAAACAAATGTATGCAATTCAAATTATATCCGGCTATCTCACAAAAACCAGATCATACACCGGAATTAAAGGAGGTTGGACCATGATGAGGTGAGGTATCTAAGTCAGGGAAAAAGAAATAGTAGAAGGATTAGGATATGTCAGTCTATTTCGATCTAATCTGTACCGTTTGAAGAAGATATGATATTACCTTTTACAGTTTTTATCTTGTTGTATTGGAGATTTTTCCTCAGGGTTTTTCACAAGACACGTCACAATAGGAAATGCTTTCAGTGGCTATGTTCCATAAAAAATGTATTAAATATTATGCTTGAAATAGTTGAAAAAAATGGAGATACATGACTGATTAAAACATGCAAAGACTTCATATACATATTTGCATACACTATATTATACATGCATGTGTGTATGGTAGCTAGCCTGGCTATGATGTATACGTACGTGCAGACGTTTCTTGATAGATAGCTTGTAGTCTGGCAGAATTATGATTAGGTCACGGAACTCAAAGTTCGTCATACAAGCTACGTGATTTCAATTAAAATCTTCCAACCACAGCGAAGTTTAACCACAAAATTTGTTTGCGTGTATGTATGTGTGTGAGTATACATTTTCTAAGACTATGCTTTCAGAAGTATTGTTAGGAATAAATACTTTTAAGGCTTAATGCGATAAGAGTTACTTTTATAGCTGTCAAATAGTGTGTGTATATATATATATATATATATTATATATATATATATATATATATATATATATATATATATATATATATATATATATATATATATATATATATATATATATATATATATAATGTGTGTGTGTGTGTAAATATGTGTGTGTCTTTCTTTACGTGTACTGTATATTAAAACGTATTAAAGGAAGTTTATGAAAATAAATAATGTTGTACATGAAAAAAAAGACGTACAAATGTACACACGGAAAGCGAACCAGTTGTCATGCAAAGTAATTTAAATCATATTAGTAAGCTTGAACACCAAAATGTCAAGTCTATATGTCAAACATAAAATAAACATAATGACGAATAGAATGATGTCTTAGTACCCAGCGTTTCGTGTCTTTTAGCCGAAAGAAAATATATAATCGTATTGTCTGTATTTGTTACATATCTATCAATCTCAC
>NC_090745.1:92527063-92547063 GCF_036898095.1 Palaemon carinicauda
AACCGAATTGAAATAGTTGATTTCAGCAAAATTATTTTAGGTTTGGGATTTAGAACAATCTATTTCTGGTACGAATCGATATATATATATATATATATATATATATATATATATATATATATATATGTGTGTGTGTGTATATACATGCATGTATATAAGCTTTTGCAGTATATGAATATTCTTTGTATATATGTATATATTTACATATATATACATACATATACATATAAATATAATATATACATACATATACATATATATAATATACATATATATATATATATATATATATATATATATATCTATATACATACATATACATATATATATATAAACTATATTTATATATTATATGAATACAGTATATTTGCATGTACTGTACACACACACACATTTATATATATATATATATATATATATACATATACATACATACATACATACATACATACATACATACATACTGTTTGTACATACATACATCCCTAAATACAGCAGCCTTCGTATTCTCCCAACTGTTTATACATGCAAAAGCAAATCTAAAATGCATATCACCAAGTTATGGCTTAACCTTGATATTTCATCGAGATTCTAGGTGCGGATAAGATATCTGTCCGAAAGCCACTGTACATTTTGTTCTTCAAAACGGAATAACATCTTGAAATCACGATCAAGTGTGGGTAAACGGGGCATGTATTGTTTAACATGCCTCACATCCACAAAATCTGCCATCGTGCTGAGAATCGGACAGAACAACCTTTCTCTTCGAACTGCAGTCTGCTACTGACCGGACTCGGCTTTTTCGAAGCATATGCTCTTTATATGAAGTAAAGGTTCTTCTTTATGTATAACCATTTACTTTTATGTGATTATAAGGATATGCTTTTGCTCTAAAAGTAGAAGCTTTTGCTTGAAATGTTTATGAATGCAAGTAGAAGGATTTCCTTCTTATTTTGCAAGTATAAGCATATCCTTTTCTTTATGAATACCGCCCAATCTCTTGGGGAGTGCGAAGAGCATGCCCAAACCATCTCCATCTACCCTTCACCATGATCTCATCCACAAAAGGCACTCGAGTAATCTCTCTTATAGTTTAATTTTTTAATCCTGTCCTATCACTCAACTCTCAATATTCTTCTGAGGGCTTTGTTCTCAATTCTACAACACCTCTTGGGTATTGGTTCATTGTCATACCACGACTAATGTCCATACTGTAACACAAGTCTCACTAAACTGATATATAGCCTGATTTCTATATGTAATTTCAGGCTATTTGATTTCCAGATTTTAATTAACCTAGCCATTGTTTGATTTGATTTTTTTAATCATTCATTAATCTTTCATTATAACATGATACGCACACACATGTGTATACACATTGTATACTGTATTTCGGTGTGCGAGTTAATGAATAATAGTTTTAGGTTAAATACACGCATATTTCTCAGCTTTAGGTATTGAGCTACACATTTCGTTATATCTTAATCAATCCACCTTGGGAATAACATACCCAAATTGTAAGAGGTTTGAATCCTGGCCCGGATGTTGCCTGTATAAAAGATATTTAATGCCCCCTATAGTGTGTTATTCCCCAGGTATTGTGAATTCAGTATTAAGAAGTGGTTGTGGTTAGTAGCCTATATATATACATATATATATATATATATATATATATATATATATATATGCACACACATACATATCTTACTCCTCCGAATTTCTCTTGTACGTGATGTATAACAATTATTATATGTATGTATATATATGATATATATGTGTATGTATATATATATACATTATATATATATATATATATATATATATATATATATATTTATATATATATATATATATATATGTATATTCCACATGAATTATAAAAGGCAATGTAAATTCAACCCTCTTTTACAAATTCTCATCGATAAATAATAATCTTCCGTTTAAATCCACACCAAACGAATATATCTGTGTGAGAGAGAGAGAGAGAGAGAGAGAGAGAGAGAGAGAGAGAGAGAGAGAGAGAGAGAGAGAGAGAGAGAGAGAGAGACTAAGCTAGTTACAACCCAAATAGCAATGGAAATAATAATTATAGGAATTACACTAAGAGACAGAAAATGAGCAACATGGATACGAGAGCAAACTAAAGTAGAGGATGTTCTAACAATATGTAAGAAGAAGAAATGGACATGGGCAGGTCAGATAATAAATGGGCAAGAAGAACAACAGAATGGGTTCCTAGAGATTGCAAACCAAGCAGGGAAACGAAGAGAAGACGATGGATTGAAGAGCTAATAAATTTGTGGGTATAAACTTCCATAGAAAAGTCTTAAACAAACGGAGTGGAAGGACGTCTGAGGTCTTTGTCCTGCAATCGACTAGTAACAGTTGATGATGGTTTTATATGTATGTGTGTATATATAAATTATATATATATATATGTATGTGTATATATATATATATATTTACAGTATATATATATATATATATATATATATATATATATATATATATATATATATATATATGAACATACGATAGTTTAATATGTTTTCATATTTTGAGTAAACATGTAATTTCACACAATTTTATCAAGCCTCTTATAGAACTGAGATACGAATGATCGAAAGCTTCCATTTTGTTTTACTTACAATTTTTTTTTTCCAATTTAAAACATCTCATTAAATATTTAAGTGAGGGTGTTCATTTATAAAGTGTTGGTGTAACTTAACATATGGATTGAAATAAATTCTTCAGATGAGTACAGAAAAGTGCATGAGTCTAGTCTATTCAACCTTGAAAACATCATGATACGGATAAACATACAATGCAAATTTATTCCATCCAAAGTGGCTTTTCATGTCCTCAGGAATGATATATTCGTTTCCGGGAAAACAGCAGTAAAATAATTAAGGAGAGTTCAGAAAAGATAAGAGAAAAAAAAAAGAAATATACCTCTGTGCAAAGAAGCTCCTTGTATTCAAGGCTGAAATTAGATGAGACAAAGGCTGGATAATAGCCCTTAATGAACTGGGTGGCTTGATTCTCTGACCGACCTCATGTTGAATGCTAGATCGGATACCAGATAGGGCAGGCTAATAAAGCCATAAAATGTTCACCCAGGGAAATTGGTCGGCGTTGACTCAAGGTTTCAGTGTTTAACATCTGCTTTCTTAATTTAGTGAATAGTATGGCTAGTGAAAAAAAAAAATCTTTTTGAAGATATGTTACGTACATGTACTCTGTAGATGATTGCTCTTTCTGTCTCTTATTAATCAAGGTTATTGAGCTGAGTAAAGATTTTATATTTATGAAGAAGTATAAACACAATTTTAGCTGTCAATGAATGGTGGTAATTATATGGTATTCCTGAAGTGTTTACATTATAATTTCTCGTCTCTGCCTCCCAACGTCACTTTTCACGATCTCATTTCTTCCACACACTTTTAGTAGCCCTTAAGGAATTATTAACTAAAAAAGATAATCTGATAAAAGTTGGATAACAATTTAAATTTGTGTACATATTCCTACTAACACCGTTATGTTAATTTCTACAGTATGTGTATTGGTGACAACAAAGATTATACTTTCTTAAAAGAATATCAGCATTTATTCTATTGTATTATGAATACGCTTTCCGTAGAAAGCTTTGAAATTCAAAAGAAACTAGGAGTAGAAATTAATTTTGGTGCTATTCGAATTAAGGGTTTTCAATAAGTAAGCAATTTTTTTTTCTTTGAACTCCGCGAAATTAGTGAAGAGTGCAATTTTTAGATGAAAACATACTGAAGTAAGTGCTGCATAGATGTGAAAGTAGTGTGGTGATGAGCGGGTCATAATATCCAGGAAGCAGGAGAATACCAGAATATATAGGTTATGGTTGGTGTATGTAAGAGGTCCAATGCGGAGCTAATGAAACTTCTGTATATGTGTATGAAAAGGCTTATGTTGAAGTGTTTTACTTACAGAGTTCATTCGTGATTCACTAGTTGGAATTGTTTACGTATCAATGACTCATGTTTTTTTAGCCACCCCTTTTTGGAAAATTGTTTTACTTTGGGAAAAAAAATCATGTCACTATTAGGTAACTTCCCTAGATAAAGAAGTCCTTGCTATGTTCATCTTTTTTCTGCTCAGTCAAAAACTTAGTGCTATGCAGAAATTATCTTTTTTTTTATTGCCATGCTTTTCCCTAATCAATTATTGCATGTGACCAGTCTACCGTAAACTTATCGGATCTGGCACTGCCCTTATATTCAGTCTCGATTTTCTTTTAGTCGTATATTGGTTACCCTTTTATACGTTTTTTTTTTTTTTACCATCTAAACCCTAATCACTTAAATTATGTATATTTTAGAAGTTTAAAGAATAAAATGTGAATGATTGAAGAGTGGAAATCAGTGATATCATTGAAATTATTGTAATAGTAACAGTTAAGGTTATAAGTATGGCAATGAAAGGTCGAGGAGGGAAAATGCAATTGTCACTAGTAGGTTTACAAGTGAATGGACACACTGTAGAGGTGGTAGTGTGAACGAGTGGCTCCCTAGAGTGGGTAAGGAGTATCTAGATGAGTAAAAGATTCCACAGGGATTAGATAGGAATAGTTGTTGTCTGTTACATAAGTGCACAAGGAATTATAAGGATTTTTAGAATTGTATGTTGCTAACATGTATTATTAAATATTTGAAGGTGTATAGTTGGATTGTGATTGATAGAGTAAGACAAATAACAAAAATTGGTTGTGTTGCGCCATTAGGTGAATGTGTTGATGGTAGTTCTAGCCCAGCTGATTAACGTACAACTTACGAAATTCCCATATTTTCTAAAGTTTTTTAACGTCTTTTGGCAAAACGTTTAAATAGGGATGCTGGAGGTAATCATCTGTTACTTAGTTTGCAATTTGGCTTTTGCTAAGGCCTTAGATGATCTGATGCCTACTTACCTTGGTACCATCTCCAATGCTGTACAGAAGTCTCTTAATTGCATGATTAGTCTTGATTTTATTGCTGGCTTTAATCGTTGTAATCATGACATCCTTGTTTTCAAACTTAAACATTTAGGAGTTGGTGGGTCTTTTCTTAGCATCAATGTTGAATTTTTAAATAAGCGATTGCAAGAGTTGTTGATGGGAACCATAGTGATTATATGAATGTAATAGCTGGTGTTCAGGGTAGTGTTATTTGTCCATTACTTTTCAAACTTTATACACATATGTGGTTCGGCCAAGAAAACAAGCTCGTTGCATATGCAGATGAGGCTACTCTCTTTGCTTCAATTCCATCTTCTGAATGTAGATCTGTGGTTGCGGAATCCCTTTATAGAGATCTAGCTAAAATTAGTACATGTTGCATATCATGGGGCATGAAGTTGAACCTTAACAAAACTCAAAAAATTATTGTAAGTAGGTCGAGGACTGTGGCTCCACAACATCCAGATCTCAGCATTGATAGTGTTTCTTAATACGACTCCTTTAGAATTTTAGGTGTGATTATTGATTGAAAATTTACTTCTGAGAAACATTCGGTCTGTTTCTTTCTTGACTTGAACAAAAATGGCTTATTAAGAAAGTCTTTCAAGATTTTTGGTGATCACTCTCTTCTGAAGAAGTGTTTTAATTCTTTCATTCTACCTTCTTTCGAGTATTGTTCTCCTGTCTGGTCTTTAGTTGCTGACTCTCATCTTAATTTAGGGGCCAAGAACTTGCAGTCTATTTAATTTCATATTCTTGATGTATATATTAATCTCTGGTACCGTCGTTCAGTTAGTTATTGCTTATCTAGCAATAATAATAACTAAAGATTGAGGGTATGTAGCTTCATAGTTCATCAAACAAGATGTGTTAAAAGTTTCAGAGTAATATATAAAGGATTTTAGAAAAACTCATAACATGACTGATAAATGTGGTGTTGAGGATGTGCTAGAGAAATTATTTGATTGAGAACAATTGGAATTTTCTTGATGAGAGAGAATCATCACAAGTTTTATTCTTAATGCAAGGGTGTGCTCTATCTTCATGGCTTTAGAGATATTTATTAATGGAATTATCGAGTATTTGAGATGGAATAGAAAATTTATATGGTAATTTGCTTATTTCATCCTTCTTACGAGTTCTAGCATCATGCAAAAATCCTTAGTCTCTGGTTGTCAAGTTTGCAGTAGTTTCCTCGACTTCTTGCTGCTTTTGAATGGGTTAACTTTGAGGCCATTATTTTGAAACTATGACAGAGGGGAGTTGGGGATCATTACTTAGTATTATTACTGGATTTTAATTGATAAATTATAGAATAGTTATTATGGACGATGTAGATTTCTGGTGTTCTTTAGGGCATTTTTCGTAGCTTACCATCATTTATATTTTATGTACATAATATGTGGTGTTGACTGTTCACTGTGCAGGCTACATGAGATTTTTCCTAAGTCTTAGTAGCCTTTACACTGGGGCACTCTTTGCCCGTCATCTACCAAGATAATTCTAGATATTCAACTAATGCTAACAGTCTTCCTTTTATTTCTTATGTCCAGTATCTCAGTTTTCCTAGAGATTTATTTCAGCTTTGACCAAATTATGAAGTAACCTTTCTACTCTTGTATCTGAATCTGTCACTAATTTAACTGTTATATTAATCTTGACTTGTTTATATTTTTTTATTTCTCATTTACTATTTATTTATTACCTCGTTTCTATTCCCTACTAGCCTGCTTTCCCTAGTTGGTCCCTAGAGCATAAACATTATGATTTTCAACTTGGGTTGCTGATTGGCTTGTAATATTGATAATTAAAAAATAATAAAGTGCTAGTTGTAATATTAGTTGTGGAGAAAACTTGGCTATAAGTTCATATAGCTCAAGAATCCCAATATATCTAGAAACAACCATGACTACACTCTTCAACTCTACTAAATCACGCACCAACTTATAGCAGGACTAGACAGAACTTCGTGTTTTATTTTTGTCTATCATTTGAACTTACTGCTGCATTCTGTGTAAGGTGTCAGTACAACATTTAATTCTTATTTTGCTTTTATACGCCTGAAAAATTATGGTAAAGGATGAGAAATATAAGAAATTATGGGACTTTGACTTTAATGCAAAAGTCAACTTTATGAAATGTAAATAAAAGTAAATATTTACTTTATATACACTTCAAATGAGAAAATTGGCAGTCAAATTAACACAAGGGAACCCGAATAAAGTTACCATAAATGGATAACCCAACGAATCAAAGCCTCAAAGAAGTGATAAATTTAAAACACTTGATTCAAGGAAATTATGAGTTCAGTGTGTTAATGATATTGCAGCTTTTTATTTGATTCAGTGTCTGCTTCACAGTCTGGTATTGATATACAGTTGAAATGTCGTGTTGTTACTTATAAAGTATTAAAGATTTTAATTATAATTTCAATGTTAGTTAATGAAGTACAGTCTAGGTGAAAAGTCGTCTAAATTGAAGAATTTTGGTCTACCACTGTTAGATAAAAGACAGTATATGGTGTTGATGGTTTAAGCATTTGTTTCCTGTTTTTTCACTGGTTTTGGAGCTCGAGTATGGATGTTTTTACTGTACGCTTCTATTATCCTATCTCTCTCTCTCTCTCTCTCTCTCTCTCTCTCTCTCTCTCTCTCTCTCTCCTCCGGGTTTTGTTTTAATGAGGGTAAACATAATTATTTCTATAAACTCTCTTCTCTCGTTTGCTCCACCTCAACTCCAGTCAGTTTTGTCTTCATCTGGTATTTTATTACATTGATACCTATCCCCTCCTGGAGGTTCTCGTCTTGTTACTTCTATATCTATTGCATATGCAATTACTGTTCCTCTTTCCTTGTCATCAATTCTCCAAATCATTCATTTTTTAGATATTGCAGTCTACTGTATTTACCAGCATCTGGAACCCACCTCTCCACCACTTTTATTCGCAAAGCAAGTCTCCCTCAGTAATCTATGAATCTTCACGTTCAATGGTCTCAACTTTTCCAAATCCTTCCACCCCTATTTTCGTTGTCATTGCTTGTTTGTCAGCAGCATACGGCAGTACCTTACAAACCTCAATTACAGGGTCATAAGTTTTTGCTTTATTTACTAAGGGGATTTTTTTTTTATTTACTCGTGGTTTAGATATCTGTTTCAATTATGCCCAAGCTCCCTTTTTTCAGCTGCTTTCTTAATTGCCTATTAGTCCGGAGTATCCCCAGTGAAACATAAATACTACCGCCAATACATGGCCTATTCGTCTCCGATTCCTTTTTCTGAACCCATTTGGTCTCCTAATACATTTTGTACATTAAAATTCTCCTACTCCGTGTAAATAGTAATAATAATAATAGTAATAATAATATTAGTAATAATAATAATTCAAGTGTATACTTACTGCCCTAAATTATAATATTGTCATGGAGAAAGCCAAGACCAACCCAGTTCTATGGAAGTTATAAACGGTTCTTGAATTGTAGACCAAATTACTTATATTCTGTGTACATGACTCCTACATTAACCAATTGTGAAAGACTCTGTCCCGAGGCCGGACGTTTGATTATCCTGTCTAATTTTGCATTGAATATGAAAGGATAATTGCTGCCAGCTGTCTTTCCATGACACACAACAGAATTTTTCTTTTCATAATTGTGTGAAATGTGATAAAAGGTATTATAAAAAATCCTTCTCTGTCATAATAGGTTTTCTTATATCACATTAATCGAATGTTGAATTGCAGTAGTAATTAATATTTTTACATCTTGTAAAAATAATGAACTTTATTGCATCCTCATTTATTATCAAGCACATTCGCATGATATTACTTCATAAATTTTCAACTTGTATGACTCATCGGACATTTGTATAAACCTGTTAATTTGAAAAGACATTATTACATGTCTGGTATGCGTCCTTTGAGGAGAAGAAATATGAACACGACTCATTTATCCATCACAAACCCACTTGCGCTTTACCTAACTTGAAGAGGAGAGAATCAAGTCATTAAACGATTCTTTGTATTGTACCATGTGAATAATGTGAAATAATGATGATAATTATGTCTAGAAATGCATGTCAAACAGGTTCTAATGATTAATTATTACAGGTGATGATGACTCTGGAAAAAAGAAAACCCGCTTAATATGCCCCGTTCGCAATCGATGCTCGTTAGTTGCCTGAGGGCAGGAAATCAAACGCAAAAACAAGCTATGATTTTAAGTGTGTAATGTCGGATCCTGTCGAAGCCAGTCTGCTTCGGGTGGGTTGTTATAAAGTGCTAAGTGTATTTTTATACATACTTTTTTGTAATCTTCAGCCAATGGCGCTTATTGCTTTTTTCCCGAAGGTAGTATTATTGGATCATATTTATTGCATAATTTAAGTTTTCGTACCGAATTAAGTATCTTAGATCTTCTTTGCGGAATTATTCTTTATATTTGATATACTAAAACAATATAAACAATTTAGTTCTCCATTGATCGTTGATTCTAGCTCATTTTGATACGCAAATGTGACTAACGGAATACAAACTAATGGAAGGGTAGCACTTTTTTAATGGATGTCACGGAATCTTTTGTCATTCCACGTTGGCTTGAAGATTTATGAGTTTCCATTTGTGCTTGTCGTGGAAGAGTTTAGTGAAGAGATCAGAAAGGAAAAGTAGTAGAGTGGCAGAAGTCTTTGGAGAGTGATGGGTTAAGGGTAAATGGGGATATGGATAAGACTGAGGTTATGGTAGGCAGTAAGGGAAGATAGAGACAGTAGATTCTCAATTATAAAACATTTGGGACAATTTATGATACGTGATATCTACTATAAGTATGAGGGAGGTTATGAGGCTGAAGTTGTGAATAGGATAAAAGCAGTTGAGGGAAGTAGCAGGAGTCGTATGTGATGAGAAAATACCAATCAATCTGTAAGTCAAGATCAATAGCACAGTAATAAGACCAGTGTCAATAAGGGGATCGGAAACGTGGTCTCTAAGATGAAAAGAGGAAGTAAAGCTAGAAAGAAGAGGTGAGAAAGCCGAGGGTGATTACTGTATTAGAATATCACTGCTTGAAAAATTGGAAAATGATGATATAAGAAGAATGATAGGCGAAGTAAAGATTACAGAGGTGATAAGAGTGTCATGACTGAGATGGTATCGGCACGTGGTGAGGATGGATGGTGGGGATGGTATGGGAGGAACCTGTTAGGGACAGGAGATGGAGAGGGAGGCAGAGAATTAAATGGGGAGATAAGGGGAAGGATGATTTGGAGAAAAGAGTTTTCGTAGAAGAGGATACTTTGGATAGAATGCATTACCCCTACATTAAGAGGTTGGTTGTTTGAAGAGGATGTCTTGGAAAGAAAGCATTGCCCGTACATTAAGAGGTCGGTTGCTTGATGCGCCATCAGGCAACCAACACCGTAATGTAGGGGTGATGGTGCGAAAGATGTTCTAATATGGATCCATTCTCGGCAGAGCATTTAACTAGCTTACCTTCTAGTTATGCGGATATATGACAATATATCAGAAAGATGTTCATCTTTGGCTGGGAGTATTAGAGCTTGTTTATAAGGATTTAAGGTCAAATTGATTGTACATTTGGTAGTTTTTATTTGCACAAGAGGGCACAATACATACATACATACATACATACATATATATATATATATATATATATATACATACATAAATACATACATACATACATACATATACATACACACAGGCATTTGCATAGAAAACTAAGCATGTTTCTAGTTATTAACATGCACACACACACACACACACACACATATATATATATATATATATATATACAGTATATGTGTGTGTGTGTGTGCGCGCATGTATGTGTAAGTATGTATGTATGCATGTATATATATATATATATATATATCTTAAGTAAAGTTAAGAGATCGAAGATATCTCTCCGGACTCACTGAGCCCAAGTTAGGTTTCAGGATAAGACGAAATCTGGATTTCCGTTTAATATTTGGTGTAGGCACGTGTTCCGAACCAATTTTTGACCTGATTCTCCGTCAGGATTACATAGGTGGAATAGATATTTTTGTATTTTAAATTTTTTTGTCGATATGGCCTTCATAGTGAATTGTAATAGCATCGACGAATAATGATATAAAAAAGGTGATTTGAAACACTTGTCAGGACCGAATAATAAGATAAACTTAAATGCCGTTTTTGTCTTATTTGAAACTTAACTTTAATTGTTGTGCAGTTTGTCCGGAGAGATGTCTTCGACACTTAGACGCTACTACAGCAAACGTAAAGTGTGTGTGTATATACATACACACACACACACACACATATATATATATATATATGTATATATATATATATATATATATATGTATATATATATATATATATATATATATATATATATATATATATATATATATATATATATATATATATATACTGTATATATGTGTGTGTGCGCGCGCGTTTTTGTACTTCCACTAATAATTGAATATACTAGAATATTCATTATTGTATATATATGATTTTTTTTTACAGTAATTTGCGTAAATTCTACCAAAGGTTTATTATTCTTTTTATTTTTTCAGCCATTCGTATTTAACTAGGAATATTTTAGTCTTGTAATGGTACATACTTTATATACATTTCTAACGAACTGAGAATATATTAATTTATTTATATAACTTTCGGATAAAGAATTGAAGTTCTTTTTATTATAGATTTGTACCTAAGTGAATCTGAGATGTGGATCTACAAAAATGGCCTCAGCTGTCACACGTACCTGTCAAACCCGTCTTGCGTGACGGGAATATAAAAAAGGCAACTGGTTTAACTTTTTTTTTTTTTTCAGGAAGTAGGAGTTCTGTCTGTTTAATCTTTTTCTGCAAAATATATTTAAATTCGTTTTCAAAGAATGACTAATAATCTTATCTGTAATAGAGGAAAGTTTTCCTTCAGCGATAAGATACCTTCCATCGGTGTTGGATCAGGAGGGACGAGCGTTAATAATACCGTTTAAATTCTACCTTAAAACCTCGCGTGCTGACTGGGTGGTGGGATCTGGATGTGTTTGCGTGCTTGACATGCAAAATGCATTTAATGTGGATATATTATAGATTTTTCCTGGCGATAAGGCAGTACGTGGCTTCAATTAGTGCAGTCATAAAATTTTACCGAAACCTGTTGTTAAGGTCAATAAACATTGGGAAAGATCCGAACCCTCTCTCACACCCAAGTGGAGTTTGTATTTCAATAAGAGTTTTTAGGGATTTCGTTGGAATGAGGAGCTAGATTAAAAAAAAAAATAGAATTGGTCAGTCCCACAGTTTTACCATGTGTGACGTGTCCATTTTCGTGTTAATTACCACCAAGTCTAAATCTATTTTCTAACTTCTCTAAGTATTCTAATACAAACCTACTAATCTACGAAACGCAAACTGCTGTTCATGAAAACTGCATTAATTCCTGTTCGTCAAGTCAAGTTAGTCTCGTGCAAAATAATCTCTTTTTTTTATATAATTTCTTTGCTTTTGAAAGGTTCACGCTGGAGCTGTTTGGTAGTGCTTGCTTGCAACAATCGCTCTTAATGTCTCCTTTTTTATAGTTTTATGCTCCATGGCAAGTTCATTGTTTCTTCTGGGCAAGTTATTTAGTGGATAAAATTAATGTGGCAAAATCACTGCAGAGAAGAAACAAATATTAGGTGTTTTATGTATGTATTTTATGTGTGTATATATATGTGTGTATGAATCACACACATATATATATAAATATATATATATATATATATATATGTAAATATATATATATATATATATATATATATATATATATATATATATATATATAAAAGAATATATGTACATATTTTACATATATTTTTGTATAATATATGTATATATATGTGTGTAGTGGTAGGTACCTTAGGGAGATAAGAGAAGAGGAGGAATAGGATCAGGGAGTTACTGCTTGGAGGGAGAATCTGGAATCTCTTTCCATGAGGACTTTGGGTAAAATATCGGGAGTTCTCTCTTTTGACTGAAGTAATTATCACTAACTGAATCTCTTGATTTACGTATGTTGGACACTCTGTCGTCATATTTTACACTCTTACGGGTAATTTTTTGTTCAGTTTCGATAAGGAACCTATCTAAAGATGACTGTTTTTATCCCTTTAATAAAAATAGTATGGAAAAAGGGAGATATCATAGTCCGTAAATAGATTAATTTCTCGACTTGGCAAACCCTTATCTGGGTGATGTATTTATATAAAATTTTGCAGGGTTTTCCAATTTTTTAACATCCCCCCTAGATCACACGAAGCGAGAGTTTTGTTACTTCTTCAGATGAAATATCCTCTACTGCCACTTGTTGCTGCTCCTTTTTGCAACTCTAACAACTGCTCGGTCATCAGCATTACTGATGTTGTCCCTGTCTAACTCAACCCCATTGTCTTTGCCAAGGAAACAATATTATTGTCAACTGCCTCCATATGCATGGACTTGAAGCCTTCAAAAGTGTGTTCTGCAATGCATTTACGCCTCAGTTTCCTTTATGCAGAATTGAGAATTCTCTTGCTGATCCATTCCCAATCTTTATTAAGGATTTTTAAGCAACTGAGGAACCCAGTCGATGTTTCTGGCCATTGTTCTCCATCTACCTCAATCCCACACTTCATCACCGGTTAATCCTTTTGATTGAAGGACTGTATGACCTTCGATTAAAGTGATTAATCGGTCAAGGAATGTATGACCTTCGATCAAAGGGATTAACCGGTGATGAAGTGTGGGACAGAGGCAGATGGAGAACGCTGGCCAGAAACATCGGCCCCACATAAAAGTGGGAAAAGATGCAGACGAAGAAGAAGAAGCAACTGAGGATGTGGAAATATTTAGTGACCTCGAAACATTGCCTTCGTATATAGTTTTATGAAGTTAAGAGATCACCTGCTGATCCATGGGTTGTAGAATTAAAGTGGTGGTAAGTAACAGGAACTTGATCTAAAAGAATTTGAATTTCTTCATCAGTTCATCTTCAATGGCGGGAGGATGGGCGGGAGCATTGTTTATAAACAAGAAGGCTTGGAATTGGAGGTTTTTGTTCATGAGGTGGTGGTGTTGTTTTTTTTTTTTTTTTTTTTTTTTTTTTTACTTCAGGACCAAAAACATCATTGACCTGTTCAACAAACAATGTTTTTATTTTGCAATCCCCACTGGCATTAACACACAACAGCTGGGTTAGACAGTCTTTCATGGGGTTTTGACCAAAAATTGGTTTCTCTTCTCCAGTAATGAAAGTCCTCCTGAGCATATTATAAACTTACTGTGGTATGTTTTAAGACTCATAATACATGAAGCTTTTAAATTTAAACACGAATGCCTCTCTGCTGCCTTGACATTGGAGCTTGCAGTCTTACCATATCGCACAACACTATGGATGCCTATTCTTCTGTTGAAGTTTTCAAACCAGACTCGTTTCGCTTTGATTTTTCTTTTTTCTTGGTCTGCTGGCATGCCTGGCTCATTTTACACAAGGTCAGCATACTAAGTCTTTGCTTTTTTCTGAATCATGTTCTCGGTTATCGTGTCTCCTGCTACTACTTATTGTATGAGAATTAAGCTCTTGATTTTATCTAGAACACACAGCGTTGTTTCGTCAAAGCAAACACCCCTTTTTTTAATACTTTCATATCTTTTTTCTTCTTTATAATTGTGTAAATCATCAACAATCTACAATTATATTTTTTTTTCTTGATTCCAACATTTGTACCTTGATCCTGCATCTTGATAATTTCTAATTTTATTTCTAAGGTTATCATGTTTTCTTTCCTTCTTTCTTGATCATCTTGAGGGTCATTGTCAGTTGCATTTCTATAAATAACACTCGCTCACAAATTTGGAAAAGAGCGCTGCCAAAATTTCTCGCAAGACAACGTTAGGTAATTTTGGTATGAGTACTGCAGAGAGAGTGTAAGAGTTAAGGTTTGAGATAGGGTTGATTGCAGGCAAAAAAAAAAAAAATAAATAAATATGGCATAAATATCATTTGAACCCTGCGATGGGGGATTATGGGAACTGTGCGATCGTTTTCTATGCATCACTTGTTAGTCTCGTTTGTAATTTTCCTCAAAAAGTTCGAATATGGAGGATAACATTTGCTTGTATACCGATAAAATCTTGTATATGGAGTTGAAATTTCACTCTTGTATACCGATTTGTTCGTATTCAGTTACTCGTAAACCGAGGTATTACATGTTTCACACACACACACACACACACACACACACACACATATATATATATATATATATATATATATATATATATATATATATATATATATATGTGTGTGTGTGTGTGTGTGTGTGTGTGTGTGGGTGTATGTGTTTGTACTTCATATGAGCATATATAGATGTATGAATTTTTATACACATACAATATTCTCTCGACTATCGCTCAAAGAACATTAGTGCATATAATGTCTAGGGCTTAAGCAATACTGTGTTGGATAATACGAAAATGAAAATGGAAATAAGCTATGATATAAAATGAAATCAACAGAAGGTAGTTTAAACAAAGTTGGGCATATAAAAGAAAATTCTAATGGCTATCCCAATTATAGTTGTGAAAAATCTATATAGGCCTATCATACTTAGTAAAATGGGATGCCATATCCACAAATATGAACACAGTCTCTCTCTCTCTCTCTCTCTCTCTCTCTCTCTCTCTCTCTCTCTCTCTCTCTCTCTCTCTCTCTCTCTCTCTCTTAATCGATCGATCGATCGACCACATATGTAAGTTGTTTTGTTTTAGATGTGTGTATTTAAAAAGTAAATATGATGGTATGACTGATAAATCATGTTAGTAATATTGAATTTATTTTCATCACAAAATGGTCGTCGCTATATCTAAAAGAAAAAGAAAATGTTTAGACATTTTTTATTTATACCACGCTCTAAGATTGTATATGGTATTGCCTTTTCAATACTTTTCTTAGTTTAGTTAAACAACGTAACTGAATTGCTGCAAAAAATATCTAAGTGGTAACAAACTAATGCTTATCAATAAATTTTCATAGTTCTTCAGCCAACTTGGACATTTTTCATGTTTAACTGATTTCCTTTTTATTTTCTTTCACAAATAGCATTTATTAATTTTAATTTTGAGTTTTATTGTGTTATCTGTAACTTTGTTGTTTACAATTAAAATCAGGCTTTAGGAAAATATACACAATTGCAGTTCCTTTTATTGCAGTTTCCATTGAAGAACTACCATTCGAGATGTCATTTTCCCGTTTTTTCATGATGCTACTATTGACTGTTTGACATTTTCCTGTAGTTTATATATTATTTGCATAGACTAGCAAAGAAAATAGAGCTATTATTTTCATTTTAAACCCTCTTAACATATCACGAAATGATGATGATGATGAATGGTGTTTTGAAATTAACAAAAAAAAAAAAAAAAAAAAAAAGGTACGTAATCATCAGTTCATTTACAAATAATTGAAGATTATTACAGCTTCCCAAAGTCTTTTTTTTTTTTTTATAGAATAACGATAATTTACTTAGTATATACTGTATAGGAATACTATTTGATTTTTATTTAAGTTATCAAATTAATAGAAATATGAAGTAAGAATCTTTTTTTTTTTTTTTAATCTGTCGTATAGGGAGATTCTGAAATCGCCCCCCCCCCACCACGAAAAAATCCTAATAGGGCAATAATGCTCAGAATTTAATTTATTTCTTGTTGGCAAAGTATCTAATGGGAGATCTGTCAACAAAACACCATCCGATGCCGAATTCCGGCGGGGTTCTTGGAGGAAAAGGCAGCGTTCGTTATTGATGCTACGGCTGTCCACTCTCACAGAATCAGTTAATCGGATACCAAGACAGTAAACCACATTATTGTCTTAAACCATAGAAATAATATCACAATTTGAATGTAAGCCAGTAATCTTGTATTATCTTCTTTTGTTAAATCCGACTTATCAGGAATCATCAAGAAACTGACCATCTGTGGACCACCTTCTGTATAAATACCATATTTTTGTATATGAATTCTCATTGCAAGTTCAATGATGTTATCAATAAGACGAAAGCACAAACTCCTATTAAGTCTTTTCACTTTTCCTTTCGTGAAAATAATTCATATATATATATATATATATATATATATATATATATATATATATATATATATATATATATTTGTGTGTGTCTATATCTATATATGTGCATATTTATTTAAATCTACATACATGTGTGGATATATATATATATATATATATATATATATATATTATATATATATGAATGTATGTATGTATTTCAGCTATATTTATTAGTATATGTGTATGTATATACAGTATTCCCTCCCCCATATGATAAAGAGCAAGTGTCTGGCTATATATATATATATATATATATATATATATATATATATATATATATGTACGTGTGTGTATGTGTATATATATGTATACATACAAATATATACATACATACATATATATATACATATATATAGACATGTGTATATATATGTATGCATGTATGTATGTATGTATGTATGTGTTTATGATAATTTTATCACTAACAGCGGTGATTTTTATTTATCCATATATGCCAGAAATGCCTTTAGATATCAAATGCATTCTGTCCGGCCAAAGATTCGAACCTTAGCGCTGTGTATAAATGAAAGTAGATGATTAACTTGGCCATGGTACTGTAAAGAGAGACAAAAATTGATTTTAACTCATACTTACATATCCCTTTTGACTGAAGGATTTATAATTAGAATCGATATCAATTCATGCAGTAGGAACGGTATGATCAATTCATCCAGTAGGAATGGTATAGTATAATATAGTTTTCCATGGAGGTTTTCACCCTTATAAAAACTAAGTCTCGCCTGTCATCTGTAAGAGCCTGTGCATGTTAGGCTGAAATTCCATAGCTTTGTCTAATGATGATAATGAAACTTAATCTCTTTATTAACGTTATGCACATTCGAGTGGTCCTTTTCACCCATTGCTTAAGCTTTATTTATACCATATTTATCTCCATCTGAAACGTGGGTTTAATATATTTTTCATTTTCATTCATAAGTAGTACTTGAAATCCACTGAATTCTCACATCTTTTTTGTTGCCAGGGAACACGAGATAGAACCAGAAAACGATATAGAATTAATTATGCAACCCGATAAAAGCTTTTATAGCTTAAAGTTGTTTTTATGCTTTAAACGCTTTTTCTTATGACCTTTACAAGACAGTGTTATTGTGGTCACTGGTACTCCTAAAACATCCGACGAGATATACTGATGTAGTCACGTCTACTCGGGTGTCGTTTTAGAAGTAGCTTGGCTATAATGCTCCACATGTTAAAAGCATATAAACTGGTATTATGTAGAGAATAATGATGTCTATTGGCCTTTTCCAAAAAGTCTCACAGAATATTCAGTTGAGCTATTCTGCAGTTCTAAGAAGAATGTAGGTGGCTGATGATTTTGTAAAAGTGCAGAACGGTGCGTACGACGTACGAGAGAAACTAGTCTAAATATAGTATGGTTTATAGCTCCCTGTACCAGGTATGGGGAGAGGCGAGAGTCACCAAGGCCGTCTCGAATCGGCCTTGGTGTCACCCCCTACAGTTCGATTAGGTTAGGTTTGGTTATGCTATGTTGTTTAGTATGCATCCTAGTTAGAATTTGCATTTGAATTTTATCTCTGACGGTATACGCAACTATTATGTAGTTTTACCGAGGAACATATTAAATCAATGTGGTTATAATAATTTAATTATAACTACAATCGTTCTGAAACGCGTAAAGTGGGCTGACTTTGACAATTTATCATGAGTAGGATCTTAAGAACAGCAGTAAAATTATTTCTATCATATAATTCTGATAAATGATATACCCTAAAGCAATTATTTAAAATGAGAAATGATTAACATTTATATCAATAATAGTATTGATATTAATCATCGTTTATGCCAAAATCCACTGGACGCTATATGCAAATGACCCCTCTCACTAAACGAGGGTTCGAGCTTCCAAGAGTGGCCGATAAAACGTTATAATGAATCGTATAATAATCCTTCATTGCATGCCAGTATTGGTGATAACGATCTCCAAACACATCCTCTCTCATTTCCACTTTAGTTAAACATCCGGTCTCTCTCTCTCTCTCTCTCTCTCTCTCTCTCTCTCTCTCTCTCTCTCTCTCTCTCTCTCTCTCTCTCTCTCTCTCGTTATCGTCACCTATATATATATATATATATATATATATATATATATGTATATTTATATATATATATATATATATATATATATATATATATATATACGATTAGTTTAATGTTTGTAAATTATATATATATATATATATATATATATATATATATATATATATATATATATATATATATATATATATATATATATATATCTATCTATCTATACATTGGATCCTCCTCTCTGGTTACGGTTCATTTTCCCTTTGCCTACATACACACTGAATAGTCTGGCATATTCTTTACATATTCTCCTCTATCCTCATACACCTGACAACACAGATTACCAAACAATTCTTCATCACCCAAGGGGTTATTGCACTCTAATTGTTCAGTGCCACTTTCCTCTTGGTAAGGGTAGAAGAGACTCTTTAGCTATGGTAAGCAGCTCTTCTAGGAGAAGGACACTCCAAAATCAAACCACTGTTCTCTAGTTTTGGGTAGTGCCATAGCCTCTGTACCATGGCCTTTCACTGTCTTGGGTTAGAGTTCTCTTGCTTGAGGGTACACTCGAGCACACTCTCCTATCTTATTTCTCTTCCTTTGGTTTTGTTAAAGCTTTTATAGTTTATATAAGAGATATTTATTGTTGTTACTCTTCTTAGAATATTTTATTTTCCTTTTTTCCTTTCCTCACTGAGCTATTTTCCCTGTTGGAGCCCCAGGGCTTATAGCATACTGCTTTTCCAACTAGGGTTGTAGCTTAGTAAGTAATAATAATAATAATAATAATTAGTTAAA
>NC_090745.1:92559563-92564563 GCF_036898095.1 Palaemon carinicauda
ATTGTCCATTTTAGTGATAAGCTACCAATAGGAGGAAGCCGTTTTTGAATACTCACTTCCGTATAATTTTTCGATAAGCGAACAAGTGTCGCGCCAAAATTACAGTACCAAGCATTTATTGGTGAAATTGATATGTCGGTACACCAAGAGGAAGATAAGGAATAATTGCCTTAAATATTTATCTATAAAGAATTAATTTTACCCCCAGAGTGCTTTAAGCGACTCGACCATCATTTTTATCTTCATTGCCTCGAATTACTAAGATATCATAGCGTGTTCTTATCAAATCCTATGAATTAGAAATTACATAATCTTATGTATCCATGCAGAGAATTCTCGTTCAATCGCCTCCCTTTTTTATGGGGTTGGTTATTTCAACTGCAATCAAAAGAGAGCAAGAAGACGGACTCAATTGGGGGAGTTATATAGCTCGCCTGAGCAAACTTTGACATATTTTAAAATCACTTTTACAGCTGGTATATATTAGCTGTAGTAATGCAGTTTTATCAGTCATTTTGGTCGTATTGATATTTGCATCACATTACCAGTATTGTATATTAAAATAATCAGCAGATTTGGTTTCATTTACCTTTACCAAATTAACGAGAAAGGAAATTAGAGATGAAGAGGAGGAAAGGATAATAATTGACTTTCTGGTGGAAAACACGGTTACCAACAAATGCTTTTCTATATTTGTTGGACTGTTGGGGATGAGGTCTTCGTGTAGAACTTCTGTTATCAATAAGAGAACAGATGTGAATTTCAGTAAATTGATATGACTTTGAAAAAAGATACAATAACAGCATTGTGTAGTTATTAATGTATCTGTAAAAGCCAATCGGAAATATTGAAAAATTGGGAAGCTTGATTAAAAATGGGTAGATCTTTATTGATATTTCCTCATCCAAAGGTCTACAAACTTGGATACCCTTGTATTGTTCTTCTTGTGTCGATACGTAATGTATAATGTATTGTCAGTAGAAGAGGTTTATCAAATAAAATGGTCGAATTCTTTCCTTTTTTTTTTTATTTGTCTCATTTTTAAATTCATTTCTGATGAAACAATGTCTTCCAGTGGGTTGGCATAGTGTTTAGTGTATGAAAAACATCAACGAAACTCTTATGCATTTCTTTACATTAAGAAGGAAATTATTTCATAATTTTCAGAACTAAGAAACTAACCATTAATTCTATTAATCAAAGTAATTGCCTCATGATCATTATGAATTTGTTTATACCAGTATCATTGAAGATTTTATTTTGTTAGATTTATTTTTTAACTGAATTTTTTTTATATATATAACCCAGTCAATAAAGCGGTGACCGAATTTCGTATTCACATCCTATGTCTCGCTGTCTAGTCTCCATAAAAGGATTTATTTAGTTCAAATCCTTTGATGAATGGTCTCTCCCATCTTCAACTCCTGGTCATATACTAATATCTGCTTTTAATATCCTTTAAACGGTTCTTAATGCCTCAAAAAATATTTAAAATTAAATCACTGTTTAATAACTGACATGTAGGATTAGGTATTTATTTATCCTTTACTTATTCGTTTCTTTTCTGCTATGGGGTGCTTTGTCTGGTGAAGACCTCAAGTATGTACCATCCTGCTTCTCCAACATGGTTGAAGCCTGGCTTTATAATAATCTTTATGTGTTTCGGATATGT
The DNA here is from genome assembly GCF_036898095.1 of Palaemon carinicauda. Classification (NCBI taxonomy): domain Eukaryota; kingdom Metazoa; phylum Arthropoda; class Malacostraca; order Decapoda; family Palaemonidae; genus Palaemon; species Palaemon carinicauda. The sequence goes on from NC_090745.1 coordinate 92,561,236, forward strand.
TATCGAAAACTCCGTTATTAATTGCTACGAGTGTTCGTTTCATTTGCTACCGCTGACGGTCTTTGTCCTTTTTAGTATTTCTGAACATCTGTTCTTACGAAATAGGACAAAATGAGTAATCAGAAACAAAGTTTAATTATATGCTGCAGGTAATGGAGCACCAAACCTCAGTATTTGGGCAGATATTTTTTTATATGGAGTATAATAAAAAAAAATCTTCTTATTCGTCAACTGTCAGGGTCCATGAAAAATATAGAATTATTTGGTGAGCAGTAATGAGCGTCATTTTACATGCAAAGCAATGATTTCAGTTGAATTTTGCTTCTTGCTGCGTTGCGTGAGATTATTTATTGCTTCAATGCTAATGGTGGTAAAGCATATTAGTTTTAATTCATCATTACTGGCAAAAGTGTAAAATTATCTCTTCCTCAAAGTTTTGTGTATGTTGGAAAGGGAGCGTCTTTTATCGATGATGTTTTGTTAAATCGTAATCATAATGTAGAGTAAAAGTCGTTTAATGTATCTTCTAAAAATGGAAGGTATGGAACATTAATTGCTTAATATTTTTTTGGAGATATGAAGGCAAATAATTACATTTAAGTTATTTCAACATTTCATTTTTAGTAAAGACCATTTCAAACAGGAAAGGATAAATAAACTATGTCAGTGTTAATTCTTTATCATCACAAACGTGCAATTTCATTTCAACGTGTAGCGTACCTTTTTAGTTGTTATTATTACTGACGAATTTGACAACTCGAACAAAAATAATTAAAGTACAATATGCAAAATGTTTGAGCATAACCGATTTATTTTGATAAGAAAAACAAATATTTATATTTTGGAAACAAGCTGATTCAATGAAGCGCCATTTAGCCTTGCAAGTTCTTTATATTAATTGATTTAATTGCACATGTGCTTTCTTAGTGACATATATATTTTAATTCCGACACGGTAAAATTCAATATATATATATATATATATATATATATATATATATATATATATATATATATATATATATATATATATATATATATGTTTATATAAACACTAGTATCTCAAAGAGTGGCTGGTGCCCTGGCCAACCTACTATATATATATATATATATATATATATATATATATATATATATATATATGTATATATATATGTATGTATATATATATACATATGTATATATATATATATATATATATATATATATATATCCTATTCTTTACAGATTCTCCTCTGATCTCACACGCCTGACAGCACTGATATTTCCTAACAATTCTTCTTCACCCGAGGGGTTAACTACTGCACTGTAATTGTTCTGTGGCTACTCTCATCTTCGTAAGGGTAGAAGAGACTCTTTAGCTATGGTAAGCATCTCTTCTAGCAGAAGGACACTCCAAAATCAAACCATTGTTCTCTAGTCTTTGGTAGTGCCATAGCCACTGTACCGTAGTCTTTCACTGTCTTGGGGTAGAGTTCTCTTGCTTGAGGGTACAATCGGACACACTGTTCTATCTAATTTCTCTTCCACTTTTTTTTTTTTGTCAATGTTTTATAGTTTATATGGGAGATATTTATTTTAATGTTGTCACTGTTCTTAAAATATTTTAGTTTTCCCTGTTTCCTTTCCTCACTGGGTTATTTTCCTGTTGGGGCCCCTGGGCTTATAGCATCCTGCTTTCCCAACTATGGTTATAGTTCAGCAAGTAATAATAATAATAATATATATATATATATATATATATATATATATATATATATATATATATATATATATATATATATATATATATATATATACAGTATATATATATATATTTATATATATATATATATATATATATATATATATATATATATACACACATATTCCAGTCACGTGCTCAGCTCTCCCTGCCCTCTGTGTAAGGGGGTGATGCGAGAACCTTACCCCAATGTTAACATTCAAGACCATTACCATTATGCAATATATAAAAACAGTTGTCTTTATTTAACTTGAGACAGATATAAGCTAAAATTAGTAAAAACAAAATATAGTATTAAACTCAAAAGGAAGAAAAAAAACCCTTATTGAAATAGGAAAGAAATATTATTGCTACAGTGAGAAATCAGTAAGTTTAGCAACGATGCTATTACCAAGGGCAAGACACTGCATAGAATATTTAAAGAATATTAAGACATCAAGAAAGAAATTCTGAAGTTGTAGCTTACTCACTTAACGTGAATACCTTCTTGTCTTAAAGCAGGGCATTTAATTCATCCAATCGTCAGTAGATTACTTTTAAATGCAGGCAGTTAATTCTAATAGCCAGGCCTTCTCCATCATGAGGCTCAAAACTACACAGTATTCTAGAAGTTTTATTCCAGCTGTTACCAAGTTGTGGAATGATCTTCCTAATCGGGTAGTTGAATCGGTAGAACTTCAAAAGTTCAAAGTTGGACCAAATGTTTTTATGTTGACCAGGCTGACATGAGTCTTTTTATAGTTTATAAATGACATATCTGTTTTTGACGTTGATAATAGTTTATATAGGACATATCTGTTTTGACGTTGTTACTGTTTTTAGAATGATTTATTGTTAATTTCTTCTCATCATTTACTTATTTCCTTTCCTCACCGGGCTATTTTTCCCTATTGGAGCCCTTGGGCTTATAACATTTTGCTTTTCCAACTAGGGTTGCAGCTTGGCTAGTAATAATAATAACAATAAAATGTTTTAGTGTCAGGCTATAAATTGCTAAAGATTTTATCATTCCTGTAACATGACGGGGAGAGTAATCATTGTTAATTATATTATTTTCAAGTTGTTGGTTACTTGTATTTCATGTCTCTACAATTGATATTACTAAAGTGATGCGTACTGTACTTAAAACAATGAGATACTTTTTACGTTTCAGTACTTTGATTTTGTTTTGAATTTTTGATAGCTATAAATTTATAGAATTTTTTAGCTCTTATTACGTAAGGTTCCTTACCTCTTTTCAACAGAAATTAGTTAAAAGTTCATTGTTATCCATATTCAAAGGAAAAATTCTGGCAGTAAAATCATTATGGTAAATAAAAAAAATTCATTACTCGTCTGTGAGGTACCGTAATCCTGTTGAACAATTATTGTTGTGTAGGAAGCACAGAATCTAGTCAGTGGTAATTCCTAGTACTTATACAGTTTTTGGGCGTTCTCCGAGGTTTATTCCACCGTTTTTAACCTCATTTACCATATATTTTAAATCGATAATTGTTTAAACCCCTTTATTTTCTATAAATGGCAAAGCTCGAGTTGATTCAATACTTACATACGTACATACATACATAAATGAATACATACATAC
>NC_090745.1:92569563-92594563 GCF_036898095.1 Palaemon carinicauda
GTTTTCAATCTGTCATGTGAGTTTGCTTGAAAATAATGAAAAGAAACTGTATACATAAATGCTTTGTATTAAAGACTACTGGTGAAATCTAACCGTGGTCCCTTTCATCAATAGGCGTAGGAGGAGATGATGATCATTAAAGGTAAGCTGTTGAGGGTGATTAAAAGTTTGTGATGGACGTTTGTTTTAGAATTGGAGGAAACGGGAGTGACTTGTTTCGTGTGAAAGTGTGTTGTGAGACAGTGCATTGGTCTCCTTTTTATTGGATGGTATGTCAGAGATATTAGAAAAAGGAAAGTAACTGAAATGCTTGTTGTGGGAAAAGAAAATAATTTGTAATTGGAAATTAGAATAGCTGATAATTGCTAATACCCCTTTGTTAATCGGAGACTGTATATAAAAACTGCAGAAACAGCATGAGTTTGGCAGTGTTTGGGGGAACATAATATAGTGTAAATATGAGTAAGGGTAAGGCTATGAAAGTAAATGAAAACCAGGTATATGGAACAATGAATGCTAATATGGATGGTGGAAAAGTGGTGGTGGTTGATTTGTTAAGCTTAGTATTGGGGATAATTATTGTACTTGATGGTAAGATGATAGAAGAAACGAGTTAGGGAATTGGTTAAGCAAAAAATGTAGCAGGTTAATTACAAATGATTGTTAAGAGAATTAAATTCATTTTCTGGTAGCAAAGGTAGGAATTTATGAAGTGTCTTATAAGCCAAGTTTCTTTATGGAGTTGAATTGCGGCTGTTGATTGTGATGAAATGAAGTTTGATGTGGAAAAGAAGTGTTTGTGTAGTGTATATGATGTGTGAGGAATTGTTAGGATATGTAGAAATGGAGGAAGAAGCAGTTAAAATGTTAATGTAGATAAATGAATGAGAATATTTTCAAATAGTTTGGGGTCAATTGGTAAGATTGTGATGAGATGAAGAAGTTTGATGTGGAAAAGAAGTTTTTGTGTAGTGTATGTAGTGTGTGGGGAGTTGATAGAATATGTGGTAATGCATGGAAAATCTGTTGAAATGGTGGTGTAAATAAATGAATAAGAATATTTTGAGATAGTCTAGTCATTTGGAAAAAGTGGATGACCATAGGTTAGTGAAAAGTGTGCACAGCTCAGAAATGCTTTGAGGTAGGATGAGAAAAAGCTTTAGAATGGTTTGAGATGATGTTTTGAATGACTTGTGGAATGGAAATGCATTGGTATCCAGGAAATATAAGGCCACATGAAGAATAGAGGTAAATGATGCACACTGTTAATGAATAATCATTTGTGCAATTGCATGAAACAAATAATGTTATAATGATTTTATTGCACAGTTTTTTATATATGATTCAACAGTTACAAAACTGATTTGATAGTGACTGTTGTGACGATTTGTATTTGGAATGACCTCTTCGGGGAAAAGTGTCAATATTGGGGAAATATGTAATTGAATATCCCGTTGCTGTAATCTAACATTGTTGTAGCATTTAGAGGACCTAAATCAAAACAGGAAAACGTATGTTATCCCTGAAGCAAAATAACATTATACTTTTGAAGGTGACTATGCCTTTCCTAATAAAAGAACTTTTAGCAGTCAACCAAAGTGGTGGGTATACAGAAACTATTAATATCTCAAAAGATGATGATTAGCAATACTTAGGGAAGGAATCTTGATCCTTTCAAAAGTAGGATGAATTTATCACTAAAAGGATCTAGCTTCAATGTGATCATTGCGTTAATGTTAAAGTTTCGACTTTTGAAATCCACAAACATCAGAATAAACCTTATTCAACCGTCTCCCTCTCCTCCACTAGGACCATAAGGAAAACTAAAATATGCTCACATCTTTTATGTCAAATAAATATAAGTATACTCCTTGTCACCATAAATATGATATATTGGAACATATTTAGAGGAAAGGACCTCATCATGCTATATATATATATATATATATATATATATATATATATATATATATATATATATATATATATATATATATATATATATTATATATATATATATATATATATATATATATATATATATATATATATATATGGCTCTAAATAGTCATTGGGTGCTGGCGGTGCTGCGGTATCTTCAAACAATATAAGTCATCTCTCATTACCCAATGAAACATCAGTATTTACATCTGAACTATCAACAATTATATTACTAATTTACATAATAAAAGCAATTAAAGATGGGTGAACAGTAAGTTTTCAACCTTTGAAATAACACATACTTCCCTTAAATAATCTGCGATGTAGACTATATCAATTTGCTGTGTTGTTGGTGCTTCGTGAATAATTAAAGAAAAAAGAAATCTGCTTCTGGTATCCTCTGTCATTGATGTTAAATTCTTATTGTGAAAAAGAATACACCACGTGTAAATTATGATGGACGTAAATACGTATTAGATTTCTATATTACTTTTTAATGCAATTATTAATGATTTCTATATTATCGTTGTTTGAATATTTAGAAACGATGGGAGTTTTTCTTAAAGTATTGCTGGCGTTCTCATTATCATCCAACTAACAATTTTGATTTTATTGCGATGTCCACATGTCTTCGCATTGAATGTTCTACAGAAAATTTTATTCGTTTCTTTGTAATGGGATATCTAATTAAAGAAATATGTGCATTAATTGCGGAGGAACAAAATCACAAGGCAAGTACAAACAACTTGAAGTATCCAATATCTACATTACAGATATTATTATAACATTGTTCTCCATTCTGGTTTTTAGCTTGAACAAAAACTTGCGGACAGTTGAATTCCTTATCCCTGATCAGGATAATCGTCTCTGATACCGTCGTCCTGGTTGATCTTTGTGTATATAAGATTTTTTTCTTAATTCTCACCATATTTTGCATGCTGATCATCCCAGACAGTAGTTTTATTCCGGCTGTGACCACATTGTGGAATGATCTTCCTAATATGGTACTTGAATCGGTGGAACATCAGAAGTTCAAACTTTTTGCAAATACTTTTCGTTCATAAGTGTCATTTCATAGTCTACACATAACTTATATTTTTAAGGTCATTAATTTTGATATGTTTTATAATTTCATTTTTTATTTGTTTATTTTTCCTCTATTGTTTATTCGGTACATCTCTATTTCCTTTCCGTAAAGGATTGCTTTCCCTGTTGGAGGCCTTTGGCCTGTAGTATTTTGGTTTTCCTATCAGGGTTGTATCGTGGCTAATAAATGATAACATTAACCGATACAATTCCTTTAGAATATCAAAAGCTCAAGTTTCCAATCCATTATAATTTTTTTTTTTTATTACCCTTCGTAATCAGTATATCTAAGAATGAGTTGTACAGTTACCATAACATTTTACCTTTGATATTTTATTATTAGAAATCATAATAAAATACACCAAAATATAATTCCATGCAAACAAATGGGTTTACGCTTAGTGGAGTTTATTTCAATAGTTTTGACGTATATCGTTAGATTATAATCAAGCAATTGTATGTATGCGTGCGCGTGTGACTGTGTATGTGTTTACGTGTGAAAATCATATGTTATTCTGTGTGGATGAGAGAGAATCAACATATCCCATATACAGTATATGATTTTGCACAGCAGATGCTTGATGCTTGCATAGATATTTGCTTCTAATTGTACATAAATTAGAGAAATAATTCTACAGTCCTCTTAAATATGTTGATAGATTATTTTCAGATAACCGTTTTTATATTAAGCCGTTTCAATTTAATTTGATAAGGAAATCTGTCAAAATCCTATATTATTGAACGATTTTCATGTTAGTTCTAGCCTTGCTCTATCAGTGTAATTTGTTGTAGTATTAACTAGAAAGGGTCCAGTTAACGTTTCTAGTATTTATCAACATGAACATGACAGACAGAGGTGCCATCTATTTCTGTAACCTTTTTCTACACTTGACTATGACATGGTCTGCTAGTCGTGTTAATATTAGTTGTATTTGCTTAACTTTTAGAGAATTTTTCGTTTATTAATAAAGAAATATGGAGAATTATACAGCAGTATAATGCATATCACATTAAGAAATAAGTAAGGTCATTCGAAAAATAGGAAAATCAATAGGAAATTATTATTTGTAGGAGATATATGAAAACAGGCAATTCATCGGTTTCATATGACTCATGGGGCTATCGAGGCATTTAAAGGAGACCTCAGATTGAAACTTAGAAGGGAGCCCCAAGTTTTATACTGCCAAAAGTTAGTCCTGTGAAATACCCAGGCAACAACTGTCATTTATGACAATAGATTCCTAGTGCTTTGTATTTCAGGAGGATGGTCTCATCGTTTTATGTCGGTATCTTTCAAACCAATCGATTGAGTGGTATGGTACTTTAAAACAAAGTTTCTCACACCTACTAATTTTTGATGAGATAACTCTATGTTGAAACAGAGATGTTAAAGGCTCTTTGCTCTTGACTTTTAGGAGATAGCCAGACCTAGCCAGTCGAGATTTATGAATTAATTCGGATAAGCACTCCTGGGGTGCTTATCCCGCTTATTACCAACTCTTCCTCATTCTTTAAACCTCACTTCCTTTTCCTTTTCATTGATCTCTCTCTCTCTCTCTCTCTCTCTCTCTCTCTCTCTCTCTCTCTCTCTCTCTCTCTCTCTCTCTCTCTCTCTCTCCCCCACTATTTTCATATTTAATGAATATTGTCTGGTACATATTAGTATTGCCCTTATTCAACTTAGTAATGTAGGATTAAATGAGCGAATGACGTACATGGTTATTCAGAATTTAGCGACTTCCGAAATTTTTGTAATTGATGAATGAAATTTCTGGTTAAACGACAGACGTCGGTCAGATTAGTAATGGCTTACCTGTTCAGATGTCACGGAAATGTAGAAATGCATTTGCTATGTCTTCCTAATGTTTATAACTGGGAGAAAACTGCCCAAAATTTAAGAATAAATTTGAATAGGCTGTATATATATATATATATATATATATATATATATATATATATATATATATATATATATATATATATATATATAGTTGTGTATATGTATGCGTGTGTGATATTGTATTTATGTGTGTATATATATACACATATATATACATATAAATATACATTTTATTTATATATATATATATATATATATATTCATATACTGTATATACGTATAATGGGAACATAGTTTCACCATGATTTATTGGTATAATTATAATTATACACTATCTAATGTCCAATTGTAACGTTAAAACTTTTTATCATTATTTACAGATCATTATTTACAGTGCAAAAGTATTTTGCCTTATTCTTTTACATTTTTTACATTCCCTTTTAGGCATATATTATATATTTTACAACGAAGGATTCATAGAGAGAGAGAGAGAGAGAGAGAGAGAGAGAGAGAGAGAGAGAGAGAGAGAGAGAGAGAGAGAGAGAGAGAGAGAGAGAGATAAAATTGAATTATCAGATTATACATTTATGATATCGTGTACATTGTCTGAAAGGGTTATAGACTGTTGCTAATTTGACCCATTATTTTCTAAATATATATGTTTAGAATAGACATGAAATAGATTGTCAACACAAAATTATGCAATTGAAATGAAGATAATCACATTCCTGAAGGAAATAACTTATGCTACGTGGTGCAATGACGTAATTTAAGTGTAGGGTGAAGAATGGGGTCGTCAAAGAGGGAAGTTGGGAATTGTAGTAAGGAATTCACTATTAAATTCTCAGGACAAGTTCAGTAGTATGCTATCCAAGTGAGTATGTCCGAAAGCGTGAATCAGTTTGCTGGCTATCCCTTTAGATTTAAGATGAAAAGGCCTTAAAATCAGTGTTTGTATATATATATATATATATATATATATATATATATATATATATATATATATATATATATATATATATATATAAAAATAAACAGGGTATATTTTGAGATATTATTTCAAAACATCAAACCATTCAATCGATTGGTTTGAAAGATATTGGCAAAAAACGATCACTCAAACTTCCTGAAATACCTAGTAGTTTTCAATCTCTCTGCAGCATACTTATGTCTTCTTAGTAATAAATGTTAACTGGTAATCTATCTATCTGCATTGATTTTGTATTTCGTCTTTTTAGGATGGTTTGGAAACTTTGGAAGAGCGTCTAAGGGATTGTGCCTCGCAACCCCCCCCCCCAAAAAAAAAAAAAAAAAAAAAAATTACCTAATTAGAACATGATTTCATTCTAACGGGTTTGATTTTCCACGTCTCGTTATTTTTAAGTAGTTTAAATTTCTTGCTTCATAAGTATACTAAATATTTTCTTTTTTGGAGAATAACGATGAAATCATATACATTAACTACACAATGAATCAGGATTTTTAAAGATTAGATTAAAGTCGTATTCTCATGCAAGTTAAAAATATTTTTTAAAGAAACATTTTCCTTAAGTCTAAAACATACTACTAAAGTTTATGTCCTTTAAATCACGGGAAAAATAATGAACCTAAAACACATGAAATGAAATACCTTATATCACTATTACAAATTAATTAGAAATTTCATGACTAAAACCAGTATATATTGAAGAACTGGATGCTTTTAATAGGTCTTATAACTAATGATGTACTCCAAGCAATTTTACTCTAATTACTCTAGATCTCGATTGACTAAGATTGCTAAAAGTGGCCCAATTTAGAGAGTGTTTTTTAAACATTTGAGGATTTACATATCACCCAAAATAAATATCTATTGCGAGAAAAATCGGATATTTTTATATTTAAATGTTAATAATCAAGTAAAACTTAGAATTCTCAATCCTACCTCATCTATATATGGCCATCCTCTCAGAAAAGTTTTGTTCTCTCATTGAATATCTCTCCGAATTTCTAAAGTTTAGACAACTCTATATAGGATTTTCCGAAATCGATACCTTCTTATGGCTATATAATTTTTTTTTTTTCCAGAAGGGTTAATTTCCGCTTTTAATGATACTACATTTACCTATTTTCGTGCATCGAATTGTTTATGAATGTTTTATTCTCTATGCATTTTATAATTCTCACTCGAAACATTTGTAAATAGGTCATCCTTTCCTTTTCAACTCTACAAAATTTGGTGTTCAATTTTAAACTTATTCACAATGTTTTTTTTTCAAAACCTACTTCTTTTCAATACTTGCAAATTTAATTTCTTCCCTCTCTTTTCATTTTTAGGAATTTCAATCCTGCTTTGTAGGATTTTTTATTTATTCACGGATTAAACCAATGAAATCCATCAGGTTTATAGAAATATTGGAATTACAATTATTACGAAAAGTTTTACAATTATAACATGTGTGGTTAAGCTATACATTTTTAGAGAGCTCATGTACTTTTCTTCCATAACTTATTACCGCTATGCTAGGTATTTCACTTTCCTTATATGAAGTATTATCCAGATAAACGAGGAGGGTTTTTTATATATTGTCACCCTCATAAACTGACTGCCCAAGTCATTTTCTCCACTTGTTGGGCAATAAAAAAAACCTTCTCATTTCCTAATTCTTTATATCATTGTGTTGAGCTTCAATTAACAAATTCTAATTCAAAAATTCTTCTATTAAGAATTTGTGAATTGAAGCTCAAGACAATGATATAAAGAATTAGGAAATGAGAAGGTTTTTTTTTTTTGATTTCCCAACAAGTGGAGAAAATGACTTAGGCAGTTGGTTTATGAGGGTGACGATATGGCATTCTTCGTGAGTTAAAACAAGTTATTCACTTTAATAAATGACCTAAGTTGGGCTGTGTTTGAGCTCCATTTTCCTGTAATTGTCATCTGATATTCTTAGCAATTGATTTTGTCATGGCCTTCGAGAGATTGGACGGATGCTACATCCATTCTTTTGAGTTCGTTGTATGTGTTAAACTTTCACAGCCAAGATTGTTCTGCGAAGGTTTAATATGAATAATCATTAGTAGGAGGATGAATTTAGGCACCGTACCTCATTCACGAAATTATGTATATTTTCAGATTATAAGGATTCGGCAGTAATCTACTTTATTATGAAAACAACAATTTTTGTTAAATGCCATTTATTACCTCTTATGTAATTATCGTGTCTTACATACTTTTTGTACTTGCTTGAAAGTATAAGAGCTAATTTTTATCATTTGAAATTCAAACATTGATTTTATTTTTTCTTTAATTTTCTGGAAACAGTAGTAACTCTTAAATACTATTCATATTTCTAAATTCATTCGGTTCAGTTCGTGTTTCCGGAGACATTTACCAACAAATTTTCCTTAAAACTCAGGTATTTAGTTTTATCAAATAATTAGTTTTGAGCATATTTTTGTTATACAATTTCTTGTGAAAGATAATCCTCATGTAGTAGCGTTAGAAGGGTTATATTTTTCTTTTGAACATATCTTTATTATACCATTCTTCTACCCTAGACACTGTCTGCATTTCTTAAGGTGAAGAAAAAGAGTGAGGGCTAGCTATGTCAAACTAGTTTCTTGCCGCATCTGTTGGGATCAAGAGAGGCTTTGGGTATGGAACTTAACCATAGAGACTTGCTGCATCTGTTGTGGTCAAGAAAAATTTTTGACAATCACCTTACTGCATGTATTAGGTCAAAAAATGTTTGGGCTAGCAGCTTTCACCATAGAGACTTGCTGCATCTGTTGGGGTTAAGAAATTGTTTAGGTTACCATCTTCAACTGTAGAGACTTACTGCATATATTGTCAAGAAAATGTTCGGGCTTGCAACTTCAACCATAGAGACCTGCATCTGTTGGAGTCAAGAGAATGTTTTGACTAGCAACTTCAACCATACAAACTTGAAGCATCTGTTGGGGCCAAGAAATATTTTGAGCTAGTAGCTTCAACCATAGAAACTTGCTGCATATGGTGGGGTCAAGAAAATGTTTGGACTAGTAACGGAACTTCAACCATAGGAACTTGCTGCATTTGTTGTGGTCAAGAAAATGTATGGACTAGCACTTCAACCATCGAGACTTGCTGCATCTGGTGGGGTAAAAAAAATGTTTGGACCAGCATCTTTAACGAAGGAGACCTTTTGCATTTGTTGGGTCAAGAAATTGTTTGAGCTAGCAACTTCAACCATAGAGACTTGCTGCATCTGGCGGGGGTCAAAAAAAAAAAATATATGGATTAGTAACGTAAACCTTAGGGACTTTCTGTATCTGTTGTGGGGTCAAAAAAATGTTTGGAGTAGCAACTTCAATCATAGAGATTTACTGCATGTTTTGGAGTCAAGAAAATGTTTAGACTATCAACGTAAACCATAGAGATTACTGCATCTGTTGGGGTCAAGAAAATGTTTGGGCTGTCAACTTCAACCTGTGAGACTTTATGCTTCTGTTTGGGTCAAGAAAATGTTTGGGGTAGCAACTTCAACCATAGAGACTTGCTGCATCTGGTGGGGGTAAAAAAAAAATGTCTCGATTAGTAACATAAACCTTAGGGACTTGCTTCATCTGTTGGGGTCAAGAAAATGTTTGGAGTAGCAACTTCAGTCATAGAGACTTTATTCTTCTGTTTGGGTCAAGAAAATGTTTGGGGGTAGAAACTTCAACCGTAGAGACTTGCTGCATCTGTTGGGGGTAAAAAAAATAAAATGGACTAGTAACGTAAACCTTAGGGACTTGCTTCATCTGTTGGGGTCAAGAAAATGTTGGACTAGCAACTTAAACCATAGGGACTTGCTGCATCTATTGGGATCAAGAAAATGTTTGAGCTATCAACTTCAACCATATAGACTTTATGCTTCTGTTTGAGTCAAGAAAATGTTTGGGATAGCAACTTCAACCATAGAGACTTGTTGCATATGTTGCGGTTGATGAAATGTTTGCGCCAGCAACTTCAACTATAGAGACTTGCTGCATTTGTTGGGATAAAAAATATGTTTGGGATAGCAACTTCAACCATAGAGACTTGTTGCATATGTTGCGGTTGATGAAATGTTTGCGCCAGCAACTTCAACTATAGAGACTTGCTGCATTTGTTGGGATAAAAAATATGTTTGGGGTAGCAACTTCAACCATAGAGACTTGTTGCATATGTTGCGGTTGATGAAATGTTTGCGCCAGCAACTTCAACTATAGAGACTTGCTGCATTTGTTGGGATAAAAAATATGTTTGGGATAGCAACTTCAACCATAGAGACTTGTTGCATATGTTGCGGTTGATGAAATGTTTGCGCCAGCAACTTCAACTATAGAGACTTGCTGCATTTGTTGGGATAAAAAATATGTTTGGGGTAGCAACTTCAACCATAGAGACTTGTTGCATATGTTGCGGTTGATGAAATGTTTGCGCCAGCAACTTCAACTATAGAGACTTGCTGCATTTGTTGGGATAAAAAATATTGTTTGGGATAGCAACTTCAACCATAGAGACTTGTTGCATATGTTGCGGTTGATGAAATGTTTGCGCCAGCAACTTCAACTATAGAGACTTGCTGCATTTGTTGGGATAAAAAATATGTTTGGGGTAGCAACTTCAACCATAGAGATTTGCTGCGTCTGTTGCTGTCGAGAAAATGCTAGGGCTAGCAACTTCAACTATAGAGACTTGCTGCATCGGTTTGGATCAAGAAATTGTTTTGGCTAACAACTTCAACCATACAGACTTGCTGCATCTGTTGGGGTCAAGAAACTGTTTTTGCCAGCAACTTCAACCAATGAGACTTGCATCATCTGTTAAGATAAAAAAAATTAAAGTTAGTAAGATAGCAGTTTTTACCCTAAAGATTAACTGCGTTGGTTGGGGGCAAGAAAAGGTGTGGACTAGCAACCTCAACTGTAAAGACTTCCATACTAAGTTGCAGTAAAGGAAAAGTGTGTGTCATTAGACCTCAATCCCGGAGAAATGTTAGGGTAAAGAAAAGAAAGGTAGCACTAGCAATCTAATTCGTATATACTTATTACATCGGTTTGGGTAATGAAAAGAAGTTGGCACTGATACCATCAACCCTATTGAATTGCTAAATCTTTAGGGGTAAGCCGAAAGTGTGTTGAAAGAACCTCGACATTAATCCAAAAAGACTTGCTACATCTGCTCAGGTCAAGAAAAGCAGAAAACCAGGAACTTCTATCATAACATTCTGTGTCTATTGAGATCAAGACTTTTGGGCCAGCAACCTCGAACTTAGTCTTACTGTATTTGTTGGGTTATGGAAAAAGATTTTGGTCCAGAGACGTGCTGTATTTATTGAGGTAAATAATAAGTTTGACCAAGCAATATGAACCCTAAAATCTTACAGCATTTGTTGGGATCAAGGAAAGGATTGTGTGGTAGTAACCTCAACCCTGCAGATTGCTGCATCGTTTTATATCAAGAAAATAGGTGACGCTAGTAACCTCAACCTTACATTAGTCGAGGTTAAGGGACTGCATCTAACAAGGTAAAAAAATAGTAAATTGCCAGGCAACCTCAATCACAAAGACTTACCACATCTATTGTTGGTTAAGAAAAGCCTGGCGATAGCAACCTTAACCTGAGATACTTGATGCATCTGTCAGAGTAAAGAAAATATGGACTAACACCAACCCTAGAAGCATGTTTCATATGTTAGGGTAAAAAAAATGTAGGCAAGCAACCTCAATACTAAAGATATACTGCATTTGTTTGGGTAAAGTAAAAGGGTGACTAGTAACTTCAGTCCCACAGACTTGCAGTGTCTGATGGTTTAAAGAGATTGACACTAGCAAGCCTCATACCAACCGAGTTTCTGCAATTGTTGTTGATATTATTATTGCTATTATTATTATTACTAGTCAAGATACAACCTTAAATGGAAAAGTAGACTGCTACAAGCCCAAGGGCTCCAACAGAGAAAGCAGCGTAGTGTGAAAAAGCAATAGAGAAACAATGAATAGACTTCATAAGAGAAGTAATGAAAAGTATAAGATATTTTAAGAACAGTACCAAGGCTGAAATAAATAATTTATATATAAATATTTAAACGAGACTTGTGCCAAGTTGTTTAACGGGAAAGCATTTGCGATAAGTTTGAACTAAATAAGTTCCACTGATATAACAGCTAGATTAGGAATATCATTCTATAATCTAGTCACAGCTAGAAAAAAAAATTCTAGAATACTGTGAAATATTTAGCTTTGTGAAGGAAAGGTAAGACTGCTAGAATTAAGTACATACATAGTACTACGTACAGGATGGTACAGTTGAGTAAGGAAAGACGGTGTGCTACCAACATCAGCCCTAGAGACTTACTGCATCTCTTGTTTAAGAAATGTAAAATGCTGGCAACTTAACCACTAGAGCCATGCAGTGTCTTATGATTACAGAAAGAGGGTTGTGCTATCAACCTCCACGCTGGAAAGTTACTGCATCGGTTGTGGTAAAAAGTGTGATGCTTCATCCCTATTCTTAGAGACTTGGTGCATTTGGTGGCGTCACAAAAACTATGCCCAAGCAACCTCAACCCTAGAGACTTTTTGCATATGTTGTGGTAAAAAATTGTGACATCTTCAGCATTAATCCTAGCGACTTTTCGGATATGGTAATGTCAGGGAAAAGTATGACCAAACAGCCTCAACCCTAGAGACTCTTAATCTGTTGTGGCAAATCAATGTGGTGCATGCAACCCTAACTTTAGAAGATTTGTTGGCTTTGGTGTGGTTAAGAACAAGTATGGCTAAGCAACCTTATCTCTAGAGACTTTCGGCATATGTTGTGACAAATCAAGTAGGGTGCTTGCGACCTTAACGTTAGGAGACGGGCTGAATTTGGTGTAGTTCATAAAAAATTATGACCAAGCAATCCGAACCCTAGAGACTTCCTGGATTTGTTTGGTTTAAGTAAAGGATGATACTAGCAATCTTAACTTTCGAGAGTTGCTCCATTTGTAGGGTTAAAAAAATTGTGGCCTCAAAAACTCAGCCTGAGTGACTTTCTGCGTCAGGTAGTGTCAACAAAATATGTAGCCAAACAACCACAACTTTTAAAGAGATTTGGCGTTTTTTTTTGGGGGGGGGGTGGGGGGTTGGCATTAAAAAGAAGAGATTTAATGGTTTACATCCTCATCAAAAGAGACTTACTGACAAACTTCTGCCCCAACAGCTAGCAAGGTGAAACGGCGTCAGTTAAAACATACACGCACACATATATATACTGTATTATTGTACGAGACCCGTAATATATATATATATATATATATATATATGATATATATATACATATGTGTGTATATATATATATACATACGTATATATATATACATATATATATATATATATATATATATATATATATATATATATATATATATATTTATAGTATGTTTGTGTTCGTGATTTTATACAGGCTTATTGATGTCAATGATATTTATTAACTTCCACCTTAACACTATTGAACAGATTCATGTTAAAGTTCCAAATGGTTTTTGGTTATATGAACTGGATACATTCTTTGAGCAAGTAAACAGGATATATATATATATATATATATATATATATATATTTACATGTATATATTATATTATAGAATTGTATATATATATTATATATATTATTATATATTATATTATAGAATTATATATATATAGAATTTTATATATATATATAAATATATATATATATATATATATAATATATATATATATATATATATATATATATATATATTACGTGAAAATAACCTCTAACAGTATTTGCCTTGTTTGCATGAAAAATATAGGATCATTCGCAGACATTTTAACAGTCAGTCAGTCGTGTGTTTGTAAAAGTTGATTTTCTTCTTGATAATATTACAGGGAACAATATATTTAATGATTGAAATAGGAGAAGCGATAGAATTATACAACATAAATAAAATGCAACTAGCTTGATAAATATTTACCACTGTTGTACAATTAGCATTTTTGGTTGATATATCTCTTATTCTCTTTATCTAAATATCTTTTTTTTTTTTTAGTCATGCTTCTGTTAAAATTTTATTTCCTTTCTCATTTAGGGTCGTACATGTCCATTAATGCTAAAATATTTTTAAAATGTCAAATTTTATCTGTTTTTAATAATAATATTCGAAATTTATTTGGGAGGTAATATCGAATTCATTAAAGAAGTTAATAGCCAATGAGACCTAACCCGCTCTCTCTCTCTCTCTCTCTCTCTCTCTCTCTCTCTCTCTCTCTCTCTCTCTCTCTCTCTCTCTCTCTCTTTATATATAAATATATATATATGTATGTATATATATATATATATATATATATATGTATATATATATATATAAACACTTGTATGTATGGGCAAATTCATCGACAACAATTCACCGACATACACAATTCATCGAATATACATTTCACCGAAACCCAGGTAATCCTTCAATTATTATATTGGGAAAAGAAAAAGTTAACGATTATTTTGTGATTTTTATTGAAATAAAAGTGTTATCAGGAATAGCTAAGTACAATGAAAGTGTAAAAATGTTTATTAAAAAAAACAATAAGTGAAAGTACAATAAGGTGCAATAAAAGTGTCAAATTATTCATTAAAATCAAAAAGAAAGATTATGAGCTACTGCTCTCAAATAATCAATAATACTCGTATAAGAATGATAATTATCAACAATCTTCTTTAACCGTTCAGAAGAACAGCGAAACTTCTCTTTGTGGTTGACACGAGTTACCAGCCGAATATTGGTCGATTTTTTACATCGTTAAAGTTTTGCTCTTTTTACAGAATTTCCAAAAATTTCCATATATTAGGATGGTGTCCAGCTACCCGAGTTTCAAATGCTCTATGCCACCCCTCAAGTGTATTATTTGTTTTTGGGACAGAATTTAAAACGTCTTCATAAACATTCCACATCATAAGTTCGTTCCTATCTTGGCGGTCTACGGCGATTTCTTCTATCAGGGCGGCCTATCCACGTATCTTCAAAATAATCCACAACATTTTGTAATTCTGGTGAAAACACGTCGTTATTACACAATAATTCAAATGAAGCAACAACCATATCAACGGGAACAAATGCTAATGTTGGTAAATAACGTACATTCAACGCAAAATCTGCATCCATTTCATATCTTCGTTTAAGTCCATTTGTTTGTATAACACGAAAGATGCACTGACAAAAATGAAAGAAACACCCTTTCAAACATGAACTTGGAAATTCTTTTCTACATGCTTTTATCATAGCAGGTTCAAAGTCAATCGTGTTAGATGATGGAACCGAAAATGCTGTATGCTCTTTAATCTTCTCTAATAGTATACTGTAAGTGGTTTCCGATTTATCGGGTAATAAAGCATAAATAAGTGGAATAGCAACAGCTTCCTTGAATCCATGGAATGTATACAGTTGATAAAATAGCAGTGGTACTGTTTTAAATGTCCCGTCCCCATACCAACGGTCACTGTTTGCAAGAATATTTGTGCACCGCTGAGTAGTAAATATTACTATCCGTTTCTCAGTGGGACAAAAATCAAATAATAAAAAGTTTTCACCTCTGCATGATTTTGTATATTCGTCTGTGAAAGACAAATCACTACGGCATTGTAGGCGGCAGACAATTGTTTTCAAACCTTATTCCTCTTACTGTCGGAAACATTCTTACTTATGATAATAAAGGTTTACATTTTTCTAACTTTTCCCTTTTTTTCTCTCGGGTTTCGGTGAAATGTATATTCGATGAATTGTGTATGTCGGTGAATTGTTGTCGGTAAATTGTTGTATGTTTGTATATGTTTATATATTTGCATGTGTATATGATATATATATATATATATATATATATATATATATATATATATATATGTATATATACTGTATATATGAATATATATATATATATATATATATATATATATATATATATATATATGTGTGTATATATATATACACTTATATGTATGTAAATGTTTATGTATTTGCACGTGTATATATATATATATATATATATATATATATATATATATATATGTATGTATATATATATATATATATGTATATATATATAAAGAGAGAGAGAGAGAGAGAGAGAGAGAGAGAGAGAGAGAGAGAGAGAGAGAGAGAGAGAAAGAGAGAGAGAGAGAGTATATATATATATATATATATACATATATATATATATATATATATATATATATATATATATATATATATACGTATATATATATAAGAGAGAGAGAGAGAGAGAGAGAGAGAGAGAGAGAGAGAGAGAGAGAGAGAGAGAGAGAGAGAGAGAGAGAGAGAGAGAGAGAATTTTACATCTTAATTGCTACAGCATTTTTATTAGCTTCATATCAGATGTTATTCTAAAATAGCCTCTGAGAATGATAATGATATCAGAATCAAATTAATCTCTTAAATGTTAAAAAATATTGTTATTAAGAAATATGCAAGGTCCTCAAGCAACACAAAAATATAAGTCACTTTAATTTTTTTTTTATTAATTTGTCACATCACTTAATAGTACGATACAAAGCTTTAATGGTTTTAAAGTAATAGACCTAGGGCAAGTTGTAGATGATCATTCTAAATAATTGTTTATAGATCCTATCTTTGTTGTTTCTTAGATAATATTAATGACATATTCTGCAATTCAAGCAGCTTATTAACCGCTTTTCCTCTTAATTACATTATCTTGGCTAACACGTAACTAAGTTTTATTTAGAATTTAAAAAAAAAGTATTTTTGGAAAATAGAGCATAGTCATTAAAGACGGCAAGTCCAATGAACACTGATTTCTAACAATTAACTTTTAACTTTTTTCCATAAATATTACCAATGTAATAAATTCATGCAAATGAGAAACATACTGTACTCAACCTGTCAATCATGAATTAAGAACTATTTGTCCGTCATTTCGTAATGTGACATGAGGTATTTGAGATCCGGTTTCCGATTATTTAACAACGAACGTTTCCGCCTTATTACGGACTTACGTATGCTACACGTCAAAAATGACAGCTAAATATTTAGATAAATATGCACACAAACGCACACAGACAAATTCGGGGGAAATCTCCTCCTTTCCTAACTACAACACGCTAGTTTTGGCAATCTGTAGATGTGGTTTTCCGAGTGGATGTTCGTTCAATGGGACATAGGTTTTCAAATAATTTTAGCACACAAGACATAGACAAAAGCTTGACACTTACAAGAAAAACTTTTTATTTGCCCAAAAGTAATAAGATAAGTAAACCCAATTTTTTTTTACCTACCATACAATCCTAATTTTGAATCTATAATCGCTCCTCTTAGATTGCTGGAGATTAATACAACATTTTCTTATCGGAATACTATTGGCAGAACTCGAATTTGTAACACACCTGACATTAATAAAGGTATAATTTATAAGATACCATGTAGTTGTGGCAACATTCACAATTTTTTTTTTCAAAAACACTCATTTTAGAGAGAAATGTCATAGAAGTAGCGTGTATATTTTATAGTAAGAATAAGAATTGTAATTCTTCTCTAGGCATATATGGATTGGATCCTTTTATTTTACACAGTATAAAGTGTCTGTACAAACACGAAAAGATTATTCAATAGTTTTTGGCTTGTTTTGTTTACTTGACTGCTTGTCGAAGGTTCCATTAATTGTTTTCCTGTTCTTTTGTAATTTCAACTTTTATTGGTTTTATCATCTTGTTAAGTGACCTTTTCCTGTTGGGTAGTAACCGTATATTTTTATTATTCTTTTATGATTTGAAGCCTTTCTTGTATGTACAAACGTGTGTATTTATTTTTTTCATAATAAACGCTCTGAGAAGAGGTCCAGTGGCGGAAAAAACTGTACAGCATTTCTACACATACACATTATCTTTCAATTTTCCTTGTGTGGACCACTATATATTAAGTCATCTTCGTGCTAAGGAAGATTATATATATATATATATATATATATATATATATATATATATATATACACATATATATATATAGCCAGACACATGCTCTTTATTAGGCTATATAGAGGAGATTCCTTATGCATATAAACAAGGAAATTGCTTTTGAGATTTACCAAATCTTAAAAGCAAGTTCCCCTTTTTATATTATTTGTATTTTCTCGACGAAGGCAATTGGTTTCAGTGATTTGAACACATTGCATGTTTTGTGTGAACCTATTACCTTATTGTTTATTTTTCATATCTTTTTTCACAATATTTTATCTTTTGATTAAGATTCTGGTTAATGTAGTTTATATCTTATCGTATATGATAGTAATCCTTAGCATATTTAATTTTATTTTTAGCCTAATTACTCTTTATGTAAATTAAACACACAATGTTCTCAACATCCTTGCTTTTTATTAAGGCCACCCAACAA
This sequence comes from Palaemon carinicauda, assembly GCF_036898095.1. Classification (NCBI taxonomy): domain Eukaryota; kingdom Metazoa; phylum Arthropoda; class Malacostraca; order Decapoda; family Palaemonidae; genus Palaemon; species Palaemon carinicauda. Next base: position 92,587,839 of record NC_090745.1, read on the forward strand.
CTACGCGAACAAAGACAATCTCTCTCTCTCTCTCTCTCTCTCTCTCTCTCTCTCTCTCTCTCTCTCTCTCTCTCTCTCTCTCTCTCTCGCTTTATATATATATGTATGTATATATATATATATATATATATATATATACATATATATATATATATATATATATATATATGTATATATATATATATATATATATATATATATATATATATATATATGTATGTATATATATATATATATATATATATATATATATATATATATATATATATATATATATATATATATATATATATATATATATATATATATATATATATATATATATATATATATATATATATATATACACACGCACAATATATATCGGCATCAAGGCAGTCAAAGTATAGAAAGGATGGGTGATTAATTTCCGTAGTCATATTTTAGCAAAATGATTGATGAAATGTCGGTATTAAACAGGGCCTACTCACAATGTACCTGTGAAATATAACTTAATTCAATAAATGACCATTTTTATTGTTAAAATTTAATATTGAATTTATCTAAATACTACTCAATTGTAGCTTATCTCATTAACTGACACATATAAACTGAATGATTCTAGATGAACGAATTTGAAAACAGAAATGAAATACGGGGAGTTTCCTTCCCCCATAAATCATCCGTTTATGTACATTTCTCTTCTATGTGAACTAAGGAGTCGTTCTGTTATGATTTCTCACGCTCTGTTGTGAGAGTAAGAGCGTTGATAGTCCTCAGGATGGTAGGAAACATCCCTCATTAACTATCGGCCCGAAAAGAAATTCTCATATAAACGACGATCGGCGACGCCGGAGTAAGAAGACCCTCCTTTTCGCTCGAGTGAAAGTCGAATGGCATTGTAGGCGTCCATTTCCGGGACCTCCATTGAGATGTTTCTCATAGATCGGTGCTAATGACCGCCTCGTTCACCCATGAATGAAATACGGTCTTCTACGCACGTGCGAGCAAAGGAGGCATCTTCTCACGAACGAACGACCCCCCTTTTTCAGCTTCAGAAACTTCGGCAACTGTAATACCGTCGGTCGGGTCATTTTCGGCCTCCAGTTACGTCGTCGGGATGTTTATTTTGCTCACGTGCATTTTCATGTCGGTTCAACCAATGAAAACGGGTGCATATGATAGCCGTCGCCCAATTGGGTACGAGGAAAATCAATTTGCAAGTCCGTTTGACATCGTTATCGAAGCGACTGCAGCCACTCACTGTTGCTTAATTGTGACGTCACGCATGTAAACAAAAGCCACCATTGGTCCGCGGGAACCTTTAGAACTCATCTACGAAGGTCGTGGCTCCCGATTGGTTCGGCTTGCACAGCTTCCCAGGGGAAGGGGCGGAGCTTGCCTAATTTATGATGACACAAGAAGAGACCGTAACCATAGCAACGGACCGAAGATGCCAGGCTTTGTTTTGGGTGGTCATAGAAAGCGGGAATCTCGAGAGGCGTTGTTTTTGGTAGGGCAAACTTCTTTAGAAGTACTTGGCAGTTTTAAGACTGTTTCCTTTATAGGTTTTTAATATGCAACAAAGATATAAAGTTGAACTTAAAAGCAGAATGTTGTTAATGGTTTATTTCACAAAGTTTAATTTTATTTTTAATGAAAACCCTAAAACTGCCTTTATACTGTTAGACTACTTCTACGCACTGAAGAAATAACATTTCCACCATAATAATTCTTTTGAACATCTTATGAACTAATATCTATTTGATTTTAGTATTTTTTCTCCTATAAAATACAACTAACTAAATTACTATTTGAATCCATACTTTTTGTATAGTATCACTTATTTCTGAATGTGTAGATCTTCAATTAATACACATGCTTTAAAAGACTGAATTATTTATATAACTTATTTTATTATTATTTCAGATGGTGTGAATATGACCTTCAAAGGTAAGTAAGTTTTATGGAAAAGTTTTAGTTTCTTCCAGTGATTTAATTATAGACCAATTACTGTGGGGTCCTGACCTAGCTTAATAGGGTGTGTTATTCTATAAGTATATTGTTTGCGGATTTTTATGCATTTTATTATTAATTTTAGCCTTTTATGGAAGCTCGTCGATTTCATTCACTGTTGTTTCGCATCTCCTGATGCCAGTGTCACTGTTTACATACTCTCCTATCCAGTTGTATTTCATCCCTTTTTGTACAGTGTTCCCCATTCTACCTGCTTTAATGTATTCAAGTAGAGTTCCGTGTTCTTTTTCTACTTTAGATTTAATTGTAATTGCCGCATTTTTTTTTATTGCCATTTATCTGACTTCCGTCAATATCATACTAATCCATCTTTCCCTCGCCCATTTAATTTCTGCTGGCAAGAGCTTTGATCACTTATGACATGTCTGTTTTGACGTTGTTACTTATTTAAGAATGATTTATTGTTAATTTGTTCTCTTCATTTATTTATTTCCTTATTTCCTTTCCTCACTGGGCTATTTTTCCCTGTTGGAGCCCCTGGGCTTATAGCATCTTGCTTTTCCAACAAGGTTGTAGCTTGGATAGTAATAATAATAATAATAATACTGCATCCTGCTGTGTATATTACGTCAATCCATTCCACGCTTTCCCATCTTACTTTACCCAATTAGGACTTCCAATACTTTACATGGTTTTATTAATTAATTTTCTTCATTCTCTCCTTCACTTGATTAAGTGTACTATTCTACCCAAAGCATTGTGCAGTTTCTGTGTTCAAATAAGTTTTCTGAGGTATTATTATCTTTTTTTTTTTTCAAACTCATCTGGTGTGATGTGTGTGTTCCTGCATATAATTTATAATTTATCTAAGCTCTTACTTCATTGCTTTCTTCACTAACACTTCTTCCTTATCTTTACTATGTTAGTATCTCCTCGAAAATATTAATTTTTTACCACCTTAATCTTTTTTGAGTTTCATTTAATTTTTTAGTTGTATTCATGAGTTCTGAAATTAATTATTTAGACCTTGCTATCCAGCGATGACTCTTTTAGTTGCTGAAGCGATAGTAGATGTGAGAGACATTATAGTAATAATAATATCACACGTTTTTGTGAGTGACTTTTATGGTATTTTGATATTTCTTACTGTATTATTATACTAGTATGCTGTACATGAATAAGCGTTGAATGGAGGTTACTATACTATTACGTTGTGAAGAGCCAAGTCGTTTAATTAAAGTGTATTTTCCTATTAATATACTTTTATGAGCAGCCTAACGAAACGTTGCACCTTTTTAATTTTTTATTGCTAGGGAACATGAAAAGCTTTTATAATACCGAATGTGTTACAGCTAAGTGAAGCAATATATTTTACCGAATACTTCCCGATAGGGCCATAAAACTATTCTGATCACTAACGAACAGCTTTGGCAATAAAGATAGTGATGGATAAGTTCGATAACCGATAAAGAATACAATCACATCAAGTTTCCTGTGAAAACTCATTATTTTCGCCAGGTGTTTGAAAAGATAATTTTATTTGTTTTCCAATCTATTTCTTTGAAGCGAATGGTAGATCATAATTGTCTTCGCATCTTTATGGACACGATTGAATACGAACATGAATAGAAGAAAAGACGAGGCGTCCTTATATCTTGTGTTTTATAAACACTTTATATTACTTGTAATTCGAAAGAAGGAAAGAGCATATCACTTTTGGAGCAATAGTTTAATTTTTATACAGAGGGGAGACCGGGGCCAATTGGCGACAGGGGTAAGTTGACACAATTGCAATAATTTATGTGATCGATGATTTGTTCTGATATCACTGCCATGTGATCAATACATTTTTGTCCACCTACCAAGAAATTGTCATCGTGATACTGTGCAGGTGCATGAAATTATGGAGAAAATTTTGATTTTGCTGAAGTCAAGTAAAATTTGAGTAGCTACTTCTCTTTGTTGAAACATTTGCTAAATTACTTGACATGCTGAGTGATTGCTTGCTACAGTTAATTTTTCAAACAGTTAAGTTATTTGTTAGATACCATTCCAATAAAAGATTCTTGGTTGGGGCATGTTGGCGCTGTGCCAACTTGCCCCGCATACATGTTCTTTATTCTTGGAGCGTCAATTTTGGACAATATCATAATATTATTCTCATTTGATTCTCAGGCATGGCTAGAACATACCAATGAAAAAACTAAATGAGCCTCAACATCACTTGATGCTTTACTAAGGGCTATTTCAGGACTAACATTTTCTGGGTGCATATGTAACAGACAGGCCTCTGCCTGTGATTTGTCTGAAATGTAAGCAAGGGCAGAAAATGGGAGACCTAACATGATGCATTTATAACACTCTGAGGCCAATATTCATTTTGTGATATGAATAAGTTTTCATAGCTGCTTTCAAGGATTAATGAATTTTTTTTTTTTCAATTGACAACTGTGATTTCTTATTCTCATAACTTTCCCATTGCCTTTTTTTTCTAACTGAAACTGTTTTAGAATAAATTTTCCTTTCTGGTCTTTATATACTAGCTTTTTTTTTTTTTTTTGTCATACGCTGTTTTCAGTGATTAACAAAATTAATATTTATACTAATGTGGTATTCAGATCTGTGATTAACAAAATAATTGAAAATTAATGCTCTACTCAATACTATTTCGATGAGTTTTTATTTTGTTATTCATGAAACCATATCAGAAATTAATCTTGGGAATAAATCAACATTTTATTAAAACTATGGGCTGATTGAGCAATAAAAAAAATGTGCCAACTTACCCCGCATATGAGGTATGTTGGCACATGTGAGAAATATTCATTTAAAAAGAAGTTGTGTTTTTATTTGGTTATGGATCATCTTTTGCGTTACAATAAAATCTACTAAAATATTTATATTTCTCATTCATGTAATAAAAGTTCCAAAATACTTCATAGTTTTATATCTAGGAATAAAAATGCAAAGAGTGTGCCAATTAGCCCCGGTCGCTTGTACACTGCTTTTCTACGTTTTTAGAATCACACACAAACATATATATATATATATATATATATATATATATATATATATATCTATCTATATATATATATATATATATATATATATATATATATATATATATATATATGTGTGTGTGTGTGTGTGTGTGTGTGTGTGAGTGAGTGAGTGTGTGTAAGAAATAATTCCCATTTAGTGTCCGAGAAAATATTGGTAAACAAACGCGATATCTCACCGATTTTCATGTATTGTGTGTACAGTTTACGTTCCCGTCACTCTTGTATGCTAAACTTCTTATTTTATAATTTATTCCTTACAAAATGCCTTGAATACAGGCAAAGGTGATCTGGATATAAAGTTTAATTTCTCTATATTTTTGGATACAAATGTTTATTTATTTATGCATATAAGTATATATATATATATATATATATATATATATATATATATATATATATATATACTTATATGTATATAATGTTTATTCGTATACAAGTTGGTTTAGTATACATGAATATTTAGAAAAATCATGACAGTTAGAAGGTCAGAAACAGAATGTAACGAACCACGAAAATAAAAACAAAAAACTTCATTGTAGTTAGCACTTTGCTCTTGCTGATATTTTTGGACTCCCAATAAAGAAAATGCATCGTATTTAAATTGGAAAATGTGAGGGAAGTTTCTGAAAGACTTCTGGAGAAATAATATGTTAATTGAATCAAACCAGTACTTGAATTAGGGTTTTTTTTTCTTTTGTCATTATGTGTTTACGGAATATTTTTTCAGATAAAATCAGTAACATATATCAGTGTTAGCATTTAAAAGTTAATCCTATGATAAGTCTTGGCTCATTGAATTGTCAAAGCATTATTTTTGTACCATTTTGAATTTTTTTTTTATATTTAGATTTTACACTTATGTAATTAGATGTTCGACCCAAAATAAGATAAATTACTTAAAGAACTTGGAATATTATGTTAGATATAAATTCTACTATAGAGCTAATTTTATTGAAGGTTTCATCAGTGCGCTGTTACAGTATATTCAAACACTACCATTATATATTCTTAAGTGTGGTATTCCGGTAACGTTCATGAAAAAGGTAGAATTTGTGTGGATTTTATATACTTTTTCTTTAATTGGAAGATATAAAGGTTTTATTCCTAGAATTTTCAAAAATAGAATTGGAATAGCTTACATTAGAACCCCTTACTCACAATTTTGAAAACTACTTCTATATACTCAAGTTTATATATTCTTCGTGCCCTCAGTGACATGGTGACAAGATATATTATGAAATTTACTATGCCTTGAATAGAAATTCCAGTATTGAATTAAAAGCTCAAGATAGGGACGACTGGCGGAATCTAACCGAGGCCCTTTGCGTCAATAGCCGTAGGAGATGATGATGAATATAAATGTTTACGTTGTAACAGTTGAAGCATTTACGGGATATTGTTATCTCCTTATTTTTCTCATGTTCTCAGAGTAAAGTTTCGGGACGGAACGTGTATATATATACATACATACATACATACATATATACATATATATGTGTGTGTATATATATATATATATATATATATATATATATATTTATTTATTTATATATGTATATGTATGTATATACAGTATATAAATGTATATATGTGTATATATATTCATATATGCAATTCTTCCAAATATGTATGTGTTTATATATATTACATACAGAGTAAATATAGATTTATCTATGCAGAAATAGATATTATCAAGCCCTAAAGTAA